>NC_053442.1:9295923-9895923 GCF_007990345.1 Gossypium hirsutum | reverse complement strand
CACGTGTCCAGAAATTGGTTTATTTTCCCTTTCGGTCCTTTTTCTTTCCGCACGTTTCCAGTTTAATCCTCTGTTCACTTTTATACTTTTATCCTTCTAATTTCGTCCCAGTTTTAATTTAGTCCCTAAATCAGTCTAGCTCATTTATTTATTCAACCTTACTTATTTATTTATTATCCTTTTTTTATTTTATTTTTTTAGTTTTATTTTATTTGGTTCGACTAGTTATTATTATTATTCTGTTTATTATTTCTTTTATACATACCTACATATCTATTTTTTTATACTTTATAATTTTGTATATATATACATATATTTTTAATATAAATATTTTATATTTCATATGTTTTACCTATTTTGTAGCTTCAAAATATATTAGTACACATACATACATATCTTTTATATTTTATAATCTTTTTAAACGCATACATACACTCATTTTGTAATATATATATACATCTACGTATACATATTTTTATAACTTATGTATATATATGTATATGTATTTGTATGCATGCTTATATTTTCTTTATATTCTATAGTTTATACGTATATCTATATATCCATATATATACGTTACTTTCATAAATATATATATGTATATTCTTTTATATTTTAAAATATACCTCTTTTATTTTATAGCACGCATATATATACCTTATATCTATATATCTTTTATATTTTTATAGTTTTATACATTATCTTCGATTGTTTTCATTATTTATTTATTTCATTTCCATTATTATTTTGAATGAATATGTTTAATTTTATTCGTTTATATACTTATCTTGTATGTTGTAGGTTTGACTTTTTATTTATTTTATGTTGTCGCTATTATTTGTATTATTTTTATATTTTTGTATTCATTATGGTTTTGACATGCATAACAGCAATGTAATTTGTTCTCACATTCTTTAATACGACTTCGCGTTTTATTTTATTCGATATACCGAAGTTTGTTTTAAATAAATAGCGTCGTGTTTAGATTCGAAAAGACCGTGCCCTAACTTACTGGGTTTCGATCTTCACAACACATCTAAATGCACGATTCTTTTCAAACTCAAGTTCTTAGTAATCTCGAGATTTTAAAAATCGCGTCTTAACTTACTGGTCGTGATATTCTTTTTAAATCCGAGATAGCTAAAATATCTTTTAAATAAGTAAATTTTTGGCATTCGTTCACGTATCGGGAATTCGAGAATTGTATCTTAACTTACTGGATATGATTCTCTTTCTCACATGAAATATGCCCCTTTTTTTCAAAATTTTCATACAAGGATCGTATTTTTAAAATTTTTCAAAGTTTTCAATTTTCGACATCAAGATATTAAATGATCAACTAGGTACCAATTTTGGGCGTATCGAGGGTGCTAATCCTTCCTCGTGCGTAACCGACTCCCAAACCCGTTTTTCTGAATTTCGTGGACCAAACTTGTTGTTTTAATATAATCAAATCGTTTATTAAAAACAACCATTTTCAAGGTGATCCAATCACACCTATTAAAAATGATCGGTGGCGACTCCCGTTTTTTTTTTGTTTTTTTTGAAACCCAAGTCGACCCCGGTTTTTATTAAAAAAATGGTGTCAACAAAGCTCTTAAATTTTTTTTGAAAATACTCATTATTCTCGTAAAAAATTTAATTAGACCCTATTTTTTGAAAAAAACAAATTCTTATCGAACTCCTAAGATCCGCTATTGTCTTCGACTCATGGTTTGAATATTTACCTAATCTTTTTTAGGTTGTTTGATTCAAAGAACTTACCCAAGTGATTGAAAACAAAAACTTTTTCATATCCAATAACTAGTTTGTTACCCAATGCCATGCATAAGTTTGTTGTATGTATATATATAATTATATTTATTAATTTAAAATAATTTAAAAATATGTAATGTTTAAAAATAAAAAATGATATAAATATAATGCTTGATTTTTTTAGTCTTCATTTATAATATTATAATAATTGTAAAAATCATATATGATATTTTTAAACAAAAATAAATATTTATGTATTTTTTAAGATTTTTAATGTATTTCCATATAAATTACTAATATATACATGTTTATATTCATGTTTAAAATTATCATCATTATATAAATCTATAACTATTGTAAAATCTAAAAATAATTTAATTAATTAATATATAAACCAATATAGAAAAATAAAAGAATATACTCATATATATTTATTTGATCTCACACTTTATATCACTTTTAAAAAAAATAGTATTACCATATTTTCATTTGAAAACGTTTAAATTAACCAAAAAAATACTATGTATTATAAATATCTTATTAGGTGGATGTCCATCAAAATCAAGACAAGTTTTGATATGCTTTAAATTCTAATAGTCATTACAAGTAGATCTTTACTTCATTTATACTTCTTATGCCCTATAAATAGAGCTTTTGGAGAATCTTAGTAAATATCCCCATTGATCAATAAAATACGCTTTCTCTTTTCTCTTCCATTCTCTTTGTTCTTTACTCTCTATCTATTTATTTTATAACACGTTATCAACACGATTCTCTTTTAATTGTTTTTCTCCATAAGTCACAAAAATTATTCTCTTTCACCAAGCCTTACCCCTTTCAAGCAACAACCAATGCAACAGTCGGTCACTCAAATTTGCTACTCAAGTTATTGTCGATTGTCTTCTAGACCTACTGTTATTTCAGTCTTCAATTGAGGCCTGCGCATTATGGGTAATCATTATGCAAAGAAATTTTTATAATCCTTATGTGATATGTTTTTTCTCCTTTGTTGATTGATTTTTGGTAAAATTATTTTATGAAAAATATTATTACTTTAAGGTTTCTTTTAAACTAAGATTTTTTTATTAAATTATAGTATGTATGATATTTGGACGATTAAATTATTGTTATTAAATATGCTTGAAATTATTTATTATATCTTATAAATTGAATTTATAAATATTTGATTAGAGCACCATAAGATTTTATAATATATATGTGGTATTGAAATTTGGTACAATGTATTTCGAATAACTTTCAAGCATCGTACACGAAAATTTTGATTTTGTTTATTAAATGATTTTTTTACTATTAGATTATAAATGTTATTACAAAAACAAAGTTGTTTTACTACTTGTAATAATGCTCGTGATAATAGCCAGGGTGATAACAATGATGTTAAAGAATCTCAAGTATATTTTACTATAATTTATTTATTATATCATATTTATTATAATTGGAGACTAATCATGACAACATGAACAGATAGATTTTGATTTGAAATCCACACATGTTTTGCTATGGTGATTATAAAATAAAGAATCAATGGAGGCGTTTAGAAGTTTGTCCTACCAGATTTGTTGTATTTCCTGAAGTGAATGCAAATATAAAGAAAATAAAATATATAATTATGGACCACTAAAAGTGGGAACATAGTAATAAATAAGAGAACAATGAGAGTTCTCAATATAACCCTTTAAAGGGTAAAGGTAACTTATGTTATCAATGTGATAGGAAATATTATTGGTCACATATGTGACATATGCCCTAATATTTTGTTTCTATTAATATTCTTTGAGGAAAGAAGTGAGAATGTAGTAATGAATTCTATCATTATAGATAGAAAATATTTATCTTATTTGGTACTGAAACAAATCAATATTATTCCAATATTTGGTAGTACAAAATTAGTTGAAAACTCTAGAAGAGCTAATATATTAATATCTTGTGATGGTTAACCCATTGATTTTAAAAGATATTATAATGGATCTCATATTGAGATTGTGAATAAGGAAAAGATTATATTTCATATGAATAAAAAATGGATTGGGTTATTGATTTATATTTATTACTATTGTTATAAGTTGAATTGGTTGTAACTATCTTTGTGATCTTCTTTTGTCATCATCCCCGTTAAGAGGTTGAAAGCGAAATATTTGACTGTGAAAGATCTACTTATGAGCATTAGAATATGATAATTCTATCTAAAGCTCGTTATGGTTGGATGCACATGAAGTTGCAAGTTTTTTTTAATTATGAGTATAACTCTACAGTATTCAAAATAAGTTCTAAACTAAAATTATGTGGAAAAATATTACTGATGAGAACTTTCAAGAGAGAAAACTTATGTATGATAAGTCATTGGTTAGTCTACTACTGGAGTTTAATTTGCTTACTTATATTATATGATTTATATGATTTATATGATTGCAAGTTGGTAACACATACATGATTATTTTGTAGATGCATCTCCAAAAATCATATAATATGAAAATTACTCACATGATGGATGAATATAAACTCATCAGTACTAGCATATGATATTATATGATTTTAGCAGATGCATCTACAAAATAATCATGTATGTGTTACCAACTTGCAACCTGTCGTTTTCAAGATTGTTTGTTTAAATAATTAATTTCAGATAATGCAATTAAGACAATTCATCTTGCTAATACTGATGAGTTTATATCTCAGTCTTTTATTGATTGAGTTTGAAATTTTTTTGTAAAAGTTTGTTATTTATGCACATAATGGTTTAGAGAAATTATTGATTGAACCCCTCTAATTAATGTCTAAATCATTACTTATGAGAACTAAACTTTCTATTTCAACATGAGATCATGTTGATTTACGTATTGTACGCATCAAGCCAATAAGTTATAAATACTCTCCATTATAATTGGTTTTTGATCAAGAGCTAAATATTTCCCATCTTTGAATACGTGCGTATATGTTTCAGTTGCTCCACTACAATGCACAAAGATGAGTAATTCCTCAAAGAAAGTTAAAAGTATATATTAATTACAATTCTCTTTGTATTATTAGATATTTTGAATGTATTGGAGATTCAATTATGACATGATTTGTGATTACCATTTTGAATCGATAGTTTTTTCGACATTAAAGGGAAAGAAATAAAAACTTGTAATGAGTTAGGGGGAGAGAAATTTGAACCAGAAGTTCAACAAGAATAACTCATTACAAGTTACCTGTTAGATGTATTTACAAACTTAATGAGAATAACCAAGTTAATATTTTAATTTGAATCAAAGTCCGAGTAGGACAATTAGTTAGAATAAATAATAGATTGATCGGTTCCAAAGATAAAAATTCTTCTAGATAGTCATATAGTGGAGGCGAGGGCTCTAGAAGAGACCCAACGCATAACTAACAAGTAAAACTCCAAAAGAGATTCAGGTACTTGAAACTGAATTTTAAAATAATGAAAATAAGAGATCTCGATAAGTTATGTCAATTCGAGAAAATGCAAAACCGAATAATGAAAGTGGTCGACAATGATTTTGCATGCAATATTATTATTGAAATAATGAAATAAAAGGATAATCTTGAATAAATCTATTGAAAAATATAGATTTGGAATAAATTGATCAAAATAGAAAGACTCAACTCAAGTACAATTAAATTCGTGGAGTTTTTGGACCAATAGTCCAAATATCTAAAGGTATAAAGCCAGTGAGGGTGCAAATGAAGTAGTTTTGCAAAAGCAGAATAAAAATATGAAATTTTTCGTTAAGTCCTGGTATTGATTATGAAAAGATATAATATTCTTTTGTGGTGTATGCAATAACCTTTAGATATATTATTAAACTGGCAGTTCGTAAAAGATTTAACTAGCGTCTAATGGTTGTTATTATAACCTTTTATGAATCACTATATAGTAAAGTTTGTATTAAAATTCTTGAAGGATTTAGAATGTTAGAAGCATATTGGAATTTTCGAGAAATTGTTCATTTTTATGAATTGAAATAATTTGAACATATGTGGTAAATTTGACTTAGTGAAACGTAGTTGAAAGAGGATTATAAAATGATCCAAAATACTTATTTGTGTTTTTATAAAAGAATCATTATTGAAGTTTGTTATGATTATTGTTGAATCTCTTGAAGAGATCAAAATATATTTTCCCCAAATTTTCTCTTACTTATGACTTTCAAAAGAATGATAATATAAATTCTTAGCAAATACATTCAAATAGTCATTTGAAAGACTAGTATTCAAGATTGAATACGTAGAATATAAGAAAGTATGTGATCTTTTCATGAGGGGGAGTAAATACGCGTTGTACTCTTTTTCCCTTAACTGAGGCTTTGTCCCATCGGGTTTTCCTGTTAAGGTTCTTAACGAGGCAGCACATTATGCGTATTATAAATGTGTACTCTTTTTCCTTCACTAGGAATTTTTTTTTCCACAAGATTTTTATCTTAGTAAGGTTTTAACGAGGCACATTATCTACCAATGAACATGTAACAACCCTACTCGTGTCCGTCGTTGGATTAGAGTTATGAGGCATTACCGTTCAAAACCCAACTCGAAATTTTTTTATACTAACTCAACCACAAAATTTCCTCCCATAAATATATATATTTATATATTTAAGCACATGATTAATTAAAATCAAACATGCATCATTAATCAAATTACATATACCAACTATGTTTCAAAATTTAACCATATCATTATCATTTACCTAATCAAAATTTGATATAATTCAAATTCTTAAAACATTTCCAAACCTATATTATTTATTTAATAATTCAAGCATATATCCAAACATTTATTTGTACGCATTTATTTCATTTCATTTTACTAACTATACTACATATTATAATTTAGATAATCTACCTTGTTTGGACAACTCTTATACATCAATTTGAATAGCAATTATATACCAAATTAAACAGCATTTATACACCAAAATTTGGACAGCTTATATACAACAAATGGGCAGCATATACATACCAAATTTAATAGCACTTTTACACCAAAATTTAACAGCATATATACAGCAAATAGACAACATATATATACCAAATTTAACAGCACTTTACACCAAAATTTAACAGCATAGATATACAACAATTAGGAAACATATACATACCAAATTGAGCAGTATTTTTACACCAAGATTGAACAGTATATATATAACAAATGGGCAACATATACACAATACATCATATACATATAATACACATATTATTTTTGAAATAGGCTTAAATATAACTAATTTATACAACTATTAACAAATATGCTAAACACATCACACTTCCATATATATAACCGAAATTTGCATAAGCTTAAACATCATATATATACCAAATAGATCAAAAACATAAAACCAAGCTTAATCAAAATGAGTAAGCCATTTTCGCATGGCTCATATTCACATATCCCAAAATTAAACATATTAACTAGACTATACATGCCATAGGTTCGAATTCAAAATTTATAAAATACCAAAGACGGTCGATATTGTGATAGACTATGTTGACGATCCCCGAGCTCGTAACGTGACTCCAAAATCTATAAAACAGAGGTAAACAAATACAAACACACATTAAGCTATTAAAGCTTAATAAGTCATAAGCAAAAATTCATATATATATTAATACTTATTCCATCATTAAATTAAATAAAACAAATATCCTAATATTTTGTACCATATAACACTTGAATAAAGATCACATTGCATTTCCATATAAACAAACCATATGGCCAAATACACATAAATATTTAGTAAAGCCAAATATTCAATAAATCATTATGCCAAAACATGCTTATACTCAAATGGTTAACTCATACTCTATATTTCATTTGAAACTATTATCAACTTAAAATAATCAACTTACATTGTCACCAATTAAGCAAATGGCTATCACATACCTGAATAATTTAGCTTTCTTAACACATTTATTTGCTTTTACTATTGCTCTCATAAGATTTATAGAACATAAAGCCTTGTATAAAACACCGGCATAAAGCCTGCTAGGCACAAAGCCCGATACATTTCACCGACACAAAGCCTGCTAGACATAAGGTCTGATATAATTCACCGGCACTGAGCCTGCTAGGCATAAAGCCTGATATAATTCACTGGCATAAAGCCTGCTAGGCATAAAGCCTGAACTTACAAAATCGGTCTTTCACATATTTCACATCTAAATTAAATCATTCTCGGAATATAATCAATTCACAATATTGCATTCGGCCATAGCTTATAAGACTTCAAATAATTCATTTCAAAGCATAACAAATATATAAACATATTGACTGTTATCGACTACTCAACCACTTTTGTCTTTCCCCGATCCAAATCCGATTTCTTTAATTCTTGATCTAAACATATTCAAATTAAGCTTATTTAAACACCATTCTGTTCAATTTAGCCTAAAAACACATGAATGGGCAAATTAAAATTTTTCCCCTAACATTTCACACTTTTTACAATTTAATCATTTTTGCTCAAAACACAAAATACACAAAATTTGACTACATTCCTTAAGGGCCGGATATTCCTAGTGTCCATACAACTCCATATTTTTCATTTATTTAGCATTTTAGTCCCTTAAAAATTTATTTTCACAATTTAACCCTAATTACTCAATTTCACCAAAAATTCAAAAACAAAACATGTTAATCTAACAAATATATTTCATATTTCACCTACTAACATCATAAAACTCAAACATTCATCAATGGCACATTCCAAAATCATCCACAATTCACAAAATTAAGACATGAATTTTGAAGTATTCAAAGCAACAATCTCAAAAACATAAAAATTATCAAAAACCGAAACAATTTCATATCTTAATCAAGCTAGAAAAGTGCTGAATCCCTAGTAAGCTTTAATGGTTTTCTTCTTTGTTCATTTCGGCTATGAAAGATGATGAAATGACCATTTTTTTTATGTTTTAACATAACATATATTATTTATTTGTTATTTTACTTATTTAACATTTATTAATTAATTTAATAAACATATAATATAAGGGTAATGTTGACTATTGCCACCCACTATCTTATTTTTGGTCTTATTGCACCTTTAAACCTCTCATTTAAAAAGACAACAACAATTAGGTACTTTCATATTTAACCACAAAATTTTCATTTTACGCGATTAAGCCCTTTTCTCAAATTAAGCACTGAAACAATAAAATTAATTCACGAAACTTTCACACATGTAAATTCACACATAATAAACACAGAATAAAAATATTAAAATATTTTTCATACTCGGATATGTGGTCCCAAAACCACTCTTCCGATTTGGGCCAAAATCAGACTGTTACAGAACATCCAATGGGGAGTGTTATGAATATCTTATTAAGTGGATGTCCATCAAGATCAATATAAGTTTCGATATACTTTAAATTTTAATAGTCATTAGAAGTAGATCTCTATTTCATTTATTTAAATTTTAATAGTCATTAGAAGTAGATCTCTATTTCATTTATACTTCTTATGCCTATAAATAGAGATTTTAGATAAACTTGTTAAATATTCCTATTGAATAATAAAATATGCTCTCTCTCTTTGCTCTCCTATTCTTTTTGTTCTTCACTCTTTGTCTATTTTAAGTTATTTTTAAAAATAAAAACTGAAAATTTTTATTTTCTTTTTTGTTGTAAATGATTAGTGATAAAATCAAACGATTTCATTGAAAGTATAAAATGGGTGTTGAATCAATTTGCATATTTTTCTTTGTATAACATAAATTCTTTAAAGACTCGTCATATTTATTTTTCTCCCAATACTAACCAAGGAGTTAGAGATGAAGCTTGCAGTGTTCTTGGGGTTAGATTAGAATGGTGGAGTATTTGGGTGAGTACCTCTTTTTCACAAAAGGGTTGCTCGGAATTGGGCACACTTAGCTAGTTTTTTTTTACAGCTCTGTCATTCTTAAAATTGCTGCTACTTGTCCCTCGAATGACACTATTGTAACTGATAGAGTTGGTTTAAAATGGTCAAATACTGGTTGAGCCACAGAGGTGGACGCTTACAAGGTCCTTATGCAAGAATGTTGGGAACCTATGAACCCGTTGTGGAAATTTATATGGCTAATCAAGGTTGTTTAGAGGACTGGTCTTTTCTTTTGGATTTTGGCCAAAGATAAGTTCCTAAAAAATCTTTGCAGATGTGATAGTTGTCGATTCCACCAATATAATCCTACACCTAATTTGCAAACTTGAGCAGTATAGGAAGTAGGGTCGATCCCTCAGAGACTGGATTTACTGAAAATTGTTTCTTTCTCTCAACCAGATTTATGTCTAGGCAATTGTCGTGCCTAAGAAATTTGGGGGGATAAAATTTGAAACCTGAAACAAACAAGGGAAAAAATGCGTAAAAAGTAAAAGCTGAAAACAATTAAATAATAAAAACAGTTACGTAAATCTCAAGAAAAATAAATTAAACTTAGCTCAGCTTTAGGCACGAGTTTTTTCTCGTCTTTGAACTGATCCTCGAAATTAGATGAACTCCTCTTTTCGAATAAGCTAGTTACAGCTACCAAAGACGCCTCGGACACCAACTCTTCCTTGTGTAAATTAGTTACGGAACGTCCAATAACTAACCCTTTCCGATCGAACAACCTACGAAACATTCGTGATTTAAAACTCCAGCAGCTTTGCGTTCTAGAAGAGCCTAGCTCGAACTAATGCCCTCAACTACGTGGGACATTTAAATCTGGTTACTACTTCCCTTGACGAAAACAAACAACAATCCCCACTTGACACGCCAATGTGTTCACGGAAAACCGATTGTATTCAAAAGATGAGAGCTTGATGAAAAACTTGATTAACAACTTGATGATTAAATGAACATAGTAGCCCCCTATTTATACTAGTGGCTTTGAATAAATTTGCCAAATTAAAGGCCACTAGCCATAGAAAATCAAGGAAACAAAATATTCTCATCATATCAAAATCCCTACATAATCTCCCACTAAGTCAAAATAAAATTTCAGCTAATTACATCTTGAAAAATATTCTGTTTTGGCCCGCCTTCTTTGCTCATTTATTCAATCTAGCCCAATTGTTTTCTTTTTCTTCTATTCAGCCCCAAATTGCACCCCTGTATAAAATTCAATATAAACATGGAAAAATCAGTGGTGCATTCTCATAAATTGACCAATTAAATTACATAAAATATGTACTTTTCGCATTTAATCAAATCCACCCTACGTAGTTCATGCTTGTCCTCGAGCATTTTGTATGTATCTGCAAAAGGAAAAATTTCCTCCATAATAGGACTTGACCCCCATGGTTTGCACAATTCAACAATTTAGTCTTTACATATTAACCTAGTCTAAGAAACAAAGAAGAGTGCCCCTCATTTTTATTTATTTTTGTACTTAGGACATTTTCAAATTTTTTGACGCGAGAGATGATGACAATCCAAGCACCATGTTCCGGTTACTCGATTCGGATGTCTCTGAGCGGGTTATTTCGCGCTACTAATGATAGATTGTTAGCGGAGTGAGTGCAGAGAAATTGGATAGCCACACGGACCTTTTTACGCGAGATGTGATGACAACCCAAGCACCACATTTCGGTTACTTGGCCCGGTGTACAACCCTAATTTTTACTCTTAACATTCGTATTAGAAAAGTATAATTATTATTTTATTCTTTTTTATGAAGAAGGCTATTGAAAAGTTTATATGTAAAGAACTAAATAGCTAGATAGGTCAAACCACAACTGTACCATCCCAATTTATCAAGGGAATTATTTACCTTTCATGAGAAACATGGAAAAACAGCGACAACAGATAAGCAAAGTAGAACCAATTTATGTTCCCCTCCCCCTTACTTATTTTACATTGTCCCAATGTAATTTGAATTAAGTTAAAGGATAAAAAGTAAAAGTAAGTAGGGAAAGGAAAAAGAAACTCCCAATGTATTTCAGCATCGTGGAGGGTGGCCTCGTAGGTGTGTGAGAACGTCTGTTACTAAGGTGCGTAAAGAGTCGAGTCCTTTCTCGATTCAGGTTAATCGAGTTTCGACAGACGTGAGGGGCTTCAACTTTGTCTTAGAAGGTCTACCTGCAAAATAAAATAAAATAAAATAGAAGGAATAAAAATAAAAATAAAAATAAAATAAAATGTGTAATTTTTATTTCTCGAATTTATAGCTTAGCTAATGCTATGCTTAAATTATTAAAAACCAAGATTATGGGATTTAGTAAAATAGTCGTGATAAATGCACTAGGTAAGTTCCCAGGAAAGAAAGGTGAGTCACAATAGACATTCTTAAGTACTAGGTCTTTCCTTAGACAGAACCGATCCTCGACATGCATTTTCACTTTCCGTTTTACCTTTTAAAAATTTTATTTGCATAAAGGAAAAAAATTTAGGTTGCCTCCCAACAACGCTTTGTTTAACATCGTTAGCTCGACGACCTGTTATTAAAATTCTGGGCTCCTCGAGAACAATCTCTTCAATTGTGTGCGCTTGAAAATTCTCGTAGAAGGGTTTCAGTCGTTGACCATTCACTTTAAAGCACTTCCGGGTTTCTTCGCTTTGAATTTCCACTGCACCATTTGAGAATAAACTTGTAATAGTAAATGGACCTATCCATTTGGATCGAAGCTTACCAGCGAAAATTTTTAAGGTGGAGTCGTATAGAATAACTTTTTGTCCTATTGAAAACTGCTTCCTAGTGATTAACTTATCATGAAACGCCTTCGTCTTTTCTTTATAAACTCGAGCATTTTCATATGCATCGTTTCTATTTTCCTCGAGTTCCTGAATGTCTAACTTCTGAGTCCTTCCTGCAATATCCATCTCCATATTACATTGCTTAACTGCCCAAAATGCCTTGTGCTCTAATTCAACCAGGAGATGGCACGATTTTCCAAAAATGATTCGGTAAGGTGACATGCTTATTGGTCCCTTGCAAGCTATCCTATAAGCCCACAGTACGTTATTTAGTCTCAAACTCCAATCCTTTCTACTAGATTTAACAGTTTTTTTTCCAAAATGGACTTGATTTCTCAATTCGACACTTCAGCCTGCCCGTTTGTTTATGGATGGTAAGCAGTGGCAATTCGTTAAGTCACTCCATATTTCTCCACAAGTGCACTTACGAGCTTATTGCAAAAATGAGTTCCTTTGTCACTGATTAATGCTCGTGGAATGCCATACCTGGAAAAAATAGAACATTTAAGAAAGTAAACTACGGTCTTAGCATTATCATTGCGAGTGGCATTCGCCTCTATCCACTTAGAGACGTAATCAACACCTAAGAGTATATAAAAATTACCGAAAAAAGAAACGAAAGGACCCATAAAATCGATGCCCCACACATCGAAAATTTCGCAAATATGAATAGGAGTAAGGGGCATCTCATTTCGACGACTAAGATTGCCAACTTTTTGGCACCTCTCACAGGTTTTGCAGAATAAAAAGGCATCACAAAATATGTTTGGCCAAAATAGTCCACCTCCGAGAATATTATATGCGATGTGTTTAGGTCCAAAGTGTCCTCCACATGCATAAGAATGAAAAAAAGTTAAGATAAACTGTACCTCTATTTCTGCTACACACCGTCGAATTACCTGATTGGAGTAATGCTTCCAAAGGTAAGGATCGTCCCAAATGTAATACCGGGCATCTTTTTTTATCTTATCTTTTTTAGACCTTGGTAATTTCGAAGGAATAGTACCTGTAACGAGTTACTTTACTATGTCTGCGTACCAAGGATGAACCGTATTTGCTGAAAATAGGTTTTCATATGGGAAGTTGTCTTTCAATGGTGTCTCATCTACTGGAATCAGTAATCGACTCAGATGGTCAGCTACTAAGTTTTCGCATCCCTTTTTTTCCCGGATTTCAAAATCAAACTCTTGTAGGAGCATAATCCATCTAATCAGTCGAGGTTTTGCCTCTTTCTTCCCTAGTAAATATTTCAAAGCTGTATGGTCAGAAAAGATAATCACTTTAGTTCCCAGTAGGTAATATCTAAATTTGTCTAAAGCAAACACAACAGCTAATAATTCTTTCTCAGTGGTTGTGTAATTGATTTGGGCAGCATCCAAAGTTTTCGAAGCATAATAGATAACATGAGGCTCTTTCCCTATTCTTTGACCAAGAACAGCTCCCACACTTCGGTCATTTGTATCACACATGATTTCGAACAAAAAGTTCTAATTTGGTGGTTGCACTATGGGAGCGGACACCAATTTCTGCTTCAGCACATCAAATGCGTCTTTACAAGTTCGGTCAAATTCAAATTCTTTATCCTTCTGTAACATATTGCAAAGCAGTTACACGATTTTCGAGAAGTCTTTCATGAATTATCTGTAAAATCCTGCATGTCCAAGAAATGAACGAACTTCCCTCACGGATGTGGGGTAAGGTAACGAGTTAATAATGTTCGTTTTTGCCTTATCAACCTCAATTCCTTCCGAGGAAACTATATGACCCAAAATTAATCCTTTGTCAACCATGAAGTGGTATTTCTCACAATTTAAAACAAGATTAAATTCTAGGCATCTTTGTAATATCTTAGCAAGATTATCGAGACATTCGTTAAAAGAGTTAGTGTATACCATGAAGTCATCCATAAAGACTTTAATGATTTTCTCGATACAATCGGAGAATATGTTCACCATGCAATTCTAGAAAGTGGTTGGAGCATTACAGAGTCCAAACAGCATTCGTCTATACGCAAACGTTCTAAATGGGCATGTGAAAGTTATTTTGTCTTGATCCTCTAGAGCCACCAAAATTTGGAAAAATCCTGAGTACCCATCGAGACAACAATAACGGTTCTTACCAGCTAATCGCTCGAGCATTTGATCGATGAAGGGAAGTGGAAAATGGTTTTTCAGGGTAGCCACATTCAACTTTCTGTAATCGATGCAAACCCTCCATCCATTCTAGACTCGGGTAGGGACCAGCTCTCCTGACGAGTTTTTCACCACTGTTACGCCAGTTTTCTTGGGCACGACATGAATCGAGCTAACCCAATCACTGTCGCAGATCGGGTATATCATTCTAGCATCCAACAGTTTCTGGATCACTTTCTTTACTGCCTCTATCATGGGTGGATTAAGGCGCCTCTCAACATCTCTCTTTGGTTTCGTGTTATCTTCGATGGAAATTTTGTGCATACAAGTGGATGGACTTAGCCCTTTTTATGTCGACTATTATTCAACCAATAGCTTCCTTATAATCTCTTAGAACTTGAACTAGACTTTCCTCCTCGTCTTTGGTTATTTTGTTTGACACTATCACCGGTAAGGTGTCTTTCTCTCCCAAAAAGACGTACTTAAGATGGTCCGGTAATGCTTTAAGCTCCAAGGTTGGTGACTACAAAATCGAAGGTAACATTTTTGTTTGGGAAAGTAATAGTTAAAATTGGTTACCTCGGTTCGTCAACGATGGTTGCATCTCCAAGTGATTGACAATTTCTCGCAACGGATCTCCTATAATTGCTAATTCCTCGAGATGATTTAAAACATCCATGTCAATGCTTCTGTAAAGGACAGTTTCCAACTCATCAAAGTCATGATATTCAAAATAAGATTGAGTTAAAAAATCTAGAATATCGATACTAGAAATATTTAATAGTGAGATAGGATGACCCATAGCTTCATAGACATTGAATTTCACAATTTCGCCATCAAACTCCATTGTTAATGTTCCGTTCCGAACATCAATTTTTGTGCTTGCGGTACTTAGGAACGACCTTCCAAGTAAAATTTCAGACGACTTAGTTGAGTTATCATCCTCCATATTAATAATGTAGAAATCTGCAGGGAAAACTAATTCGTTAATTTTAATAAGGACGTCTTCAAGCAACCCTTCGGGATAGACGACTGACCTGCCCGCCAACTGGATTATTACTCCTGTCTCTTTTAAAGGACCCGCGTTAATCAACTTATAAATAGAATAAGGCATAACATTAATGGAAGCCCTTTAATCATATATGGCTTTCTTAATGCCTACATTACCTATCTCACAGGAAATAGCAAACATACCTTGATCCTTGTATTTAGCCGGAACTTTCTTTTGCAGTACTGCGGAGACATTTTCTCCTACATTTAGTCTTTCGTTACCTATTAACCTCTTTTTGCTAGTACACAATTCCTTGAGGAATTTTGCATAACGAGGGATTTGTTTGATAGCGTCGAACAAAGGGATATTTACCTCTACTTTCCTGAATGTTTCGAGAATTTCTTTTTCCTCCTTTTCTTTCTTATCATTTGCAAGCCTCCCTAGAAAAGGAGGTGGCATCATGACTGGTTTCTGAATTTCTGATTATGGTCTGGCTGTTGGATCAAAGATCTACTTTTCCCGTTCCTTGTCTTGCCCATGACTTTTGTCTGGAACTATTTCTAGAACCTTTCTGCCACGAAGAGTTATTGCACTTGCATTTTGTCGAAGATTCGGCTTTGTCTGAGAAGGTAATTTACCTTGAGATTCCAAACGATTTACTGCCATCGAGAGTTTACTAACTTGATTAGTTAACTCTTGTATTGATGCGTCTGTCCTCTATTGGTATTTTGCAGCATCGACGGCAAGTCTCTCCATAACAGCTTCTAGAGATGTGCTCGGCTTGAGTGGCGGTTGCGGAAGTCTTGGTTGGTATGATGGATTATATCAGGGATTAGCTTCGTAATTCAAGTTGGGATGATTCTTCCACCTGGGATTGTAGGTGTTGGAGAAAGGATCATAGCGCCTTTGCGGAGGTCCCGAAAAACCTCCGACAGCATCAACATGTGCCGTTGAATTATCGTTAAGGATTGGGCACAAATCCGTCGGATGTTCAGACGTAGTACAAATTCTACAAAGTTGGGTCAGATTCTTCTTTTCTGTAAGCATAGATTGAATAATATTAGTAAGTTTATCCAATTTATCTTCTAAGGATGAAATGTTTACCCTATTAACCCATCTTGTGGGTTCTGAATTCGGCCAATACTGTTGAGAATTTGCCGCCATGGTAGATATAAGTTCTCTTGCCCTTTGAGGAGTCATATTTACAAGCGCCCCTCCACTAGCAGCGTCAATCATCTTTATTTCCATAGGGTGTAAACCTTCGTGGAAATATTGAAGAAGTGATTGTTCGATCAAACCATGTTGAGGACAACTTGCACACAGTTTTTTGTACCGTTCCCAATAATCGTAGAGTGATTCACTCTCCAATTAGCGAATTCCCACTATGTCTCTCCTAAGTTTAACTGCTTGCGATTCTGGAAAGAATCTGTTAAGAAATACACGAGATAAGTCATCCCACGTTGTAATAGAACCGGGGGTAAGTAAAATAATCATTCTCTTGCTGTATCAACTAAAGAAAAAGGAAAGGTCCGAAGTTTAATTTCATCTTCGATTACTCCCTAAGGTTTCATGCTTGAGCAGACCATGTGGAATTCTCTCAAGTAAGTGTGTGGATTTTCGTTCTTCAAGCCTCGAAAAGTGGGCAAAATGTGAATTAAGCCTAATTTCAACTCGAACGGGGTTTCTCCGGTTGGATAGTTGATGCACAATGGTGTTTGCTTGTTGGGAGCAGCGGCTAGATGACGAATGGTTCGGTTTGCCATCCTTTTTGGTTCACCGAGGTTGTCTTTTGCTTATTTCGTTTCAGGAAGTTGTTCGGTCTCAAGTTCAACCACTTTAACTTGTTTCCCTCGTCAATTCGCCTCTGCACGAATTGCTTGGTTCAACTTTTCAAGGTCGGATTCTAGGATCCCTTGTCCTAGCTCAATTTCTGCTTTACTTGCACTTTTAAGAGCTTTTGTCTCTTTTCGTCGTGCTCGTGCCGATTTCTTGATCTCTGGGTCGTATTCGAGATCTCCGGATGAAGATCTAGTCATGAAGATGATTTAAACAATTGTAAGTGTTGCCAGTCTCCGACAACGGCACCAAAACTGATGGTTGTCGATTCCACCAATATAATCCTACACCCAATTTGCAAACTTAAGCAGTATAGGGAGTAGGGTCGATCCCTCAAAGACTAGATTTACTGAAAATTGTTTCTCTCTCTTAACCAGATTTATGTCTGGGCAATTGTCGTGTCCAAGAAATTTGGGGG
Organism: Gossypium hirsutum; assembly: GCF_007990345.1. Lineage (NCBI taxonomy): Eukaryota > Viridiplantae > Streptophyta > Magnoliopsida > Malvales > Malvaceae > Gossypium > Gossypium hirsutum. Next base: position 9,878,114 of record NC_053442.1, on the reverse strand, counting down.
GGATAAAATTTGAAACTTGAAATAAACAAGGGGAAAAATGCGTAAAAAGTAAAAGCTGAAAACAATTAAATAATAAAAATAGTTAGGTAAATCTGAAGGAAAATCAATTAAACTTAGCTCAGCTTTAGGCACGGGTTTTTTCTCGTCTTTGAATCGATCCTCGAAATTAGATGAACTCCTCTTTTCCAATAAGCTAGTTATAGCTACCAAAGACGCCTCGGACACTAACTCTTCCTTGTGTAAATTAGTTACGGAACGTCTAATAACTAACCCTTGCCGATCGAACAACCTACGAAACGTTCGTGATTTAGAACTCCGGCAGCTTTGCGTTCTAGAATAGTTTAGCTCAAACCAATGCCCTCAACCGCATAGGACATTTAAATCCGGTTACTACTTCCCTTGATGGAACTAAACAGCAATCCCCACTTGGCATGCCAATGTGTTCACAGAAAATCGATTAGACAATTGATCCTTTCGGAATTCCAACTGTACGTCTAACCACACTAACTCAAACGACGTCTTTTTTGATTTAGTTTTGATTTGACTTTGTGAGTTGATGAACTTATACTCTTAATTCGGAGAAGTAATAAATACTGAAAATTAGGAATTGAATTGCTCGGGTTCATAACTCACGGGTCTTGACGAAGCTAACACCGACCTAAAGCTGAAATGGATTTAGTTGACTAAGGTTTGGGGCATGTTGGAGTTGGGCATATTTGGAGAATGTTGGATAAATGAAAAAGAAATGTAGGTGGGTGGGTGTGGGTGACGCAAGATTTGGCTGCTAGTGTTATATTTCCAAGGCTGGAAATTAATAAATGGGAAAATATTAAGAACTAATAACAGCAAATAAATTTTCGAGAAGGAAAGAATGATTGTATTCAAAAGATGAGAGCTTGATGAAAAACTTGATTAAAAACTTGATGATTAAATGAACATAGTAGCCCCCTATTTATACTAGTAGCTTTGAACAAATTTGCCAAATTAAAGGCCACTAGCCATAGAAAATCAAGGAAACAAAATATTCTCATGATATCAAAATCCCCACATAATCTCCCACTAAGTCAAAATAAAATTTCAACTAATTACATCTTGGAAAAATTCTGTTTTGGCCCGCTTTCTTTGCTCCTTTCTTCAATCTAGCCCAATTATTTCATTTTTCTTCTATTTAGCCCCAAATTGCACCCCTGTATAAAATTCAATATAAACATGAAAAAATTAGTGGTGCGTTCTCATAAATTGACCAATTAAATTACAGAAAATATTTACTTTTTGCATTTAATCAAGATGTTAAAGATCTTTGTCGGATAATCCACTCTGCAGTTTGTGTAATTTGGAGACTGAATCTTGTTTACGTGATTGTCTCCCTATAGTAAATGCTCAATCAAGCTTCTTCTCTCATGGATTGAAGGAGTGGATTAGTGATAACCAATGTGGGGGACTTGCTCAACTCAGAAAATGTATTAGAGAATCGTAGTATTAAACATATGTGCTGTCAGGATTGGATGGTTAACTTCCAAGCAGTGCAGATTTCTTGGCCTACTTTGGAAGCGTTAATGATTTACTGCTCCATATACAGGATACACCTCCGGAGGGCTTCAATTGTTTGCCGTCAAGGGACTATATGGCCTAAGCTGTTTTCTCTATTGTATTAGGCTTTGGCCTCTTTCTTTATCAAAAAAATCAATCAATTAGCCCACCTCGTTCGTGGAAGAATTTTTATGCTCGTGAAGTTTAATGAAGGAAATGGTTAAAGATTTTTATTTTATTGTAAAAGAAAAAAAACATATTTATTTTATATTTAATGCATTATTCTTATAAAATTGAAAAAACATATTTTATTAATAATTTCAATATATATATATGTATTATCTTTTTCTTGATTAAATGCATTATCATTTTAACTCATATGCATTATAAATTACTGTAACTCAATACACTTTTCTTTTGTTAAAAAAAACAAAAGAACCGTCTGAAATTGAATGAACTATGAAAATGCGAAAGTACTACGAAACTCTTTGTCCCATAATTCACATGGCAACATTGTCCTTAAGACGCTTTATTTAATCCATATATTTTTATAATTCATTCAATTACTATTATATTTACTAACATCATCGCACGCATTGAAACATTCAAGGACATTATATCTAATAAGATTATCACGGTTAAGGAATTTGTGGTCGATATTAACAAGAAATTTGTTAAAAATGAAAAGGTTGAAATTAATACATTCTTAACAAATTTAATTTCAATGAGGTATATAAAGAAAAATAACACGACACTACAAAAGAAACAATAAAAGAAATTAATTAAGGGTGGTTGTTTCTCTTGTGGTACAACATGTCCGCTTTTTAATTTTATTTGTTATAAGGTTAATTTGATTTCGACACTTAGATACACTTGGTGAATAGCTTCTGATGCAACAATTCACATCAGCGTGTCTATGCAAGGTTGTTAGAACTACCAAAAGTCAAATGATGATGATAGATACATCTACGTAGGCAACAATAATTAGATATATGTTAAAGCAATAGAAACTTTTTTTTATTAAGAACTTGATTTTATTTAGATTTGAATGACTTTTGTTGTGTTGTATTTTAGGTGGAACTTGATTTTTATTTTAGTATTAGACAAATTCGGTTACTCTTGTTCATTTGGAAATGGAAAAATTAGTCTTTTTCATGGTTGGTTTCGTTTCTTTATCAGGTTAGGATGAATTCTTGCATGTTACCGTAATAGGTAAGAAATGCAAATTAACCACCAAGAATTCAACTTGGTTATGGAACAAGAAGGTCATATCTCCAAAAGGAGAATTGAGAGAATTGTGTTCGACGATATCCTCAATTTCCTCAAGAGATTTGGTGCCAATAAAAATCTAGAAGTCTTAGAACTAAAATATAGAGATATTTGTGGACACATTCTCTGTGGCCTCTTGGAATGATCAACAATATTTCATAATGTTCATAGACGATTTTTTGTGATATGATTACTTTTATCTTATTAATGAGAAATTGCAACCACTGAATATGTTAAAAATTTATAAGGATGAAGTTGAGAATCAACTCAATAAAAGAATTAGAAGTGTTAGATCTAACTGTGGTTTTGAATATTCTGCCAAATATGACGGTTCAGGTGAACAATATCTAGAACCATTTGCGAAATTCTTAGAGGAAAGTGGTATCGTCCTACAATACACTCTACCGGGTTCACCCACTATGAAGGGTGTTGCTGAAAGATGAAATAGAACATTTAAGGGCATGGTAAAGAGTATGATTAGTCATTCTACCTTGCCTAAATTACTTTGGGGAGAAGCTTTAATGATCCTTTATGGAAAGATAATATTTCTAGCTTAAAGCATTTGCCTATTTCGGGATGTCCAACTGAGGCTAGGTAAGCTCAAATAAACTTTATATTTGAAGTACAAAAAATTATAAAAAGAATTTCAGACAAAAGATATGAAATCAATTTAAAAAATAAAATGGTACTAAAATAGTAATTTACCCAAATTGTAAATAGAATGTTATGAGTAAAAAAAAAGTAATATGAACATGACTATTTTTGTAATCTCATATGGCTATAGAGTTATTTTTTGAAGCTGAGTTGAATTTTTTTATGGGTATTGGGTATTGAATATTTATATTTATTTGGGCCTGGATATGATATGTGTTTTGGGTTTAATAATTAATCTTATTCAATTTATTCAGTTTGAAATATCAAACCTTAAAATCCATCGAATAAATTAATTAAACCTAACATTAATTTATTTTGTTTATTTAGATTTAAGAATTTTTTTACTTAATTTAAAAAAAGAATATTATATTTCGAAATAATTGTTGGAACATTGTGAAGGGCACTAGATTAGTTTCAACTAAATAGCAAACGTACTACACACATACACGTTTTCATTTTGGCTAATGAATTCCACAAACAAATAGGAGTGCTAAATGAAGTCCATAATCAAATTTTTATTTTACTTTTGTATCCTTGGCAAAGTCAATACATGATCAATCAAAATCCTTTGTTTAGACCTTTCCACCAAAGATTTGGACCTACCTAATATATTCCTTTCTAGCAATCTGAAGCTACAATCTTAGAATAAAACTTAACAAATTAGGATCCGTTAAGGATAAAATTATATGCGGAAGAGTATCTGAATCTATTGTTGGAAATTGCCCATAAGGTTTTAATCTTTCAAGAAAATAGTTTTTCTCTTGGTAAAACTCTGATGGGAATAGAAAAGAAATACGAAATATATATTATTTATTGGGGACCACTACTCCTTTTTAAATAATTTATTATTAAATCAATTTTGGGTATTTATAATTTAACCACTCATCAAATTATAAATGTCAAATTATAAATACAACTTATGGTATCTGCACATTATTTTCATTCATTATATATAGATTTTAATCCAACACTCAGGCTTCAAGTCCTCTAATTTGTTTCATTATCTTTAGTCTTCCTTTTCTTGGTCCAAAATGGTAAGTGGACTGGGAAGCAACACCTGCAATAGTGTGACATTCCATGTTTGTTTTGCAATGCGCGCATGGGCATGTTTTTTGTTAGAAATCTACAGTATGATATGGTGAAGCTATTACGTACTAAACCTATAATCTTTCAAATAATGGAAAAAACCTGGGACAAAAAAGTCAAGCATGCTTAGTTCGAATAAATACACTTCCTGTTTTCAGCATAAGCGGATTGACTAGTAAAGATGAACTTGTATGATGCATGGCTTGAGCATTTCAGTTGAACAATGGCTTCCATTCACATTTAGAAAGTCATATTTTTCTCCCTTTAATTTTATGATTCTCTACCTTTCTTATTGCTCTTAGAGCTACCCATGAAAATGACAAGGAGCTGGATTGATTGTTGGTACAGTTTTTGTGTCATCTCATTATGCAAACATACATGGCTGGATGCTTGAGTAAAACTTCTTTCCATTCTCTTTGGGAACATTTTTTAATAAAGACAGGAGAAAATTTTGGCGTGGGTTGGTTGACTTGTCCGGAGAAACATTAATTGACATGGGTCGCGGTCGTAGATAAAAGAACATGGCACATAAAAGAAATGGAAAACTTGAGCAAGAAGAATAGTGTGCAGCAATAAATAGCAGGCAGGCTTAATTCAATTGGTTTTTAGAGATAGTTAATTTGCTTTGGCATCAAAAGAGAGAGCAATAAATGAAAGATATGTAGGAAGATGTTGACTAGGTATCGGCATTAACAACGTTAGGAACCGTCTTTTAAATGAGCAGAACTACCCTCATCTCTTTGGGGATATCTAAACTACAGGAGCCGACCTTTTAATGACTTCCTCCCTCCACTTTATTTCTTTTCTTCCTTTTGGCTTTAAATAATAGTCTTTTTCCCCATAACCAATGCTCCCTCTTAATGACAGATCCATTGAATCCTGGGTTACCTCGCTCCTCATGGTCTCTTCTTTGCCAGTTTGATAGCAGCATGTGAGGTGGTCTTTCTTTCATGCATTCTACAACATGAAAAGCGTGCCTCACTATTAGGGTTGATAGAGAAACCAAAACCAATTTGAATTTCTTCAATTACAATTTTTTTAATATTTAAAATAATAAAAAATAACTTTAATTTTTTATATAAAAATTTATTTTTCTAAAAAAAATACAAGATTTATTATATAAAATATTTTTTATATACAAGTTTTTTTTAAATATATAAAAAATTTAAACTTTGCCACATAATATCAAAAGCCATAAAATAAAGGGAAAGAATTGTGTGAAATAGAGAGGCCACATCATCCTATATCTCTTACTAATTATTTAATGTCATTTTAACATTTTTTTTCATGTCATTGACATATCATTTTGATAATTTTTTTAACCTGAACTCTCAACCTTAAACCCTGAACCTTAGACTTTAAACCTTAGACCTTAAACTTTGGACCTTGAGTTCAAGGTTCAGGGTTCAAAGTTTAAGGTTTAAAGTTTAGGGTTTAGGATCTAAAGTTTAAGGTTTAGGTTTAAAAAGTTATCAAAATGAGGTGTCAATGACATGGAAAAGTTATGAGATGACATTAAATAATTGATAAGGGATACAGAATGAAGTGGCGTCTCTATTTCATACAATCCTTTCCTTAAAATAAATCTCATTTTATCAAGATAAATCTAAAAATTCAAAACCTAAACTAATAAAAAAAATATTATACCTGATTTTTAAAAATTAAATAAATAAAAAGATTTATGTTTCTTACTAATTATGTTACAAGATAAAACAAAGGTTAAAAATTTTTAATTTCACTAGTGGATTGAAATTTTAGTATGTCTCCTTAAATTGTATGTAATTTAAAGAATAAAAATAAAGAGGATATGTAGTAATATCTCACCTCTACTACTTGTAGTGTTAAAAATTTTTAATGCTTATGTACCGAATAATTACCCGTTATAATATTAAAAAAAAGTAAAATAATAATTTTCAACTATATAATTATTTTTAAAAAAAAGTCAAGTTTTGTAATTAGGTACATGGCATGGATGATTATTGTTTAAAAAGTGAGAAATTATTAGAAAGTTAGATAAAAAAAATTTTGGTAGAAATAAAATTTAGTACTAAACTAAAATTCCAAAAAGATTAGGCTCCATCAGTCGCCACATGCATTGCACGTTGAATGTCCTCTTCTAACAAACTTCTCACGTATGACGGAGGATTAACAAGGACGATAAAATGATCAGTTTCACCCCTACCTCCTTAGCGTTATAGTTAACAACCTTTATTACTATTTATTAGTTCAAAATTTATTGGTTTTTTTTTTCTTCATTGTATTGATGTTATTTGACTTGTGACATCAAATTTAGGTATACACTTTATTATTAATACAGATATAATAGAATATCATCCCACATTAGTTAAGACTAGACCATGTCACACTCTAATGAAAGTGAAAGAGTAAAATTTTGTATAAAAAATATAATTATGGAAGATAGCTCTTCAATAAATTTATTAATTTTAGGTCATTAGAATTTTACCTTATTTTTTTGGTTTTATTTAAATAATTTATATAAAAATATCAAACATAAAAAAAACTAATATTTATACTTTCTTAAAAATGATTTTTGAGTAAATTTTCTGATTGAATTGGTAATAGACCTAAACATAGGTTAGGTAATTTGTTTAGCCCGAAAGGCTCAACTTGACTTGAATTAAGTTTAAACATGTATTTTTACAACTCAAGCCCGTTCAGTCTAAATTTTATTCGAAAAATAAAAACATTTTTAATTTAAATTTATTCATAAGAAAATATATAATATCAATTAAAAATATATTTTTAAGATTTTATTAATTTTTAAACCTTAAAACTAAAACGCAGGAAACAAAATCAAAAGAAAAAGAGGGCGCAGAAAGACAACAGAATCATATAGATGTTTCCTTGTCGTAAAGGTAAATGGAACACCACAAAATTAAAACGTACCATAGAAACCATGGGTGGTGGGTAGCGACACATGGAAGTCATGCAGGAAACCCCCCCCCCCCCCAAAAAAAAAGGAAAGGTTTAGGTAATTCGACTTCCTAACAAAGGATGAGCAGAACAGTGCAGAGCAAGGCTGTAATAGCTTACCTTGTCTCAAGGGATCCTGTTAAAAGGGACACTTCATGCTTCTTTCAGTTGTGGTCTTTGCTTGCCAATGCCCATCAAACTAAATATTAGGGTTGATTCTAGAGGCGATCATGGGTTAGGTCAGGTTTAAGTCGGATTCAAGTAAAAAATTAGGTCCATTTGTTAGGTCCAGTCTAAATAAAAATACTAAAATTCGAGCGTGGCCCGCCCATATTAAAATTTTTTATATTAAATTTTTACATAATTTTTAAATATATATAATACATCAAAAATACTAAAAATATTAAAATAAATATTTTCGAACAAATTGAAAATAAATTTTTAAAAATATGTATACTTAAATAATGCTAAGATAAATGCAACTTAACAAAAAAATGTCTCTAAAATAATAACAAAATTAACAATAAAAAAATGTTATACAATATTCAAACAATAACAACAAAATAGTAGCAACATAATAGTGAAATGGTAGCAAAATATGGAGAAAATAACAATAAAATATTATTAAAATGATAAAAAAAATAGTGAATTCGGGTCAGGCCGGGCTCGAGCAAAAAATGTCTTACTTGAGGTCTGACCCGTTTTAAAAATAGGCATTATTTTTTTGCCCAAATCCTCTCACTTTTCGGGGGTCTTCGGGTTGGGTCGAGTGGCCCGACCCATGAGCTCTAGTTGATTCACAACTTTTACCCATATTAGATATTACACCACCCACATCAAAAATATTTTAAAATAATTAATTAATTTATAATATAAAAAATTAGTGTGATTTGTTTTTTAGACTCTATAAATGACTTTAAGGTATGACATGTGTCTTATAGGGTATAGTAAAAAAATAAAATAAATATATATATAAGTGATATATTACTTAATTTAATAACATTAACTTTATTGATAAAAGTTAAAAAAAACTAATTTTTAATAAATAAATGATATAACGAGTTTTGCATTTTTAGTTTCACTTTTGCATTTTAAATTCTTTATATTATACATATTTGAAAAACGGAGGGATCTACTTATAGTGATGTTAAATTGAAGTGGTTTTATATTTTTCTGTAATAGTTATATGATTAATATTTTAACAATTCAATTATTGAATTTATTAAGATATTTGTACTTGCCATGCATGTACATTTTTTAATCGGTCTGGTATTTTTATCATATTAATCTAAAATATTATCTGTATTAATATATAGAGTAAGCTACAAAAATAGACATTTTTGTTTGCCTTAGATTATATTTTAGTCACTTATGTTTGAAATATTACGTTTTAGTCACTTACGTTATTGTTTTGTTACGAAGTGGTCACTCTGTCGTTAACCTCCATTACCTCCCTAACGACAGTCCTACATGGCAGTCCAAATGGGTTTTAAATGTAATACAAAATTTTGCCCTAAAATCCTTTTCTCCTGTTTAAAAAGAAGCAATAGAGAAAAGAGAAAAGAAAAGCACAACGACAACGACAAAGAAGTAGAAGAAGAAGAAGAAAGAAGTTGTGAAATTGTAGAATATATAAATTTCCCACATTTAATCCATTTATTATTTATCAATATAATTTATTCTGTTTGTTTGTGTCCACTATTTATTTATCGTTTTTGAATTTGTGTTTTGTTTTCTTCTTCATCAACCAATGTAGTTTTCTTGATTTGTTATTTCTCAAACCTGCTGATGCTTAATTATTATAAGATTAATTAAGGGGATGCTACTGGGCATTGCCCTGATTTATCATAAATAATAAAATTAAAAATTGAATAGTTTTGAGTTAGATTTGAATATTAATGCTTGCGAGGATTTATGTTTTTCTGTTTCTTTCCTTCTCCACAACGATTAGAAGGAAATAATAAAATGGCGGCATTCTTCATTCTTGGGTATTCTATACTTGTATCAATGACAAAAACAATGTTGATAAGAATTGGATTGGGGGAGTAATAGCAAATTTGGATTATCTTCCAATTGATCCTTGAAATAAAACAAGTTGGTGTCACTACAACAAATTAAGCTTTTAGCGGCGTTTTTAGTGGCGTTTAGATCGAAAACGCCGCAAAGGTTGAACTTTTAACGGTGTTTGTATTGAAAAACACCACAAATATATACCATTAATGGTGCTAACCGAAAAATGCCGCAATAAGTCATTCTATAGTGGCGTTTGTGGAAATAGCGCCGTAAATAGTACTTATTTGACGGCGTTTTATGCTACGTACTGCAAAGGTACACCGAGTGGGAGCAGCGTTAGCGACGTTTTTCCGATAAATGCTGTGAAAGGTAAAGAAATAGTGGCGTTTTTCCCTAAACGCCGCTAAAGGTATAACAAAAATAGCGGCGTTTTTCCCATAAACACCGCAAAAGGTAAAGCAATAGTGGTGTTTTTGCATAAATGTCGCAAAAGGTTAAAAATGATAACCGATGTTTTTCTTATAAACGCCGCTAAAGGTAATAGCGATGTTTTGCCCATAAACGCCACGAATATTTTTTAATTTTTATTGAAACGGCGCCGTTTTGATAGCTAACCCCCAACCCTTATTCCCTCAAATCCCTAACTTAGTTTTTCCCCCCAAATCTTTCCCATTCGTTTGCTGCTGGTTGTCTGTCTGGTCATCCGTCTACTGCATCACCGTCGATAGTGTATTTGCTATTAATCTTCGTCTCTTTTGTCGATGCTGCTCCGTCCATCGCTACTCAATAGTCCTCTGCTCGTCTAACTCTTGTTTCAAAGCTTGACAGTCTTCTGCTCGATCCGTTCGGATTTCAACAAATCAGGTCAGTTCTTTTAACACCTTTTAATTTTAACTTTATAATTTAATTGAAAAATATTAGCAATCTCCATGTAATTTTGGTTTCCTGCTATGCTGGACATCGGTTTAGCAGCTATTTTTCATATTTTTGGGACATTGTTTTAGTGTTGTTTGGAGTCGGTTGTGCTGTTGCTTTAGCGTTTGTTAGTAGTTGTTTTCTTTGTTGTTTTAGCATTGGTGTATGTTGTTGTTTTGTTGTATGACTGGTTAGTGTTAGATCTTTTAGACGCAAACATAACTTGGTTAGTTGACATTTTATGTGGTGATTTTCTTTATAATTTATGTTTGAGATTTGGACTGTGATTTGCTGATTTTGTTTTATTTGTTATTTAATCATAATTAGCATTTCCTTTGTGAGAGTTTTTATTTGATTAGCAAAGCTTCCATGATTTTTGGATGAGATTCCCTTCGACAAAACCTGCATTTTCAACCTATAATGAGGATCTTTATTAGTGTTTCTAGTCTGTCTTAGTTTCATATAAAGGTTGCGTCTGTATCTAGGAAAGAGACACAGAGGCAGAGACTTAAAGACAAACCAGAGAGATTTTTATTTATTTTCATCACTATGATAGAGAATTAGATATATAGTTTGGGAAAGAGACACTGAAATTGTAATACCCCGAAAATTACTACAGTAAGAAGGTAAGATAATATCATTGATATAGTAAAATAAGTAAATAAAGTGATAAAAAGGGTAATATTGAGTTATGTCAACATTGAGAAGTATATTATGACATATTAATTCAAGAAAGGATTAAATTGCAAAAGTGAGAAAAGTTTTGTTGCCTAAGAGTAAATACTTAAAATTTGAGGGGTTAAAGTGTAAATAAAAAAAGTTGAAGGACCAATAGTGTAAATATTTAAGGGTGGAATAATCTAAAAACTAAGGAAAATGGATGAATTAGGACCAAATTGAAAAGGTGAAGAATTTTGAGGGACTAAATTACAATTTTACCAAATTAAGTGATGACTCAAGGATGGAATTTAAAAAAATTATTAAGGGCAAAATGGTCAAATAGAGAGAGAGAATTCTAGAAGGTAATGATGATGTTTGTGATATTTTTAATTAATTAATTAGATAAATGTTTTTTAATTAATATTTTATTAAGATTTTTAGTATTATTTTGTTTTTAAATGATTAATATACAAGGGAGGAAAGATGATGAAAAGTCATCATCTTTCCATGCAACCAACGTTAGAAGAGAAGAGAAGAAAGAAAATTTTGCTTTCTTTACAATTTGGTCCTTTCACTAAAAATTCACTATTTTCACCTAGAAATCAAAAGAATTTCCATAGCTTCCAAGAGAGAAAAATAATAAGGAGACAATGGGGAGCTAGAATGTCAAGTTAGATTCAAGAAATAGAAGCTGGAGGAGAGAGAAAGTCAAGTTAAAGATTGAAATCAATAGCAGAAGGTAAGAACATCAAGATTTCAATATATTTTTAAGTTTGTTATTGTTGAAAAAGCATGGAAATGATGTTATAGTAGAGTTTTCTTAAATAAAGTCTTATATTCTTGATATATTAGTGAATGGAAATAAGTGAAAATGATGGGAAATATTATAGAGAAAGGGAATAAGGGAGTTGTAAATTTAGTAATCAACATCTTGCACTAAAACAGTTTTGGACAGCAGCAGTGGGTTAACTTTAAAAAATCACCTTAAACTGTGGAAATCGAATTAGAGGATGAAAAAAATATGGAATTAAAGCTTATTAAATCTAGTTTCTCATAGAAGAAATTTTATAAGTAATGGAATTTTAAATCATAAGATATAATAAATTTTGTGATACAAGGTCAGAATGAATTCGGGGTCCCCTATTCTAACTTTGGAAAATCATAAAAAATTGAATAAAAATAATTAGAGGCTTAAATTTATATGTTTAAAATCCTGAATGAGTTTATTTTCAATAGAAACAAATGGAAACATTATCCAAATTCTGTACAAAGAGATAATTAATTTTAGTGAAGAGGGGCCAGAACTGTTAAATAGTGAAACAGGGGAAACCTTAAAGAATAAAATATAATTATTGGCTAAGCAAAAAATTCTTAAAATCTTATGGTAATAAGATATGTGAGTCTAATTTCATAGGAATTTATCGGATCTTAATTTGGAGTTTTGTAGGTCAAGATATAAATAATTTAGTGACTATGACTCAAGTGGACAACTTTGAATTAATATAGAAATAAATGGTAGAATTATAGATAATGTTACATATAAGCATATTATACATTAAGGATGTGGAATGGAGAGGAGGAGGAGGAAAATAAATGATTATTCAACTAGCATGAGTTCTCATTAAAAATAACCAATTTGCATGTTTTAGGTTTAAGGACTAAATTGAATAAAATTAATATTTTAAGGGTAAATTGGTAAAAATGTCAAAAAGTGACCAAATTGCATGAAATAAGTTGTTTTATTATTTAAATTAATAAATTGAATGAAATATTAATTTATATCAAGATTGGGTGGAAATTCGAGAAAAATAGAAAATTACCAAAATATCCCTGAATTTTGGTATTTCTGCAATTTAGCCTGGTAAGTTCGTGTAACTTGAATTATATTCTTAGATGATTGAAATATATATATTGGATTGAGTAATTTATTTGAATTGTGAACATGAGAAATTGTGAATTGAATGAAATGGAAATGAAGCTTTGAATTACATGAGTAAATATCGGGTCTCGTAGGCCCTATTTGTTATGAATATAATATTTCGAGGATTTGTTGTAAAGAATTATAAAAGCACGTTAATAATTTAAAAGTTTTAATTCGGATGAAATTTTGTAACTCGGTTTAATACGTATGCAAATGTATGTCTTCTAGTAATGCCTCGTACCCTATTCCGACGTCGAATACGGGTAAGGGGTGTTACAATGTGACATCGCCAGATTCGGTCAAAACGTTTAGACCGAGTTTGGGGTGTTACAGAAATTATATTTACAGCATGGATGAATTGGAGAGAGAGAAAGAATCGAGAGGGGAGGAAGAAGAGGCCAAGAGAAAAGAGCCAAGGCAAAAAGAACTGGAACCGATGCTGGTGCCTTTTTCTTTAATTACTTTTGTAATTTGCATATATAGTTTTCAACTTTGTTGTTTTTGTTGTTGTTTGTGAATTTCAAACACTTCAATTGGTTTTAGCTTCAGATAAATACACAGTGAGCTGAACTTGTGGTGAGGTAGAGTTTGGTTTTTCTTGACCATCTTCCTAGATAGTCTGCTACACTAATTATGTACATTATTTTTTTTATTAAGGATGAAGAAAAGAACTGAAGTGAGGCACAACTGTTTGGGGTGGAAAGGCCAAAAAACAGAGATTTTTTAGGATTCTTTTCTTACAAAAGAGTTAAGAGCTTTGAAGAAAAATGTAAACTAATGTGTCATTTCAACACCACTGGAACCAACCTATCTTTGGTCTCTGAAGTGCAAACTCAAAGCAAGCTAATTAATGCAAGCTTTTGATTTAAAGAAGGAAACAGAAAAGAATTATGATAAATCGAATTCTATATGAATAAATTAATGAAAAATTAAAAATAGTAGCATTGAATGCCAACTCTTTTCATAAGTTTTAATGCATTGCTTGAATATAATAAATATCATACAGGTTGGCTGCTCTTTTGGAAAATCTTTAAAAGGTCAATTTTGGGATTCAATCCATATATGTTAATTTCATATAAGTTGGTTCCTATCATTATTTAGTTCTAATAATTTTAGCTCATGTGTTGACCTTATCTGGAGGTTTAGAAGTTGAAACCTGGTTATTAGATCTCTTCTTCTATCTAATTAGTTTCATGTTTTGATGATACATACTGCTACAAATTAGCTTCTTGCAATTTAAAGAACATGAATTAATATATATTAATGTCAATTTATCTTTTCATTTACTTATTATGTTTTTTATTGAAATAATGAATTGGATCCATACAAAAGAAGTATTCGATAGGCTCATTTGAATTATCTAATCAAACAACTCCATTTTAAGCTCTCATTAATTGCATTTGTAAGTACCTCTTATTACGTACATGTTTTAATTTAATTGAATCAAAATTTGAAATTGCTTGTTTATTTGATTTGGTTGTGGTAAATTTATTACTTATATGTTTTAATTAGAAATAGAGAATTAGAAAACAACCGAATTAGGTACTTGATATATATTATCTATTTTAGTACAATAACATGATTTAAATCTATTTAGAACACTTACGTAACCGTAATTTATTGTCAACTTTAGACTTTAAGAACTACGAAATGGATAAGAGTTGGATGGATTTGTCAAGGGTAAGCAACGACTACCGAAATGGGGTACAAACTTTTCTAAAATTTGTATTTCAAAATGCAAGCTAGGAGACTATGCTTCTTTGCCCATGTAAGAAGTGTGGCAACATCAATTGACATATTCATGAAGTTGTCTATGAATATCTAATTGTTGATGGCTTTATTCGGGGGTATAAAAAATAGATTTTCCATGGAGAGTGTACACCTCGTAGAACATCTTCAACGATTAATCCGACTTATCCTCATAATGCTCGCCATTAGTCTATTAGAGAAGATGACATAGAAGGTATGTTTCACGATGCATTTAATATGCACAGTCATGGTTTGTAATCATTTCCACCTGAAATTATTTCATCCGATGATTGTGATATTGGCGGAAATGCTTTTACCAAAACGGGAAAAAGTGCACCTGATTAGAAACTTTGTCTTTTCCAGAACAAAACTTAAATGAAACTATCCCTAGTACTAGTACACAATTTCAATGGGTTCGCCAGGATGTGGATGAAGATACTTACGAATCATGATGCAGTAAGATTTTACATTTTTTTAATTATATGTAATACTATAATTTAAATCATGATCTTGTTAAATATATCCATTACTATTATTATTGTAATTAGTTACTAATATTTCAACTATTTTATGTGTATTGCAGATAATATGTTTAGAAGAAGATTGCGAGATCTAAATATTATTCAAATTCCTTCAAATTTGGAAGAAACAAATAGTGATCAACATACTGCTATTGGATCTTCGGATGTTCTGAATACAGTTGACGAACTTGTAGAAATTCAAAGTAATGTTAACTTTAATTTACATGCATGTTGACTTTTATTATTGATTTTTGTTTCAAATTCTTGTATTATCATATTCAATTTTTTTAGCTGAAAATAGTGTGAGGCACAAAACTCGAGGACGTATGCTATTAAAGGATTTATACAATCTAAATTTTGTGGAGCATGTCAAACTATCTAGAAACAGTCATGGTCAGCCTATTGGATCAGAAGCGTAACACCCCTAACCCTTATCCGACACCAGAATAGGGTTACGGAGCATTACCGAACTTATAGATCAAACAATCGTACATGTCATATTCATTTCTCATTTAAATCAACCATCATTCAAACTCATTCATATAGTCCCTAATACGAGCTCTCGAGGCCCCAAATAGACATTAAAAATAGTTCAGAACTAAACCGAGTACTCAAGTATTTTTTAGAAAAACATTGAAATTTTTCAAAGTGCAGAAGACATACGCCCGTGTCGCTAGGCCATGTGTCTCACATGGCCAAGTGTCACACCCGTGTCTCAGGCCGTGTAGGCATTCGAAATGGGAACACACAGCCGTGTCCCAACCCGTGTCCTACCCTGTGTAACTCACTGACTTGGGTCACACGGCCAGACCACACGCCTTTGTGCCAGGCCGTGTGCCCTTCGAAATGGCCTCACACGCAAATGTGCCAGGCCGTGTGAAAATTGGAGGGTATACTGACTTGTACCGCGCGACCAAGCCACACACCAGTTACTAGGCCGTGTGAAGCAACTGACTTATTTTCTAAGGAAATTTCAGAGGACATGCGGCTGTGTCACTTGGCTGTGTGTCACACACAGCTGAGACACACGCCCATGTATTTGCCCGTGTGGACAAAAAATAAGTCATTTTTCAAGCTATATTTCTCACCCAAATTGGTACCAACCTAAACACAACAATTTGAATATGATCATGACATAAATAGGCATGCAAAACCAACCAACATCAAGCTTATAACATGTAATATCCACACATAACAACATGATGCCCATAAGCACCCCAATTGACCACTTATAATCAAGCAAACTATGCATCTCAAACATACCTAAATGGTCAAATACATATATGCCTCATTGTGCTTCAAGCTTAACATGTATGTCACTTATCAAAATCAACCACTTGATACTCAAAACACCAATTCACAAACAAGGCATTTACATGGCAACCATACACAACATATAATAAGGTCATTTACACATATATACATACATAATATACCTCAAATACAAGCCAAATCAAATGGCTACAAACATAACAAAACATGTAGGCTATCATTAGTTAAAATGACCTATACATGCCATTAAACCAAATATTTAGCCAAAAATACCAAAATAGTCGATAAATAGTGTAATGAGATCTCCTACAACTTCCAACCCGAACGAGCTTCCGATATCTAAGTACACAAGAAATTAACACAAAGTAAGCATGTAATGCTTAGTAAGTTCGTAATAAAAAAAATAAAGGTTACCACTTCAATTTATAAGCATAATCCACGTAAGTCAATCCAACATGTCTTGGGCTTAGCCTAACAACAATAATCTCTCAATTTTTATATCATAATAACTAGCAAATCATCTTAAAACATCATAACATAAGCACACACTACTTATGTGCATTCATATTTCAAGCATATGGCTAAACATATTTCAAACATCCAAAAACTCATACCTTTCCATACTTTCATAGCAATTCTAATTGAAGCATTTGTCAATCTTTCCTTCTTCTCATATCCGTTGAACCATAATTTAAGTGAGTAGAACATACTATATCACAACTCAATTTGGCCCAAAAGCCAAACACATAATCATCAACCAAGTTTACCATGTATTTATACATCATAAATATATATCATTTTTCACATACTTCGCGTACATACCTGTACTAGTTCGTATCAAACTCATATAGCCTCATAACTAAATTGTGTCCGTTGAGCCACTTAGAATAATATTGGATACGCGGGTATCTCACACACTATGTACTAACACGTGGTCGAAACCACTACTATCTCATATCTCATATCGATGCTCTCTCTCGAGCCATAACTGGGTTTGCTCACACAAGCTGTCAGTCAAGACGTAGCTACACGGTGCTGCTCACACAAGCTGTAAAGTAATGGTAACACATGCCAAAAACTCAGCCACCGGTAGGACGTACGAGACCAACACCCAAAATATGGTAACCCCTAATGACATGTCATTTGTATCCTCTATATTCCTAAGGTTCACACGGGATTCGATAGTTTTTGAAACCTCGTTTGATTTTTCCATAGTGTCGCAATAATAATATGACACAGAAGCATTTAAATCAATTATATTTTAATGCTAATTAAATATACGAACTTACTTCAAACTTGTACGGAGAAAAATGATTGATTAAACCAACCCTTTATCTTTTCGTCGATCTAAATACGTACGTTACTTTTCTTGATCTATATAATCAAATTTAACTAATTCAAACTTCATTCTAATCAATTTAGTCCAAAAATCATGTTTTGGTAAAATTACTATTTTGCTCCTATACTTTTAATTTCTTTACAATTTAGTCCCTAGGCTTGTAAAATGAAATTCATACAATTTCCTTCCTAACCAAGCCTAGCTGAATATCATATATATTCATAGCATCCCATACATTTCATTAATTCACAATTTATACCATGATTTTACATTTTTCAATCTAGCCCCTAATTGACAATTTTAACAAAAATCACTTTATCAAAGTTGTTTATCTAACAACAACCATTATTTTCCTACCATTAAACTTCAAAACCTTGACATATTCATCAATGGCAAAACTCAAATACTTCAATAGTTTTACAAATTAGTCCTCGGGCTAGCTAGATTAAGCTACAACGATCCCGGAAACATAAAAATCATTAAAAACAGGAAAAACGATACTCACATGCAAGCAAAACGGGGTTGGCCGAAAGTTCAAGCTTTCATGGCTTCTTTCTCTTTGAATTTTTGGTTGAATAAAGGTTAAAGATGATAACTTTGCCTTTTTGTTTTATTTATTTTGTCATTTATAACCAATTTACATAATTAACCTTTATACACATTATTTATTACACAAAAATGCCAAGCCATCATATTCCACTATCTATTTAATGGGCTAAATACCAAATAAGGACTCCCACATTAAAGTTCTATAGCTATTTAATACCTTTAGCTAATAGAACACAACTTTTACACTTTGCGTGATTTAGTCATTTTTATCAAATTGAACACGTAAACGATAGAATTTCTTAACGAAATTTTTATAATATAATACTATTATGCTGTAGATCACAACATAATATTAAAATAAATTTTTTGACCTCAAATTTGTAGTCCTAAAACTACTATTCCAATTTCACTAAAAACGGGTTGTTACAAGAATCTTGAGTTTTAGCAGGATACTTGGGCATTATAGAACGAAATTTCAATTTGTTTCCAATCAACTACGAGTCATGGCATCATATGCCCGATAGTAACAAAAATCATGCTCTGGATAATATTAAGGTAATAACGTGAATGTAATTTATAATACTTTGGTTTAATTTTCATTTATATTTACTTTTTAAACTTGTGTTATTTGCAGGAGAGATTTGCTTTAGGGGTCTCAGATAATTATGTGAAAAAATCATTAGCAAAGAAATGGAGAGACCATAAAAGTACTTTTGAAAAAAGAATATTTTAAGTAAAATATAAGCCTTTAAGAGAAATTGCGAAATATCCTGTTGGGAATGCTGAGGTACCAATGGGAAGATGCAGTTAGATTTTGGAATTCAAAGAAAGGAGAGGTATTACGTACATCTAAACTCTTATAATTATTTCAGTTTATAATATTTACTATATACGTAATAATGATTTCATAATTTAGGATCGTGAGTGAGTTGGAACTACAAGTAGGCAAAAACAAAATTTCACGCACACGGTTGGGTCGAAAAGCTTTGCTTGTGTAGCTGATGACGATGTATTTTGAATTTATTAATTGTGTCAAATATTAATTACTTTCTACTAAATGATATTTTTCCTACTGTATTTTAGGAATTGTCGTTTGGTCAAAAAGTTGGACGTCTTTAGCTTTTTGACATTACACATAGAAAGAAAGATGGATCTCCTATGACTATTGAAGCTGCAGAAATTATGGTATATTTACTTAATAAAATTTGAATTATTTTAAATATTTATCATGTTTAATTATAATGGTTTAATTCATCATTTATAATGCAAATAATACCACGTTATGTTGCATTTGCTTGATTATATATTTCGTTTCTAACTCATTAATTGATTTATTAGGAAAAATTAAAGAATAAAAGGGTGGAGTATGAAATTATGGCTTCAAGTGATAGTTCTATTAATCTGGACGACATTGATAACTGAGTTATTACTGAAGTTTTGGGTCCTGAAAGGTATGGTCGGGTTTAATTTCAAGGATCTTTCGTTAGCCTAACCCAATATTTTGGATCCAGCTCATAGTAGTACAAGTCTTCAGCGAATTAGGCTCAAGCTGAAGTTTAGAGGTTAAGAGACCAGATGGCTCAGATGCAAGCGAGCACAGTTGAGCAAATTGCTCAACTTAAAGCGGAGGCAGCATCGAAAGAAGTAGAGGCTAAAAGAAAATATGATGAACTCTAGCTACAACTTAAAGCAGAGGCAGCAGCGAGAGAAGTAGAGGCAGCAGCAAGGGCAGTTGAGGCAACAAGAAAATATGGCAAACTCCAGCTACAGCTTCAAAATATGATTAAGATGTTTCAACAGAACCAATCACAAAATCTGCCATCTTAGACTTTTTTTTTCTTATTGTGAGAATATCTTTACAATATAACTTTTGAATATATTTTGTTATTTCAATTATTAATTTAGATCATATACATATTTCTTTCGTGATAGTATCATTTCGATTTGAAGATTGTTGTTGGATTTGAAGTTACAAGAAAACATGTTGAAAATTCAGGTTCCATATGAAATAAAATAGGTTGGTAAAATCTGTTAATGCTAGTGGCGTTTTCCCACAAACGCCGCTATAAAACATGATCTTTAGCAGCGCTTTTACTACAAACGCCACAACATGCTCGACTCTCTTGCAGCATTTTTCCACATAAACGTCACAAATTTTAGCGACACTATCTAAAGCGACGTTTTTTGCAGCACTTATAAGCTCCGCTATAGGGCCAAAAAAATGTCACTAAAAACCTGTTTTGCTATAATGTGGTGTGCGTAATTGAAGCAAGTAACATACCGGCAATGCATTTAATGTCACACCCTGAAATAAATGGGGTTAGTAGATATGATTAAATAAAAAATGAATTAGGTTGAATGCACTTACCTAGGTTCAAGCTTCCTTCCTCCTATTTGTTTTTCCCAATTTCAACAAGGCTTCGATAAATTTACCATTGTTTCCCCTAGGGTTTACTAACCCTAGATATTTAATCACTTTTTCCTTTTCCTCATTAGGCTTTCACATTGCCCCCTTTCCAATTCCTAATAGAATTTCCCCCTTCTATTTATTTTCTTCTTCTTCTTTTTCTTCTCTTTTCCTCTTCGTTACAACATATTTTCATCCTATTACTATTAATTATTTTTCTTTCCTGTATCGAATCAGTCCCCGATCCTTCATTTTCTTAACGGTGTTAGAGTTATCATCAAATAACATCTGTTACCTTTGCCAATAATAGGTAAGTGCTTCCGTTTCAATGATTAAATCCCATATTTCCGTAAAATTAATGTTTGATGTTAATCTTTAGGTTCGATTAATCTTTTACGGTGTTGACTCAAGCTCGCATGTTGATTCAACCTAAGTCGAGAAAGGAGTATGTGGTGTATAGCGATGCATCTTACACTAGTCTTGGATGTGTACTGATGCAATATGGAAAAGTAGTTGCCTATGCGTCAAGGCAGTTTAAATAGGATGAGTGCAACTAAACGAGTATTTTAGGTTGTTGAAAAACATGGACCTTGATTTAATTTTGCATGAAATCTGGTTTTAATTAAAGCTATGTTAAATATCATTTTTCCACTACATTATTATGTAAATGAGATTTGAAAAACATATAAAACTCGTAATCAAATTTTGCAAAGTAATCATTAAAATCAACCGATTTTTTAGGGAAATTGTACATTTTGGAAACTCACTAAGTTTTTCTACTAAAATAAGCAAATATTTTAAAAAGACCATTTTATAAACTCCGATAGTTTTAGTAGGTCATTTCGGTGGCTAATGTAACCTTCATAATCTGATTGTAACGTCTAGGTCGGGTTTGGGGGTTACATTTAAACGAATTCAGTGATCCATACATGAAGCTTCAAGTAGAAAAACAGAGGTGTGGGACCAAAGTGGTGAAGAAGACATTGAATCCAAGTTGGGGGGTGAGAAATTCATTTTCAAAGTAGAGGATTTTAAAGCAGAGTTTCAAATCTCTATATTGGATGAGGATAAGTTCTTCAATGATGATTTTGTGAGGATTGTTAAATTCCCAATTTCCTAGGTTTTTTATGCTCACCAGAAATCTCTCGGCACTGTTTGGTATCCCCTCCACCCCAAGAACAATTAGTCCAAGAACAAGGATTTGGGTATGTTTTTTTTTCTTTTTCCTATCTTCATTTTTCAGCATTTACAAAACTTTAGTTGCCTCTATGCTAGAATTTTTATGTTTATAAGGGTCTCAATGTCCCTTTTTGAGTCTCAAACAGAGGTTAATTAAGTAGTTGGTATGGGCTAATGCTTTACTGATTACCAAGAATTATTATTCTCTTTCAACCTTGGGTACAGGTGAAGTACTTTTAAATATCTATTTTCAACAAAAGGGTTCTTCTATGGACATAAGTTTCAATTTTTCAAAGCCCAACTATTGCTTCTTTTTAAACAGGAAAAAAATTAGATTTTAGGGTAAACTTTTGTATTCTATTTTCATAAAAAAAATTAAAAATTATTCTCATCTCAGCTGGACATCCAAGTTGACATTTTAAACCCATTTGAACTGCCACGTACGAATGCCGTTAGAGAGGTAATGGAGCTTAACAACCACTCCATAACAAAACGATAATGTAAGCGACTAAAATGTAACATTTCAAACATAAGTGACTAAAATGTAATCTGAGGCAAACAAAAATGACTATTTTTGTAGTTTACCCTAATATATATTTAACAATTGAAAGTTTTTTTACATAAAATACATAAAAAAAATTTAATTTACACCAAGCTTAACATGCATGATCTATATGAATGGAGCATGAAATATGACAATTAAATTATTAAAATATTAATTATATAAATAATTACAAAAAAATATAAAACACGTAATTTTACATCATATAAATTAATCCCTCTCTCTTAAAAAATATTCTTTTGAATAACTACCTCGGCAAAACCTACCACTTAACCATTAAAAAACCACTTACCTTTTATCCATAAAAAAACTATCATCTAATTTCATCTTAAAGGCCAAAATAAAGTTCTATAAAATAATTTTAAAAAAACAATTAAGCACTTAATTTAAAATTGCAATTAATTGAGACTTTGTTATATACTTTTTTTGCAAAACTTATGGGTAATTAAGTAATGGTATGGCAACTACTGTGGAGAAAATATAGCGTAATCGGTGTGGCATTTAACATGAAAAATTTTTAATTAATTTTTAATTATTTTTCATGGATTTAATTGATTTTTAAAAATTATAAAAAGTTATAAAAAGTTATAAAAAATAATATAGAATATATTAAAATTACAATTACTACTAAAATTTATAAAAGGAGTAGTGAATTTTAATTTTTATAATATTTCTATAATTTTAATTTTTATAATTTTCTAAAAAAACTTATAATATTGTTAGAATTTTTAAAAATATTTTAATAAAAATATAGTACTCGTTTTCGTCTTCCCTTTGACACTATCCTACATCATACATTGGTCCATCAGTATCAACTTTTCTTACATCACTTCACCTCAATTAAAATCATTATTTATCACTCATCTTAAGTCATCAAACGCTAAACTCATTGTAACTCAAATCTTAACTTAAAACCTCATGTAAAGCCGATCATCATGGGACTTCAATCTCATCAATCCCTTATTGCTAAAACTACAGACTTCAAACCTTCAAAATGAAGAATATGTATGTATATATATATATATAGCGCATATTTGACGCAATTTTGGATAGTAATTCTACTAATTTTTGGGCTAATTTTAAAATTTTTATCTATTTTCTTGAAAGAGCGGTTTGTGGTTACAATGCAATTTGAAGTTGACGTGAAAAAAGAAGTGGCACAGCTTTCGGAAGTCTCTCGGATCAGTATTAAGACTTTTCTAGGAGATCAATAATTTGAATAATGAGAATTTCTAATTTAAAACATTTAAAAAATTACGACTAACAATATGCATTTCAAGCATTTATACTATAAATTTTACATTCACTAATATTTTTATAGTTCGCACTTACATTATATAAATAATTACGAAAAATATAAAACACGTAATTAGAATATTGTTTTGAATAATGTTACTTTGCATTAATTATATAAAGTAAAACTATAATGTATATTGGATATGTTAAAAATACTTTAATTATGATTTTAAAATTTTGTATTATAATATTTTAATAGATAAGTTCACATATTTTAATTAATAAAAATTAATATTTTACGTTAATTACTGCAATTAAAAATATAATATTTAGAACTTCATTAAATATTAAACGTGTAAAATCACATGTAACACATGTAACATTAGAAGCTAGTTATATTATAATCATGAATATCTATGAGTATTTGGGATGATTATGACAAAAAAATCTTAAAGTTATATTATAAATCCTAAAAAAAGATTAAAGTTATGGCCAAAAAGTATGAACATAACTTATTTACGTGTCCATGATATGTATTATAAAAATAATATACTTATTTATAGAAAATGTTAAATAAAATTTAACCTAATTTACGTATTATAAAAGAGGTTATAACTTAGCATAAGTTGTTCTCCAACTTAAGTTTATATAAGTATTTTATAACCAAGACTATAGACTATCTGTACCATGAACCCAAATTATGCGTGGTAGATGCTAGTTATTCAAATACAAAAAGGTTTTCTTGTACCATTCGTGGGGTACGATACCACTTAATAAAATGGAGCTGGATACAAACACTAGAGACACCTTGTGGATTCTTTAATTTGATACATTTAAGTTTCGAAATGTGGTTGAGAAGACTTTTATTGTTCTAAAAATAATTTCACATTTTAACAACATCACCTCAATACAACATAAAAATAAATAAAGTTAGATCGTACTAGCATGTTGCATACTTCATAGCTTCAATCGTAGGTAAATTTAGAATGATCCATACTTTGAAGAATACATGTAAGATCTTGATAGTTTTAGTGATATAGATTCGTATTCAGATTTAGATGATGAATTCGATCAAGGGTCAACAAATGATGGTAAGGAATATATGTTAAATGTTAAAGAGAGAATAACCCAATTAATATGAAATGTTAGAGCAATTAGGCAAAATTGCATACAATATTTATTTTTCTCGTTGTTCTTATTAGTAATTGTATTGTCAATTACTTTCTTGGGCTAATATATTATATATGGTGATCTGATTTTAATTTTTGTTTCTCATCTAGAAATGTTTTTATCATACTAATAATTTTTATAATAATTAATGTTTTAAAAATATATATGAATTATGCAAATGTGTAATTATAATTAGTAATTATTGTTTGTACTACCAAATATGGCATAGGAAATTACAATGTAATTACACCCTGTCAACCAAATATGTATAGAGTTTGTTTGGATAGCACAAAGTGATAGAATTAAAATGTAATTACTTGGTAATTACCTGGGTAGTAATTACTTTTTCTTGTAATTACAAAGAATTGTAATTCCCTAGACGTGTTTGGTCGACAAAGTGTAATTACATTGTAATTCTCTGTCATGTTTGGTAGTACAAATTGTAAGTACACAATTACATAATTTATATTTTTTAAAAATATTGATTACTATAAAAACTAATATGATGATAAAAATAATTTCTAAACAAGTAACAAAAATTAAAATCAAATCATCATATGTATTGTTAATCTAAAAAAGTAAATGATACTTTAATTACAATTAAAAATAGCAAGAAAAATAAACATAATATGCAATTTTATATAATTGTTCTAGTGAATATTTGTTGGGTCATTCCATCTTTAATATTTAAAATATGCTTCTTATCATCATCTGTTAGTATTTGACTAAGTTCATCATCATTTGTTAGTCTTTGATTAATATCTCCTTCTTCCATGTACTCCTCGAAGTATATGGATCTTCGCAATTCCACCTATGATTGAAGTTATAAAATATGCAACATGCTAGTATAATCCACCTTGTTTTTTTTATGCTATACTAAGGTGATGCTATTAATATGAGAGATATTCTTTTTAGAACAACAAATATCTTCTCAACTTTGAAGCCTTGAATGTTTCAAATTAAAAAATTTACAAGTTGTCTATGGTGCTTGTGTGATGAAGGATGAGAAGGATGAATGCGAAAGCGGATCGTAAAGTTTGTTAAAGTCGTGGATTTGACTTTGGGCTCTAGACGTTCAAAAAAAAACTTAGATTTTGACACAACCTAAAATGAAATTGAATCCAAGTCAGAGGAAACAATTAAAATAAATAACTAAAATAAAATAATAAATCAAAGATTAAGGAAGCAAATAAAGAAGATAAATGGAAAGATAAAACATGGCGTATAGAAGTTCTAAGAAGCCTTGGAAACACGAAGAATCCACAACCCCTTTCAAGCGGCTCTAATTTTCCCTCCAAGATAGAAATCTTGGCAAGAAAAAATTTGAAGATGATCCCCACAATCTAAAAAGATCGTTAAAACTCTTCTAAAAGAAACTTAAGAAAAATTCTTAAAAAGAAAAACCCACAGAGAATTTATTAACTCAAAAAAGAAATAGAATAATAATGAATTATTTGAATTGTGTACAATGCAAAGGTCTATATATAGGCTAGGTAAATAAATCTAAATAAAACTCTTAAGTATACTAGAACTCTAATTTAATCTAAAGAAGAAGTAGTTTTAAACTAAACTTTCTTGTTAACATAAAACTCCTAAATAACTTAAAATACTTAATAATTATCAAAAATTCGAAATAAAATAATAAGAAATGATAAATACAATATTGGGCTCATATATAATAAAAATTAAGACTAAAACCCAAACCCAATATGATTTAAACTCAAATTAAAAGCCCGAAACTCGTAATTCCCGTCATAATCCCATTCAGAAATTCTGCTCGCGCAGTCTTCACTAAAACGGTCATAACTTGAGTTCCCAAACTCAAAATCGAGTGATTCAAAATGTGTTTCGAATCTAAGAGATAGATATTCAAATGTCATGATATATCTCAACCTAGAAATGCCAAGATCCCATCCAAAAAGTCGTTGCAAGTCTGCTGATTTCCCAAGCCTGAAAATTGGCAATTTTGGTGATTGGAATCTAATAAATTTCACCATATTCGTGCATGTATCATTGTGTCTAATATTATTCTCTCAAATATTATCATACCCCACAATATTGTGTAAGAAAACATTTTCTATTTGCATAATTAGCATTGATCTTATAATATTTGGGTTCATAGTCTAAATAACATGTAACTTTAATTATAAAAACTTAACTTGGAGACAAACTTATGTTAGGTTATGTCCTTTTTTATAATACGTAAATTAAGTAAAAAATATATAAAATTTATAGTATTTGACATTCATATTTTTTTATAAATTGTGCAAAACTTTTATAACACTTTTTTATAAATAATATAATTTTTTTCTATAACTTTTAAAAGTTTTTTTTATAAATAAATTATGATAAAAAAAGTTATAACACTTTTTTATGAATAAATATATTATTTTTATAATAAATAGGAAACATGAATATGTCTATACTTGACCATAATTTTTTATAAATAAATATATTATAAAATTTTTAAAACATGTAGATTTTTTATAATATACCTTTTTACCATAACTTTAGAAATCTTTTAGGATTTTATAATTTTTTTATAACTTTATAAAGTATAAAAATTATTTTATAATATAATATTTTAATATTTATAATATAAGAAAATATTTTTCAAAACCATCCTAAACACTCATACCTGTTGATAACACTCTAGAATAACGTATTTTTATGTATTAATTATGTATTTATTCTGAGTATGATCCTGCTAATTTGAGTTATTTGTGATCTTTTATCTCATAGGGACTAAATTTGAGGTAAAAGCGTGAATTTAGAGATAAAATGGGTCAATGTGCGACACAAGGAAAAGTTGGTGCCAAAAGTGCAAGCATGGAGGACACAAGGGTTGAAATGCAAAAAGAAGATATTTTATTCTATTAGACTCTATTTTAATTATATTAGGATAATTAATATTAAGATAATTATTAAGGATTATTTAATTTTAGGATTTTATTTTATTTATCTTTATTTATCTTCAATTAAATGTATTTATCTTTTGGGAATTTAAGTAGGATTAGACTGTCTCCCCTAGCATTATAAATAGGGGGTGAAGTGACTCAAAAGAGATGAATCTTTTTCTGTAAACACTCTCTCCTCAAAAGTTTAGGTTTTTGTTCTTCTCATATTTCCTTTCAATAAAATCTCCATTTTTATTATATTTATTTTCTTTTCCACCACAATGAGCCACTAAACCCATCTAGCCGAAGGTTGTCGATATTCCCCAAAAAGGGTTCTTGAGGCTTAGAGTCCGTACTTAACCTTCTCGCCGAGTATTCATCATTTCTCCGCACTACGAGGCAGACGCTTTCGTCCATGTCCCTTAAGAAGTAAGCTTTTCAACGTATGCAAAAGGCGGCCGCTTTGTATGTTTTGGGAAGCTTGCACAGTCGGTTTGTTAGCTTACTGTGTCAGAGGTTGACGAGCCCAAGAGACAAAATGGCGTGGGATTCACCATTGAGAAGCGTTGATCTAGCCTAAAACGATCACATAAAAGCGATTGTTGGCTAGAGTTAGGTTCCACTAAATCGTAAGTCTAAATCCTTGGAGCTGGTGGTCGTAGGCGTCCTCTTCCACTATAACTGGCTTATTCGGTTTAGGAAGGATCATCTAAAAGTCGAGGATTGAACCCAAGGCGGAATGAGACAACTGGAGGCTGGAATCTCCCATAAGAATTTCCTTTCTCTCAACTTTATTTTTAATTTCTCAAATTTTCGATTTAATATTCTTAATTCTGTTTTTATTTTATTTTTCATTTTTAGATCCAAACCTTTAATTCTGTTATTTTTATTTTTTTTCCAGGCACGCAGGTTTTCTTGGGCAAGATTCTATCGGGATTTCACGGAATAAGATATTGTGCAAATCCAGTCCCTGAGGATTTGACCCTACTTCCCTTTTACTATTCTTTTTCATTATTTATTAGGGATAGGATATTTTTTGTACTTTCAACGACCGCATCACCTGTCATGTTTATAATATAAATTTATAACGTGTATAAAAAATATTTTTTAAAAAAATTTGGATTTTGGGTGTAATTATTGCATAATTACTGCAACTCTCACCCTCTCACCAATTACAATGGTTATCGAAACATGCTACCATTATGTAATTACAAGTAATTACATTCGAATCCAATTATTATTTGACTTTTCAAATAATTATATTTTTTTATAATTACAAGAGAGTGTTATAATTACACTCACATCTAATTACATTGTGTTACCTAAATAAAGCTTAAATACACAAGTATCTCAAAATATAGAATATAAATTATTAGTGTATCAAAATTTGAAAAGATATAAATTATCTTATATATGAATTTAATATAATATTAGACAAACATGAAAGTGTGTGCATCAATTTTCACCTACACTTGTATGCTAATTTAATGAGATTTTTATGTAATTTTTTTCTCAAAAAGTTAAAAACCAAAATCATAGCTAGTGGAGGAGTAAAGGTAGATAAAATTTTTTTATTTAAACCATTTATAATTTGTAAATTTTAAATAAATAATGGTAAGATTGTACTTTGACTCTCAAAAAATAATAAAAATTTAATTTAATCTTTTAAAAATTATAAAGATATAGTCTATTAAGATAGTGAAATTACATTTTTACTATTGTAAAAATATACAAATTTTTTTGACTCCGCCACTGATCATAGGAAAAAAAAAAAAGGAAAGTATATTAATTACAAATGAATAAAATAATAAATTTACGCTGAAGTTAATTGAAAACTAAAAATTAAGAAAAAGAGGAAAAAATGAGATTTAATATTGAAAGTTGTTTTGCAACGTAAATATGATTCTAAAATTTTATACAATAACAAATTAATAATTGTAATATAGTTTGCCAATCTTCAACAACTTTTCATTATTCTATTAAAATTTAGCGGCTGAACTTAAAAAAATTTTATTTTAGCATTTCATTTAATATTTCGTTTTTTTTATTTTTAAATTTACATTATTTATCAAATCACCTTAAAAATATGAAAAATATTGACATCACATCATGGTGAATGTCAGGTTAGTAATTAATTAATTTTAAAAAATTATAATTTTATACTTTTTAAATAATTTTTTTAAAATTTTTAATTAATTTATACTTTTTTTGGATTTTTATATTTTAAAAATAAATTAATTACTAACGTGACAACCCACGTGTATGCCAAGTTAGTAAATGTTAAAATTTCTATCTATTTTAAGATAATTTAACAAATAACATAAATTTAAAGATTAAAAGAGACAAAAATTAAATAAAAAGCTAAATGATTTTTTTTAAAATTAAAAAATAAATAAATAAATATTACACCTATTATTATTTATTTCCGAACTTTCAATTAAACAGTAATGTAATTATCAGAAAGATATAAAATTACCAAATTAAATTCAATTTAAAAATAAAATAAAATTCACCACGTGAAAATATTCCTAATAAAAATAATAACAAGGACAAGACTTGGTGAATTAAAACAAAGAGATAGTCCAAAGGTTCACTTTTATGAGGTTATATAAATTTAGTGTTATTGGGCCCTCCATTTTCAAGACGAGATACACAACACTAAAATAATCTATAAATCAAAGGAAAAAAGGAGGCTAAATTAGGTCTATTTCAGTAAATATGATAAAAATCGACCTAATCACTCTATTAACTTTTAAAATTGATTTTTATATTTAAGGAAATATGTCTAATTAAATATTCTCTATATATTTAATTTTTTGGGGTTTTGGGATGTCACTATCATCGTCATACCTTACCCTTAATTTAGGGATTCTAATCTGTGTTGTATCTTATGTTTTCTTTCTTTGTCATTATTGCATCACCATGATGCAGATTATTATCATCCTCACACAACATCAAAATTTTACCCTGCTCTCGTAAATATATTTCAATATTTTAAAAATATTAGAAATTTTAGTATAACATTTTGATATATATATTTTTAGCATACAGATTTTCCCCACAAAGCACAAATGTCTTTACCCTTTTCTTTAAAAACAAAAGCCTTTACCCTCAATTTATGGGATCTTTTTAGCAATAATTTATAGGATTCTAATCTACCTTTGTTGCGGGGTGGAGTCAGAAAATTTTTTAAAGAAGGCCGGAATAAATTTATATATTTTTATGATAACAAAAGTGAAATTTTATCATTTTAATAGTCTATATCTTTATAGTTTTACCATATATTAATTTAATTTTTTTTAAATTATAAAAAGACTGAAGTGAAAATTTCTATTTTAGGGGGGTCGGAGCCCCTACCAACCCCCTGACTCCGCCCTTACTTTGTTGTATCTTTCTCTTATATAACCTTCTTTTTTTCTTTTGACTTTGTCGTATTATTGCATCACTATGATGTAGCCGTTATTGTAATTAAAATAGACACCTCCTATATGAATTTTAAAATCTCTGCTATAAAAAAATTTAAATTTAATTTAATTCACTTATTAATCGAGTCTTATTTCAATTGAAAAATTAATTTTTATTTTATAAAGTTTTATTATTATAACTATGTTTTTATTTTTTATTTTTTTATAAATCAATAAAATATATATAATGAATCTAAATTAGAAATTTTAAGTCTTCAACATTATCATTTCATCCAAAACATCATTTAAATTTTATATAAGCTTTTAATAAGTATATTTATTACATAACTTTTTATTCACGTCGTGATTATGTCACAATAATCTACTATTTATAAAAAGTTTTATGTTAATTTGATAGTGTTGGGGATCAATCCATATAAACAACAAGAAAAAAGGAATATAGAAAATTGAGCACATAAATTTACGTAGAAAAACTCCTCTAATCAAGATGATAAAAAACCATGGGAAAAAGAAACTTCACTAATGAGCAAACAAACGAAGAGTACAAGATTGAGAAATTCAAAACAAGCCCTAGCCCCAAATACAAAGCTCTCTCTGGCCAAAATCACAAAATTCCCTTAAAGCTCTCTTCAACTCTCTCTTGATTTCCTCTCAAATGTTATATTATTTTTCCCTATTTTAGGGTTGTTATGGCAATTTAAATAAGCTGAGATTAGAGTTCTTATATTACTTAAATGTCTCTGGAATAATTAGAGTTTAACTAGAAAAAGTAACCCTGCTAAGAGTCTAATACGTAGTTACTTTAAGTTTGGAATTCATCGCGTTGTGATAATGTCCTAGGCTCATCGTCACGACGTCGCCTTTGATATGCCTCTGTTTCAAACGTTGTCGTGCTGTTGCGACATCTCGTGATTCCTCGTCGCAACGTCACCTCTTCTTTGACTAAAAATGCGAGATACACTTCACAAATCTCCACATTGACTCGTATTTTAACATGCCTCCTTTGTCGAGTCCCTTCACGGGCCTAGCTCAATCCTTGCAAGATATTAACCAAGTCCAAATGGTGCTTGAACTTGGAAACTGGAAGACTCTTATTCAAAACAGTCGTACATTTCTTGCTCATATGACCAAGTCGTATATTCCACAAACAAGATGACTCTAACTTTGTAATAGACGAGGAAATTGCTGCTACGCTAGTCATCGTTGAACCTTGTAAAATATATAAACTGTCGATTTTCTGACCTTTCATCAAAATGAGAGTTCCACGAGATATCTTAATGTCGCTTGACTCGATGATGATTCTACAATTGTTCAAATCTAACATACCCAGGGAGATGAGGTTTTTATTTAAATCAAGCACATGCGTGACACTTGACAGTGTCATGATAATCTTGTTATGCATCTTGATATCAACGGTACCAATACCGATTATCTTACAAGGTGAAGTATTCTCTATGAGTACAACTTCACCTTCAATTGGACTATATGTGGAAAACCAGTCCTTGTTGGGACACATATACTAAGAACACCCCGAATCCAGGATCCACTTGGCCGTAAGCTTAGACCTTTCGTTTGTAAAAACCATCAACCAATCATAACTCTTATCCTCGGCCATACTAGCATCGACTACCTCAACCTTCTGCTTTCCTGATGTCTACGAAACTAACTAATAAATCGACTAAAGCAAGTGCATCTATCAATTAATAGTATAGCTATGGTGAGCACAAATAGTGTTCCCTCGAGGATTACAATTACTAGTAATTATCGTCTTTCTATTATTTAACCTAATAATTCAAAGGATTAATTAAAACTAAAAATTAACAGGCTAAATTAACTACTAATACGTTAAAGAAACAAAACACGAAAATACTTAAATATCAACCGATTAACAAAATAATACCCAGGGAAGAATCTGCTTAGAATTCATCTAAAATTCTCAATCCACTTTATGCAATTTATTTCCTTAGTTTCCTTGATCCGTAGAAATACTTAACTTATGCTAATATCTCTTTCGAGAATAAAAACAACTAACTCTAGGTTGATTAATTAAAATTTCTTTCTAATTAAAACCCTTATTGTCGTATTAATTTGTTCTATGAATTCCCCTATTAGATTTGACTCTAATTCGGTAGATTTATATCCTCCTATTTCTAGGATTACATGCAACTCAATTCGACTACGCAAGAACTAATCATAAGCAGGGTCTATTCAAACTTAAACTCATGCATATCAAACATGGATTAAAACCCAAGAAATAATAACCCAAGAACAATTCAGAATTCATAGTTTAAAAAAAAACTAAGATTTTATTGCATAAAACTGAAAATCAAATAATAGAATTCATCCTAGGGCTCATCTCTCCTAGATATTTAGAAAACCAGTTTATCCTCGTTAGAAGAAACACAAAAAATACAGTATAACTGAAAAATAAAAATAAAAAACTCATGATAACTTCTTAAGAAATCAATTAGGAATCTTTAATCTTGATGGATAATTACTTCAGAATCAAATTCCAAGGTGTTCTTTTGGGTAATTTTCGTGCTAAAACCATGCGATTGTGTGTCTGCCTTTTTATTTCCTTATATATGCCTTCTTAAAGTGCCAAAAACCTAAAAATTAAAAATCCCCACTGGTGTCGTACATGGGCACAGGGAGTTACACACCCTGGCCACATGCCCGTTTAGCTCACATGGTCGTGTGGAATATTGTTGACTGTGTATAGCTTCTAAACTGCTCCAATGTTTCAATTTTCACTCATATTGCTCCCAAGTGCTCCATAAAGCTTCAAAATATGAATTTAAAGGATTAAAAGTTTATAGTTCACAATTAATACTACTTAATCACCCAAAAATGCACTAAGAATGAGGCTAAAATATATTACTTTTGACACTTATCAAATATCCCCACACTTAAGCATTTGCTTGTCCTCAAGTAAATTTCTCAATTCACATACAAATTAACTCTCATTCACCCATCATATTCAATGATAATTTCTTAGGATAATCTATAAATAATCATGCATTAGAATTTAAACTAAAATGACAATAAAGAGCATAAGCAATCCAAGAAAAAATTCCAATGAATTTAAGGGTTGATTACTATGCACTCAAAAGTCAAACGAGGAATGTTATTACCATAAGCTTGTTTAAGAATCAAGTCTCCACCACTACAATCATGAGATGACACAAAGATTAAGAGGTCTTTATGAGGGTTGTAATGGGGCTTAGGTTAAGGGTATGGAAATATCTAAACGGTGAGTATAGTCGAGAGTTGAAATGATGAGCTACTAAACCAAAAGAGTAAGATGTTGAATCCAAAAATAATTAACATTAAAGAACAATAAGGAATTGGAGTGAGCATTTATACAAGATATGATAATGATGATTTAAGCTCAACAACTAAGATGATGAGGTTCATAAAATTGATATTAACCTCTCAAATAAAAATGAAGTAAGCTAAATTTTTGCTTTTCCTTTTTCATTTTTTCTTTCATATTGAAAATTTTAGCAATATGAATGATCGAACATAGTTAGGCAACTTACCAACATCTAATCTCAACTAAATGCAAGCAATAAAAAGGTGATTCACAAAATTAATATGATGCTTAAAATTTTGATATGTTCATATGTGAATTTAAAATGAGAGGTATGCACCTTATTATATAAAGCAAATGGAATCAAGCCCTAAGGGATCGAAACAAATATGAATGAGTCGGTAAACTCCAGAAATGGGATGATTGGTAAGTGCAAGTTAAATAAAGGTATAGATCATGACAACTTGATTGAAGTAATGACATTGTTTGTTATGCATGAAGTTGATAGGTGAATAGAAAAAGTATAGCTTTTATGATAATGTTAACATGTTAAACAATTTGGCTTACCTAATGGAACATACACACTCTTATGTATATGTATGGTCTTATGAAAGTTACAAATCAAGTTCACATGTTCTATGCCATGCTTTTATATTAATGTGTAATCTCTTGAATCATAAAAGTACCATTGAGCCCTATTGCTCAGCATACGATTTGTTTTCTCCATACACATGTTTAAATACTTCTCGAAGCCCTGAGAATTGAAGGCAGCATCCAAACTACCATTTTCGACTCAACAAAGTTTGTAAAATATCCTTTCAATTGTAAATGGCATGTACCTAGGATTTAAGCCAATTTTGTATCGAAAATGGTCAAATTTAGAACTTAGTTAATTAATGTCACTTTGAAGTATAATTTTGGTATATTTTATCTCATATGTTGTTGAAATATTGTTTTTTTGGTTGTGAATGTAATGTTATATGTTATTACAGATCTTTTAAACTTGTTTCAAACTGATCTTTTTCAAAAACAATGAGTCATTTCTCGACGGCGTACTCCCAAATCATTTCACAACGGCATTCATTCGAGGTCACGGCGAGTACAAAATAGAGAGTTGTGTCGCGACAAGGAACTCCTCCATGTAATGACATCAATCTAAAATTTTGAAATCCTTATAATTTGGTCCTATTTCGAATCGGGTTGGCAAAAGAGCTTTTGTAAGCTCATATAAGACCTGGAAATAATTATGTATCATTTTATACAATTTCTTTAGTTACATTTGAATGTTTATCGATTTGTAAATGAATGTAATTTAACCGTAGTTGCTTTGTCAGTGAATGTGGCACATTGTAACTCAGACCCGACGATCGGGTCGAGTAGCAGAGTGTTATAGTTTTGGCACTTCTGTGCGATTATTATTGTGAAGTGTTAGGGATTTAAATTTGTGTCTCCATTTTGAGCCCATATATGGTTAATAGGGGCCACAAACCATTTAATATGTGATTGATTATGTTTGTTTATATGGAAAAAAATGAATAAATCATGTTGATTCGATTAATTGAATGCAAATGTATATATGATGAACAATAGCATATGAAAGATCATGTTGATTGAGTATTACGAGCCCTGAAAGTCGATAATGCTGTGAAACAAATTAATGGATTCCATTGGTAATATGAGATAAGATTTCAAATATGGAAATATCATATGTATTATGGAATTGAAATTGAGATTACATTAGTATTGTATTTGAATCTTAAAATTGATAATTGAAAGATAATGAAAGCCTCGAAGGCATATTGAGATGTGATTTAAGAATGTCATATGTTTATAAATGAATTTGGAGATAACATTGATGTTATAATTTGATTTCAAGTATAGATATTAACTATAAAAATGTAAAGCCTTGTAGGCATAATGTTAAGTTGGCATATAAAACTTAGATTGAATGGTGAATCATATGAAAGCTTAAATGAAATAGATTAGAGGACAACAATAGATAGTATAAGCATATTCATAAATTATTTGATAACTAACTTATGTACTTGATTCAATTATGCATTTCTTTCAAATTATGTTAGCATCACCAAGCATCCTTGCTCAATTTGTGGATTTTTTTTATTTTCATGCGCAAGTATCGATTAGGTCTCGAGGATTCAATAAGGTTGGCAGCATCTAGGACTCAATTCTTAACTAAGCAATATTTGTATTGTACATTGAATGTTAAGTTTATGTCATCATATATATAGTGTTAAACTTAGCTTTGGAGTCCATTTTGATGATTTGGTACTTATAATACTAATGAATTGTAATTGAAATATGTTTGTATATGTGTTATGGTATTTATATGATGGTATGCATGATCTTTTATAGTGTTTGTGTTACTTGCTAAACTAATTTGATGATTGAGTTTGGAGATGTTGTATTCATGTTAGTATCAATGTATTGGAATGTGTTTAAATAAGCATGAATGAGGTTTAGAACTTGTATTTTGAGTCCTAGAAGTTTAGAAAATGATTTGGTATTGTTTTGGGGTCAAAATAAGTGACTTTAGGGGTGATTGTTGGGTCCTGGCAAACTTGTTTT
This sequence comes from Gossypium hirsutum, assembly GCF_007990345.1. Classification (NCBI taxonomy): domain Eukaryota; kingdom Viridiplantae; phylum Streptophyta; class Magnoliopsida; order Malvales; family Malvaceae; genus Gossypium; species Gossypium hirsutum. Next base: position 9,840,927 of record NC_053442.1, on the reverse strand, counting down.
GGTACAAGTAGTCAAATGTATCGGAACAAATAATTCAGTAGCCAAAAATATACAGTAACAAGTACTTGTAATAGTGCAACTACCCATTTGTATCGATACAACTGGGTTAGATAGGGATCCTCCCCTTTTTGAATTGTTTTGATCCTTAAGGACCCGTACTTAATCCCAACCACCCTCAAGCACCGAGAACCCATTTTAAAATATTTCTAAATTGTTTTAAATGAATTGCAAGTGGTTTTAATCAATATAAGTAAATTGATTTGAATTAGTTAATGTTTGGCAAACTTATTAAATTTGAAGTAAAGGTTAATTTAAGTTGCTCCAGCAACGAATGTGATATCTCATATTCAGGCTTCGTGATCAGGTCGGATGTAGGGTGTCATAGTGCATATGAATATTCAAATCTTCACAAAGATTGATTTTCCATTGCTCCTTTTCGCCATCATTGATACTCAAGCCTACTAATCCTCCATTATCTCACAAATTGAAGCTTATAAAAAAAAACATAAAAAAGAGAAAATTTTGAGTTAAAAAAAGTGCTACAAGAGCAAACAAACGAGAGAGAAAATAATGTGCTACAGGTTATTTATTTTATTAATATGCTATTATTTATTTTGAATTCAAGATAATAATTTGAATATTTTAATTTTAAATAAAATGAGGATATAGTTTATTTCAAAAATAATATTTTTTAAAAATAAGATCAACTTAATATTTTCAACATTAAGTGATAAGTAATTATTCGCTCACTTATCTTATTCAACACTTTATTCGTTGAAGTTTTTATATTAAATAAAAATTTAATATGATTATCAATTGAAAAATAAAGAATTTCAATGATATTTCAAATACACCATTAGCCTTTTTTTTTTAAAATAAATTGTTAATTGAGAAGAAGGAAAAAAATTGTAGAGCAACCGGAAAAGCATGATGTAGAATAAAATGGTATGATGAAATATTTGTAATTTTGTATAATAGAGTGGTAGGTGTGCAAGAAAACTACTCCAAAAGACTTATATGCTATTTGTCTAATTTGAAAAATACCATCCTATGGTCAGCTTTGAAAACAAATAAATTTGAATTTCTTTTATTCTTTAAATTTCCACTACGATTAGGTTTTCATTTCACTAAACTTACTTTTGCCAACGCAATACCCTTTCAGTAAACATGTTAGATTCTTAATAGATTTCATGTTGACCAAATCTTCACAATCCATATTTTATACTTTTATTTATTATATTGCAATTATCATTTTTTTTTAAAAATAAAATGATTTTAATGATATAAAATACAAGTCAAAATATTTTGATAGCATGTTGCTGTCTTGTGTGATGGATCTAGTTATGTGATGATGTTTGTTTGATAATTTATTATAATATTTTTAGATTGATAAATGTAAATTTTAAATTATGTTTAAATTATTTCAAATAAAATTAAATTTAAAAGTAATAAAATGGGATAAAAATCATTGAAAATACTTTACATTAGATGATAAATCCAAAGTTTTTAAAAAAATAAATCGGTAAAAGTACAAATTTTTAATTGATTTTTAATTATTTCAACAAACAAGGGTTAGTGAGGGAAAGATTAGTAGTTTGGGAAGGTGTTTCCTTTTGCTAACTTAAGGTGCTAGTTGGTTAAGAAAGAACTTGCAATCTTTTAACTGAAGTAGCAAAATAAAACTAGAATAATTTTATGTTTGTCTTTGTAGTGATTTATTGTGCTATTAAATTACGATAGAGGGATATTCTGGCTAGGAAAGACCTGGTACTTAAGCGATCCTCGTGATCCACCTCTCTTTCCTGGGAATTGAACTTAGTGTGATTTTTTAGTACAATAATTTTACTCTTTTACACGCTTCCGCGCAACAATTGGTATCCGAGCTAGATTCGTACTTGGGGAATACGACCGTTTACGATACTATTTATGTATACGGTATTGTTCATCCACGACACTATTCACATAGACGATACTATTCACATATACATTAGTTGGGATTGAGGAGAAAAATGGCAGAGGCATCGTCATCAACAAAGACTACTGTGACCAATGCAAAATTTGAAGTAGAGAAATTTGATGGTACCAATAATTTTGGTATGTGGCAATGTGAGATCCTGGATGTCTTATGTCAGCAAGAGTTGGATATAGCTCTTGAAGAAAAACCTGACAAGATGGATGACAAGGAGTGGGCCAAGATCAATAGACAGGCGTGTGGTACAATCCGCCTATGTTTGGCCAAAGAGTAGAAGTACTCTGTCATGAGGGAGACATCAACGAAGAAGTTGTGGGATACACTGGAAGAAAATTTTCTAACGAAAAGTCTTGAAAATAGGCTTTATATGAAAAAGAAACTTTTTCGATTCACGTATGCACCCGGTATGTCGATGAATGACCATGTGAACTTATTCAATAAAATTTTAGCAGACTTGCTAAATTTGGATGAGAAGTTTGAAGATGAAGACAAGGCATTATTGTTGTTGAATTCTCTTCCCGATGAATATGATCATCTTACCACCACATTGCTTCATGGGAAGGATACGATCACATTTGACGCAGTCTGCAGCGTGTTGTATAGATCTGAGACTCGAAAAAAAGATAAAAGAGATCACAGAGATGCAACTGCAAAAGCCTTAGTAGTAAGAGGTCGTTCACACAGCAACAAACCTGGTAAAAGGGGCAAGTCCGAAGGGAGACCCGCCAAAGATGAATGTGCTTTTTGTCGTGAGAAAGGGCATTGGAAAAAGAATTGTCCTAAGTTACAAAAGGGTAAGGCTATTTCTGATGCATGTATAGCGGAGCATGATGAGGAGTCAGACTTTAGCTTGGTTGGTATGGCAATGACATGTCATACGGATGAGTGGATCTTGGATTCGGGATGTACTTACCATATGTGTCCTAATAATGACTGGTTTTCTAGTCTTGAAGAACTAGAAGGTGGAGTTGTTTTTATGGGCAATGACAGTGCTTGTAAGACAATGGGAGTAGGTACAATCAAATTGAAGAATCACGACGGCTTAATCCAAGTCTTGACAGATGTTCGCTATGTACCTAGCTTGAAGAAAAATCTCATCTCATTAGGGGCCCTAGAATCTAAAGGGCTCACAGTCACTTTGAGAGATGGATTACTAAAGGTAGTAGCTGGGGTATTGACGGTGATGAAAGGTACTAGAAGAAATAACTTGTACTATTTAAATAGAAGTACAGTTATTGGATTAACATCAACAGCTTCTGCGAAAGATGCAGATTCAGAGGCTACCAGGTTATGGCATAGGCGATTAGGACATGCTGGTGAAAAAGCTTTGTAGACTTTGGCGAAGCAAGGCTTGTTGAAAGGTGTAAATTCTTGCAAATTGGAATTCTGTGAACATTGTGTTCTGGGCAAGCAGACGAGGGTAAAATTTGGTTCAACAATTCACAATACGGAAGGAATTCTGGACTATGTTCACAGTGACGTGTGGGGACCTACCAAAGTGGCTTCTTTGGGAGGTATGCACTATTTTGTTACTTTTGTTGATGATTATTCAAGAAAAGTATGGGTGTATCTAATGAAAAGAAAAAGTGAAGTTTTGGATGCATTTTTGAAGTGGAAGAAGATGGTGGAGACTCAGACTGGTCAAAAGGTCAAACGACTTCGATTAGATAATGGTACTGAGTACAAAAATGATCCATTTCTACAAGTATGTCAAGATGAGGGCATTGTACGACACTTCACTGTTCGGGATACACCACAACAGAATGGGGTGGCAGAACGTATGAATCGGACTATACTGGAGAAAGTTCGATATATGTCGTCCAATGCTGGATTAGGCAAGAAATTTTGAGCTGAGGCAGTTACATATGGGTGCCATCTAATTAACCGGTTGCCATCAGCTGCAATAAATGGAAAAACTCCTATGGAGATGTGGACTGGTAAACCTGCTACTGATTATGATTCTTTACATGTTTTTGGTTCCATTGCATATTATCATGTAAAAGAATCTAAGTTAGACCCAAGAGCAAAGAAAGCATTATTCATGGGTATAACTGGTGGAGTAAAAGGATACCGTCTCTGGTGTCCTGATACAAAGAAGATTGTTTTCAGTAGAGATGTGAATTTTGATGAATCAACTATGATGAAGAACAATGATTCACAAAAGGATGACAAAACCAGTGGCACTTTACAGCAGGTGGAGCTTGAAAAGGTTAATAATGATCCAGCTAAAACTGAAAGAACAAATGATGAAGAAGTTTCGACCCAAGAACTTCCACAGCAACAAGATTCAATTGCATATAGGAGGCCAAGAAGAGAGATTCGTAAGCCTGCTCACTTTGATGATATAGTGGCCTATGCACTTCTAATTGCAGATGATGATGTTCCTTCTACTTATATAGAAGCAATAAGTAACCCTGATGGTGTAAAGTGGAAGCAAGCTATGAATGAAGAAATGCAGTCTCTTCATAAAAATAGGACTTGGGAGTTGGTGACACTGCCCAAAAGAAAGAAGGCAATTGGATGCAAATGGGTATATGCAAAGAAGGAATGATTTCTTGGTAAAAATGAAATTTGATACAAGACTAGATTAGTAGGAAACGGTTACGCTCAGAAAGAAGGAATAGACTACAATGAAGTATTTTCTCCAGTTGTGAAGCACTCGTCTATTCGGATTTTGCTAGCCTTGGTTGCGCAATATGACCTTGAACTAGTTCAGCTTGATATGAAGACGGCTTTTTTACACGGTGATTTGGAAGAGGAAATCTATATGACTCAGCCTGATGGATTCAAGGTTGCTGATAAAGAAAATTGAGTTTGCAAACTGACAAAGTCGCTTTATGGATTGAAACAATTTCTGAGGCAGTGGTACAAGCGATTTGATCAGTTCATGAAAGGGCAAAGGTACACAAGAAGTAAATTTGATCATTGCGTGTATTTTCAGAAGCTACAAGTAGGAACTTTCATATACTTGCTCTTATATGTTGATGATATGCTAATAGCATCTAAGAGTAAAGTTGAGATTGAGAAATTGAATACTCAACTCAATCTTGAGTTTGAGATGAAAGATCTGGGTGAAGCTAAGAAGATTCTTGGCATAGAAATATGTAGAGATAGAGCTCATGGCAGAGTTAGCTTATCTCAGAAGCAGTATTTGAAGAAAGTATTACAGCAGTTTGGTATGAACGAGCATACAAAACCTGTAAGTACCCCGTTGGCTTCTCATTTCAAGCTTTCTGCACAACTATCTCCTTCGACGAATACGGAACAAGAATACATGTTACAAGTTCCGTATTCTAATGCAGTGGGTAGCTTGATGTATGCAATGGTGTGTACAAGACCCGACATTTCACAGGCAGTTAGTATAGTGAGCAGGTATATGCATAATCCTGGAAAAGGACACTGGCAAGCTGTGAAATGGATTCTACGGTATATTCTGAAGACCGTAGATGTTGGATTACTGTTCAAGCAGGATACTACACTTGGTAAATGTGTTATTGGGTACGTTGATTCTGACTATGCTGGTGATTTGGACAAACGAAGATCAACCACCGATTATGTGTTTACACTTGCTGGAGGACCAATAAGTTGGAAGTCTACACTGCAGTCTACAGTTGTGTTGTCAACCACAGAAGCCGAATACATGGTTGTAACAGAGGCTGTAAAGGAAGCTATTTGGTTACAAGGTATGGTTAAAACCTTGGGATTGGTTCAGGAGCATATTAACGTGTTTTGTTATAGTCAAAGTGCTATTCATCTAGCAAAGAATCAAGTCTATCATGCGCGTACAAAGCATATCGACGTACGATTCCATTTTATGCGGGAAATTATTGATGAGGGGAAAATTCGTCTTCAGAAGATCAAGACTGCAGATAATCCTGCAGATATGATGACCAATGTGGTAACAACAATCAAGTTCGAACATTGTTTGAACTTGATCAATATTCTGCAAGTTTAACAGTTGAAGAATGCACTATCAAGTATTGTTGTCGAAGGCAGAAAGAATTGTGTGAAGATAAGATTATCCTAATCAAATCTTCAAGGTGGAGATTAATGGCAACCTACAATCTTTGACTTTTCAAAGATATTTGTGTCAGAAAATTCGGCACCGAAAATCTAAGCATTTAAGGCATAGATTTTTGGGTTGAAATTTGGCTTGGGATAATTGCAATTTTGGTCCCTAATTGTATAGGGACTTTGCAAGTTAATCATTGAGCTTCAACTATAAATAGGCCTAGCTATTTCTCATTTTCTACATCCCACATTTGCCATTCTCTACTTAAGGCAATTGTTCTCTCTCCATATTTGTAAACTTTCACTTGTATTTTGGAGTGAAATATATTTGGTAGTGTCCGAGGACGTAGGTAAAATTTGCTGAACCTCGTTAAAATTCTAGTGTTCTTTATTATTTATTTTTCATATTTTGTGAGTGTGATTGTAGTGATTTATTGTGCTATTAAATTACGATAGAGGGATATTCTGGCTAGGAAAGACCTGGTACTTAAGCGATCCTCGTGATCCACCTCTCTTTCCTGGGAATTGAACTTAGTGTGATTTTTTAGTACAATAATTTTACTCTTTTACACGCTTCCGCACAACAGTCTTGCTGAAAAGAAGATGAAGATGTCGCAAGGAAGAAATGGTAGTTAAGATGGGTATGTGGAAAGCTTATGGCAGAGTGCAGTGAGGCATTGTAGAAGCAGTAATGCATAGAAAAAAAAATTGAGAGATGGAAGGCTTGAGCTATAGCATGTTTCCGAAATGTTCCTATGAAGTTGAAATAAATGGACATTTTTCTGATGTGATTTTCCCTTTTAGGGAGATCCAACATCTCCCATTTTAGGGTTTCCCCACTTTAATTTCAAAATGCTACTCAGACTGTCTGACACTGTCGATGATGTGCTCTTATTTGTGTGGCTCGTCGGATGGAGGTTTTTGTTTTAAAAATGATTTTTCGACTCTATAAAGCTTGCTTGGGCAAAAACAGTTGGCCAGGGTGACCTCATGAATGGAAGAAAGTCCAAGGTTGGTAGGATAGACTTTTATGTCAAAAAAGGGGGGCCCAAGACAAGCTGCAAAAAAACTTGCTTTCAGCACCATATTCAAGCTCCCTAACATCCTAAAACCTACTCCCAACAGAAAATGAGGGTTTGATAACAGTCAAAACTTACTCTCGTATAGCTTGTTGAGGCTCCATAGCAGCCCAAAACATGCTCCGTACACCACATTAAAGCTCCCTAGTATCCCAAAACCTTTTGAGCAGCAAATATAGGCATACAAATGCTTTAGAGCAACAAATACCAAACTTTCGACACATAATTTAAATGATTAAATGTGATATTAGAACATCCTCTAGAGGATACCACCAACTCGGTCAGCAAATTAACACCCAGCATTACACTTGGTTAAGCAAACATACATCCGGGGATACATCCAAATAAAACTACAAGATTCATACAAAAATAAAAGCTTTTATATTCCTCATGCATTCAAACTGCCTAATATGCAATTAGCTCTAGCTCACAACTTTATGTCCTCACCTATCCACTTGTTATACTAGCTTATAAACAAAGTTAGTAGCTATCTAGGGTCAACAGCCTTGTGAGAAAAGACCCTAAGCAACCAGGTTGCAAGACCAACAAACTATTCACTAAGTAGACTAGTAGCTAACATGGGCAAACAACCGACTAATAACAGTCTGTGTGCAACCCCTCTGGTAGCCCAGAAACCAAGTACAACCCCTTCTCTCACCATCTACGCTCGCAACTTTACTACTAGCTTTAGCTCTCGTGCTTCCTTATCTCTTAGTACACATTTTACGGTGAATTTGGATGGATGGTACGTTTACTTGCGATTAGTATAAAAAACAGCAGTAGCGATGAGATTAGACATTGTAACAATATTGTAGCGTGAGACAAAAAGTAAACTAAATGCACCGCACCCAATCTCCCACCCTTAATAACTTAAATATCAGAGCGCGTTAAAAACACACGTCTAATTTTTCTACCTCAAAAACTGCCTTCTAACCTGATTCGCCATACAAAACATTAAATCAACAATGTATAAAATATTTGATTTGACAAATAGCTTGAAAGATATTGAAATTGCTTTCACTTGGTGGAACCCAATTTTTAAATTATTTTATGAGTTTTAGATGAAATTATATTCGTCTTATAACCACTGATCCCATTGTCATCAACACAATTAGTTGGATGGCCGTTATTCATTCAAGACAGATGAGATGAGAGACTATTCAAACAATTTTTGTGCTTACTTTCTGGACCAAATTAGTTGCATTAAGGGCAAAGCAAAAAAAAAAAAATGGGGGGGGGGGTTAAAATTCATTGCAAAAACATAGCATAATGGAAATAGTAGGTAAAGGCAAGTAATTAATTAAGAAAAGCATTACTTTTGGAATGCGTGTGCTATCACTCAAATTACTATTTTATTAAAAAATATACAAAATTATTTTATCTCAATTTATTCTAAAAATAATATTCACGACTATAGATATAAAAATGAGACTCACACAATTTTATTAAACATCATACACTTTTTAACTAAAATAAACAAAATTAATAACTTTTTTATTGTAATCAGAGTATCTATCGTTAATAACAGTAATTAATTTTTTTTATCTCGGGTGTTTTTCAAAAAAATAAACGGTTGATTATAAAATATATTTCATTTCCTGTAAACGAGAATCAAACCCCCAACAATATAGGTAAAAGATAAAGTGAATATCCATCGTATCACACCTCATTGTTAACAAAAATAATAATAATTTAAATTCACATATTAATAAATAAAAAAGAATAAGGTGGGAATTAAAAAGAGAGGGAGAACGTGGTGGGGGCGGAGGAAATTTAATGGGAGAAAAAAGGTAGGGCTTGGACTTATCGCCAAACTCTTCCTCACTCGCTCACTCACGCCATCAACGAATATAATATTATCCAAATTCTAATGTCCAGACACACTACACGACAAACGTCTCCTTTTTAACCTAACTCCACTTCACCTGTCTTATTCCTTTCCTATGTATGTGGTCCCCCCCCCCCACCAAGGCGGCAATTGCCCTCATCCCATTTTTTTTTAATTTCATTATAATATCGTTTACGTAGTACGACTTATAAAATAATATACTCCATTAATATTTTGTATTTCTAATAATAACCCTAGCTTCTTCTTCTTCTTCTTCTTCATTTTCATCTTAACCTGTCAGAAACGGAAACCTCAATTTTTTGACCATTTTAGTTTATTTTATTTTATTTTCGCATGAGAAAAGCTTGGAAGAAATCTAATGCAAATTCCATGTTTTTCTTTTCCTTTGAATTTTTGAGGAATGTTTAGGACATAAAACAGCAACAAATTAGATATATGCAATAAAATCCACAAAACATGTCGGTGGATATGGCCTCCTTTTGGCGGCCGCAAACAAGAACAGAAAATGGTTCACAAACACAAGAAATAGATCACTAGAGTAGGTATATGTATATGAGGGAATGATATAAATAATACATAAATGCTATATATAGGTTCTTTTTAATGTTATTAATACTATGTTTAGACAGTACAACAAGACATGAATTTAATTATTGGTGATATAATACAACATGAATTCTTTAGGAGTGGGTATATTATATTTTGGTTTTCATGAAGAAGCAAACCCTTCCTTCTCTCGTGTGACTGCAAGCAAGCATTTATCCCAGAAAGAAAGTCAAATGAACAAATTTAGTAAGTTTTTAAAGCCACCAATTGCTGAATTTTGAAGCTAAGCTGATGCCGAGATTGACTCCTCTTGGTTGAATTTCATACCCATTTTGTTTATCACCGCCATTACATTAAATAACACTACATCATTACCCTGCAGTAAAAAAGCTTGAACTTGTCATTTCATTAATTTAAATTGAATGCCCCCATACTTATTTAAAATAGAAAAAGGCTGAAGTTGGATTGAACCACCCCCTCAAAAAAACCAACCATTCATTTAATTATCTTGGTGGGGTTTTGATGATGGATTAAGACTTCAACTGCACCTCTCAGCTAAAGCAAATACGTTGTTTTCTCCTATATATAAAAAAATGGTCGTAATCTATATAAAAATGTTAAAATACAATGCGACTATTCGAATAGAACCGAACCCGAAATGTATCCGAATTCGAAATAAATCCTGTGAGGCTGTGACTTTTCTATATAACCAAACCCGGACCAACAGGACGCACCACCAAAAAACAGCTTTAGCTCTCCTTCTCTCTCTCTTTTTGTTCTCTCGCTTAAGCCTGTGGAAGATGGTGGCGTTAGAAAGGAGCCTAGAAGCAGCCATGAATGCGAGGATAATAGGGAGTGGGAGTGAGACGATGGTGCTAGCACATGGGTTTGGAGGAGACCAATCTGTGTGGGACAAAGTCCTCCCTTGCTTGACAAAGCATTACCAGGTTGTCCTTTTTGACTGGACTTTTTCAGGGGCTGTAAAAGATCCCAACCTCTTCGATCCTTTGAAATACTCTTCTTATGATGCCTTTGCTGATGACTTGATTGCTCTTTTGGATGAGCTTCACTTGGAATCCTCCCTCGTCTTTGTCGGTCACTCCATGTCTGGTATGATCGGATGCATTGCTTCCATTGAAAGACCTCAACTTTTTAACAGGCTTATACTTGTTGCTGCTTCTCCTAGGTATTTTTTTTTATTTCCTTTTCTTACTTGTGCTATATCTTTAATTTTATAGATTCAAACCCCAAACCCATACAATTATTAAATATCTTTAATTCTGGCACATACTTCTTCTAAATATTCTTTCAACCTGGAGTTTAGTTGATATTCAATCATTCGTCACTTCATATATGATTAAGTACAAATTTGTATACTTTTTATCAAAAAATAATCCTCCTTTTTCATCCAATTTGTATACTTTTTTGGGTAATTTATAGAAGAAGTGAATCTATTTACCAATTTAACCTATATGTGTATATGTATATATAAAGAAATTGGATAATGGGAGAGTAGATGTGAAAATTAAATCAACCTAACGGCAAAATATGTGGACAGGAGGATCTGGGTCGGTTATCATAGACAGTGCTGTGTTCTTTGTCTTGTACTTTATATTGTGTGGATGATTCAACTTTATATATATACTCAATTATTTCAGTATCTCTCTATTTCTATGCTCAATTATATTACTTTCTGATTAAATAACAAATCCAATCTTATCTTATTTTCTGCTTTCTTCTTCTTTGACATTTTCTTATTACAAGCCAAAACCAACTTTTTAGTTCTATATTTTTTATTATTATCTTTTAATTTCTATAGAAAAACATTATATATGACAATCTTGTTGTTGTCGGCCGAAAACATGAAATTTGGTTCGCTTGTTAGATGTTATATGTACTCATCTATATATTATTATAATCCAAAGTCCTAATTTAGTTATACTTTTTTTAGGGTATTTATGCCTTTTCCATAAAGCTAAATTATATATATGTAATAAGACTTAAACCCAAGACTATATAATTTATAAAACATTAAATACGTTTCTTTTTTAAAATAATTTATTGAAATGATGACTAAAAACCTTAAAATGATCGAGTACATTCACTTAACAAAGCGAATTGGTGTTTCCGATATTTGCAATGTTTAATTTTGCAGGTATATGTATGGTTTCATGTAATTGTCTCATACTACCAAGTAATTTGCAGGTATATCAACATAGATGATTACGAAGGTGGATTCGACGATGCAACAATCGACGGCATCATATCGAGCATCGAATCCGACTATGAAAACTGGACATCAAATTTCGCACTACTCGTCGTCGACAATTCAGACCCGATATCGGTCAACAACCTTGCAAAATGCTTGAAGAGGATGAGGCATGAATTTGCAGTCCCTTTAGCCAAAACAGTGTTTCGCAGCGACGAAAGGGACATCCTAGACAAGGTAACCACACCATGCACCATTATCCAGACCACAAATGACATTGTCGTGCCGGGTTCAGTTGCCGACTACATGCACAAGAAGATCAAAGGGAAATCAACGGTTGAGATTGTCAACACCAATGGTCATTTCCCTCAGCTGACAGCACATCTTGAGTTCCTTGCTGTGCTTGCTGGAGTTTTAGGCTTTGAAATTTGAACCAAAAAATAAAAGATAACGTCAGAAATAAATATATGGTCATTGGAATATATACATATTTATGGCTTTTAACATGTGTGCGTGTGGGGTTGGCCTTTGTAGAGTATATCTAGATTTTTTTTTTAGCAATATTAGTTTGGTCTTTATTTTAGTGTTATTGTTGTACTTTTCTTCTTCTTCCTCTTCTTTTGGCTAAGCAATATACTTGGGAAACAATTAATGGTGTTTTTGTTTTTTTCATTATTAGATTTTTGTTTTGAGGAAAAAAAATTAAATATAAACATAAGAGAATGTTTTGGTACATTCAGCATTGGATCTCTTAAACTATTTAAAAAGTTTTTAAACTTTATAGTTTTACTTAAGTTTTTTATTATTTTTTATTGTACTTAAAAAAGATATTATATTTTAATTTGCATTCAAATAAGCATTTATATGAAATAAAATATTTATTTAAATTACTTGTTTAAATAAAATTTAAAAGTGAATGACTTCCATATAAAAAAAATTAATGTCTATTTGCAAGGTTGAGACCTTATATTCTTAAATATTCAAATTCGAGTCCTATTATAAGTAATTTTGTAATTTTATTTTAGATTTTATAGTTCGTAAGACTTATTCGAATGTATTTCAGATTTCAGATTTCAGATTTTAAATATATCATTTGTGATTGTACTAATAAGTATAGTTGTAAAACTTCCTTAAAAAATTAAAGATTTGCAGCTTTTTAAAGAGCAAATTTGAGTGTAACAAATATGTAGTGATTTAAACAAATTTTAGGATTTTTTTTATCATTTTAACATAAAATAAAACAAGGATTCAGTTGATATTAGCAAAAACAATTTACTAATTTATATGTTTTATGTGAAATATTGTGGTTATTATTAGTTAAGAAAATGTTGGGATGTAGAGGAGCCACTAAGAAATTGGACCTAAAATTTTTAATAAAAAATCTTATAATAAGAATTCAAATCTATATAAAAAGAAAAAGAAAACGGATAGGATAGGATAGCAAGAATATTGTAACCCTAAACCTTAATTTAAACCAATGGATTAAAATTACTATTGAATTACAATAATATTGTAACCCTAAACCTTAATTTAAACCAACCTTCTTTTATAGTAATCTAGTTTACAAAGATAAAGGTATAAGATAAATTTCTTTTGTTTTTTTAATAGAAATACTCACTAAAATGTTAAATTTTCAACATGGAAACCTGATGGCAATTCATGTGTATTTCATGTTAAATTTTTTATTTTTGAATAATTTTATAAATTTTAAATTATTAGTCAACATGACATATAAAACAAACAGTGTCATGTTAAGATTAAGTACACGTGAATTGTCATGTGAGTTATCATGCCAACATCGTTGAAGAATTAATTTTTTTAGTCAATATTTTTATTAAGAAATTAATTTAAATATTTCTAAAATATTAATGAACAAATGTAGATATTCACTAAGATTCAATTCTGAACTTGAATGGGCTGTGCAGCCAAAATTATCCACTCAGCCAAAATGATAAAAGAATATGGCCCAAAATAATCCACCCACAATATCGAACTGAACCGGAAGGTCTTCAAGACTAGCAGGAGGGAAAAAAGGAATTTGTAATTGATTGATACATGCGCTATGGAATTGGATAGTTAAATTGTATCATTTTTTCTCTTTGGTACTTAATTTCTTGTTTCATTATATTTTTTTACTTTTGAAACTAACGGAGTTAAAAGGAAAAGTTTTAATCAATCAAAATGTGGTACATTACATATCAAATGTTGACCATTGATGTAACTGTTGATCAGTCAAAATTTTAAAAAATATATAAAGTTATTAAATATTATTTTAAAATTATAAAAAAAACATAAAATTTATTTTTAAAATGTAAAAATATTTTAACATAATTAAAAATTGGTAGAATTTATTAAAAATTACAAAATTAGTTAAAAGCCAAATTTTTCGAGTTATTTCCACAAAAATCAAAGCTCTTCTTTTTGAAGGCAAAATGAAACAAAAAAAGACTAAAAGAATATATTAAACCCCATGGTTAGAAAATCTTCAATTTTATCCTTTTTGGAAGTAAAAAGTTCTTTTCTTTTCTTTTCTTTTTTTTGTAGTTTGCGAGGTTTTCTTGTTGCATAAGTCGACGGAACTTAGCCTGAGCCTCCTTCTCAGCATACTATGGATAAAGTTGTTTTTTCAACTCCTTTTAGAACTCTTCCCGAGCTCTAATTGCGATCTCACCTTGTGTCTCATCTGTGGGCCTACAATGCCACCACAAAAGAACGACATTAGTAAAATAAATTGCAGTTGCATTTACCTTAGTGGCATCATCCTTAGTGCCAATTGTACGAAAGTATTGTTCCATCCCTTATAGAAAGTTGTCCACGTCCCTCGCGGACATCATCCCCTTAAAGTCTTTCAACTTGGGGATATCCATTTTACGTTGCTTAGGGATCGAAACCAACATCCCTTTACCCACAACAGCTCTACACATAACGAGCTCACCCTCGAGGCCCTTAAAGTCTTTCAACTTGGGGATATCCATTTTATGTTGCTTAGGGATCGAAACCAATATCCCTTTACCCACAATAGCTCTACACATAACGAGCTCACCCTCGAGGCCCTCAATTTTCGACATCATGACATCAATTTCCTCTTTCAAAGCCACAATTATAGCTTCGAGAGCATAATTCCTCTTAGTCATCTTCTTTGTCTGATTATCCATAGCAGTATTTAGGGCCCTTTTCATCACATTCAGATTGGAACTGAGAGCCTTTGCAACATATTCCTTGAGTTGCTCTTTCATTGAGTCCAACTCATCGGCGCATCCCTCAACAACCTCAAATGTTTCCTTATACCACTCATGGATTCCTCCAAATTAGTCACTCGACCTTCCAAAGTTGACAAAATATCCCTCGATCTGCTATTTTTCCTGTCTCTCTCACAGGTCTCCCTTGGCTCAATCTACTTATCAACTCCTTTCTTCATCTCAACTGGTGCCTTCGAACCTTGACTCTAATACCAACTATCATAAGCTAGAACTTACGTCTGGCAAACAACACGGCCTTAAGCGATTTCTTTGCTTCAAATTCTCCTAAGTCGACTTATCTCTCAAAAGATGAGAATTCTCAAGGGAAATCCTCTAAGGCATTAAAATAAAGCGAAAGCAAACTCAAAAGACAAAGAAGCAACAAGCTAATAGAAATGTTTGAGTAAATGCTCTCAAATATATTCAATAACTATAAATGGGATGATTACAAATGAGAAATTTTTTATTTATAGTTGAGCTCTCATAGATCCAACGGTACAGTTTAAATTACATCGATGATCAAGATTAAAACTTATCTATAAGATGAGAGTCCTAAGAGATTTAAATTCTATACAATCTTATCCCTTAGGATTTACAATATTTAACATGGTAACTCTAGTTTTATTGAAGTGTTTTATAGGGCCACAAAGGCTTCAAGTAGATGAGTTTCTCCATGTGTTACACAAATCAAGCCAATTCAAGTGAGTTAAATGAGCCACATTTAATTAGTTGACCTCCATGAGACATTCTGTGTGCATCACAGGCTTTGAATTGCGGCCTGTGATAATTGGAGCAGGTTAGATTAATCATTATTTTTAAACAAACCTTTATTTGTAAAAATGCCCACATTTGTAAAATTTATTTGTATATAAAATTATGTGAACAATTTTCTCTCTTTTTAAATTATTGTTTATAAAGATACGTTGAAAATTTTATATCATAATTTTAATATGAAAACATATTTTGAATAATATGACCAACTCATGCATTGCATGGGTATGAAAACTACTATTAATATAGAGGCATAGCCAAAAAGAGGCCGACAGGGTCTTTCCCCCTTCCCCCTTCCTTTTTTTAGAGTAAAAGGCCATAAAGTTCATGCATTCATTCATTCATAACTTGAAGCACGCAAGACCATGAATAGAGGCGGGTAATCCAGAACAAACGTGAGAGTAACCTCACACTCTAAGCCCACACCCCATTGGTTAAAGGGTATAACAACTTTTTTTAGTCTCTTTGAAAACTAATTATTCAATTTAATATTTTTTAGCTCTTTAATTATATGAAAAAAAATTGTTTTTGACCATTCTTAAAAATTAATAATTAATTTTCAACCATTTTGACACAAATAATTTTAGCTTTGGCCCTTCCAAAATTTTTTAATTCCATTTTGACCTTCAAATACAAAATTTTTAACTTCGCCATTGATTATATATTACAAAGGTTTTAGGCTTTTAATGTTTTAACACTATACAAATTTGACATGTGGCAAGAAAAGAAAGAAAACATTTGTGGAGGGAAAATTGCAACATAAACCCCTTTGTATTTTTATGTACTTTTTAACGACGTTTTGCAAGTTATATTTTCATAATAAGCCCTTAAATTTTGCTTGTATCCAATAATTCAATTTACAATTTTACATAATAAGTCACATTAGATTTTAAAATAGTTTTAAAAAGATCTTTTTAAGTTCTTAAGTTTATCATTATTTTACAAATTAAATACACTATTAAGATTGAAATAGATATTTAAAAATATAAATAATGTTACAATAAATTATTTAGTGGCCACAATATTTAAATTTAATTAATAATCTACATTCACTAATTAATAATTAAAATCAAGTTAGAAATTATATAAAAATATAATTTCATACAATACATATACTATTATAATATTTATATTTTAAAATAATTTTAAAATATTATTTATTTAAATTTAGTTTAATATAAGTTATCATGTTTTTAAAATTAAGTTTTATATTTTAATTTCGTAACCATACATTATTAATGAAACGATACAAAATTTAAGAAATAATTAAATGTAATTTAATTAATACATACAATCAACCCATACATAGCACGGGTAAGTTGGTTAAGCCCAACGAACCTTGCACCATGGTATAGTGGTGAACTTGTATAGGGTAACCTTTGTTGAACGTAAGTGAGATGCACATAAAAGTTCAGAATCATTGATTACCCAACTATCTTAAAAGATCATATCTTAATACGTCATATCATCGTCAGTACAAAAGAACAAAGAATGATCTCATTGTCAGCCGTCTCTAAACACGTAGACAATCACGTCCCTTGGTATAAAAAAACCCATAGTAAAAGTTGAAGACACCAAATCTCATTCCATACTCCATCTTTATCACCCCAAAATAAAGGACACCACAACTGTCTTCAATGACTCTCCGCACTCTCCGCCTTATCTGAAGGTGAACCATAGTACAAATCATCATTTGAGGCTCTTGTTAATCCCACTAGTTAACAAAAATCAATAATTTTTATATAAATATAAGATTATGCATATATAAATGTTCTTTATCATATCAATATTTTCGCATGTTATTGAAATATGCATGGATATATTAAATACAGTAAAAATATAAAATTAAAATTAATTATAATTCTATCCATAATTAAGTTAAACAAACTATAAACAAATTGTCACAAATATATGCTTAGTAAGTTTTTAAGCTTAAAATATATTTTAAAATAAAGACACATTTTAATAACATTGATTAAATTAAATTTATATTTTTTTCAAATATCATTAATTTATTTCTCAAATCATTAATTAATTTAAACAAAAATAAAAATTATAAAAATATTATAATATTAATACATAAATAATTCGTGCATCACACGAGAATTCAGACCAATTTTATATTTAAATGAATATTTATTTATTTTTAAAATTTTAATTACAATTTTAATAATTATTTAAAAATAAAATAATACATCAAACATATAATAGATAATTAATTTTTTTTAAAAAAAATTGATAACAAAAGAAGACTCAAGTCTTAAGGCTTAGAACTCAACGAAGGAGCAAGAAATGCAACAGTCTTGTCCTTCTCTAAAAGATCCAGAACTTGCATCGGTGGAGTGGAAAAAAGAATAGTATGTTGAACATGAGGACTAACAAGTCATACTAAGCAATCTGCTATCAAATTCACCTCCTTGCTAATATGTTGGACCACCATGGTCCAATCCCTTAAACAAAGGCTCCTCATGTCAGCAACAATTGGAAGAAGAAAACCATCACTTGAGCCATGTAGAACCATATTCACCATATCAAGATAGTCACTCTCTACCTGAACTTTCTTATATCCATGCTCCCATGCAATTCTAAGCCCGTTGTACGTTGCCTATGCTTCAGCTTGCACAACTGAACGTTCACCGAAGCATCGACCATACCCAAGGATCCAGGTCCCGTTTTCATCTCTTAATAGACCTCCTCCAGCTGCTTTTTCCACCATGCTCTGCACAGGACCATCACAATTAACTTTGATCCATCCGGGGTTTGGTAATGCCTAATGATTAACCCTTGGGCTAGACTTGCAACCATGACTCCTTGTATGAGAACCATAACACCTAGCCCGGGCCAAACTAGTGAGAATAATGTTATAGGCAGAACAGTTGGCACCATTAAATATAAAGCCATTCCTGCTCTTCCACAACTTCCAGCACACCATGCCAAAAATTGAACTCCAAAGAGGAATATTAAACCGCCAATTCGCAGAGCTCCCAATATTAGAGACCAGGCAGGATCGAAGATGCTGATTGAAAAAAAAAAAAAGAAAAAGAATGAGCATTATGGGGAATAAGATTTAATCCAAACTGCCTTAGCGATGGAGCAATCCCTTATGATATGGATGCAATTCTCGGTCAAAGCACCACACAAGGAACAAGAGGGGTTGTCAGCCAATCCTCGCCTAACCCTCTACTCATTTGTTAATAACCGATTATCAAGAACTAGCCACAGGAAGTTCTGAACCCCATGAGGACCTTTAAGCTTCCAGATAAGTGATCAAGCTGAAGCGAAATTGTTGTATCAGAAATTGAAAACTTGCCAGTTAGTGACCAGCGCTAACCACAACAATCGTGTCCCGTAGATAACCTGCGAAGATAAGAGCTAGCAATATGAGAAAGCGTTTCTTGGGGAAGAAGATGAGCTGATAAGTTCCAAGCCTGGTTGTCGTTAGAATCAACCATATCCTTCACCTTACCCTCAATAATTGACTCCATACTTTGAACCACATGTGTAAACAAGGGCCAACTTTCGGGATCCAGTTGTCACTCCAAAACTTGACTATCTAACCATCACCAATGCACCAAAAAACACCATTACGAACATCATTCCACACCTCAGACAAAGCTCTCCAAACATGTGAGCATCTCGCGCAAGATTTATTTTCGGACAATCTTCCCTCACTTCGTATTTCCCTCAAAGGACACGCACCCAAATTTTCAACTGTTGAGAAACAATTTGGTATTTGAGTTTAAGGAGAAAGGATTTATTCCAAAAGCGCGCAGACTTAAGACCTAAACCCCCATTCCCAGTAGGCATTCACACTTACTCTCATATGATGAGAGGTAATTTCCCACACTCCAATGTAGAGCCCCAAATAAAATTCCGCGCTATCTTCTCATTTTGTAGACAAATACTCAGTGGAGTAGAGGAAGTTTGCATAAAGGAATTTGGTATAAAAAGTAACGCAGATTGCGTAAGAGCTACGTGCATTGGCAACCCAATTATTAAGCTTATTATGAACCTATAACGTTTCCTTCTTGACCCTCGAATGGAAAAGAGGCATTCCCAAATACCTTTCAAATCCAAAAATATATATATTCAAATAACTGAAGTAAACCAAGCTAATCCAAACTCAACTTAAAATAATCATAAAAGGAATCCGATGAGAGCCCACCCAAACATGCGGTTTGCCAGCTCTATTTAGCGCTTTTTAAGATTAATAGTCAAATTAAAAAAAAAAGGTAAAAAATGTCAAGTATCAGGTATCAAATCAAAACGGCACTCGAAGTCTTTATTTTAAGATTATTATTCTCTTCCGTCCTGTTGCCAATTTTCGTTTGCTTTGCCTTCCATTTCAAATGCCTTCCCTTCTATATAAATCGCTTACTGATTACAACTCCCCCCTATTTCGCACTCAATTACTCAACGTTTCCGCCGCTTCTCCTCCCTCTCCGCCACCACCCAATCGGAATCTTTCCTGCCGGATTACGTCTCAAAGCATGTCTTGCTCTTCCGAAACTCCTTTGCCAACTCTCCGTACAGTTACTATACCTTATTACGAACTCAAGGTCAGTTCCTAATCACATATGCCTTCTCCGAGTTGACTCGTTTGTGTTGGATCTCTGACAGAATTGACCGTGATCATGTGCTCTAAAATTCTTAGTTTCCTTGAATTTTCCTGCAGTTTCTTGGCAACCAAACCGAGTTAATGACGTGTTATTTTAAAATTTCTTGGATTTTGCCTATACGTATCTGCATGCTTCAGATTTTAGTATTATTAGTAGTATTGTTATTTTCCGTCTCGTTTATGGTAATGTATTGAAACAGGACAAGGATGCTGATCTGTCGTTGAAAATTGAAGAAGGGTTTGGACCGAATGGACTTGGAATTCTATCAATTACTGATGTATGTTTTTCTTTCTTTTCTTTTTTCTTTTAGAAATTAGTTTGTTTATGAGTCGATTTTCCTTTGCTGTTATTCCTTCACTGCGTAATCATTGTTAGTTTGTTACAGGTTCCAGAGTTTCCTTCACTGCGTCGAAATCTTCTATGCCTTTCATCTAGGTATGGTATGAGTTTCAAAACAAAATTTTCTCATGATAAATTATCGAAGAAAATTGAAAAATATTTTATAAAATTCCTTCTTAACAGATTAGCTGCCCTGCCTGAAGATGTGAAGAAGGAACTTGAGGATCCTCAGAGTAGGTAATATTTTGTTTTTCTTTTTCCTATTATGTTTTTATCGTAATTCTTAAAAGGAAAGAAGCTATGATATCATGTTAGAAGAAAAAATTAAGAGTGAAGGTAACATAATAATAACACAAAGGACTACGTTGTTTGACTGTGGTGGTCTACATCCATAGGAAAATTTCCAAAGGGTTAATTTGTTGATATTATGAATTGTTGTGTTAGTATATATAAGAGTGCCTGCTTATATAGAAGATTCTCACCAATTTAGGAAGGAGTCAAGCAAGGAAATTGTATGGTTATCTCTTTTTTATTATATCAAAATTGTAACGCAATCTTAATAATCTAATTACATTTATCACTCTTAACAGTATTGTTCCTCTGTGAAATTTATTTCTTAACAATGCATATGACTATTGTTCTTAAATAGAGTTTCAAGGCATAATGTTGGATACTCTTGGCTTTGTGCTATGTTGTTCATAACTGTCTTTTACCTGTAGGTACAATTTTGGATGGAGTCATGGGAAAGAGCAGCTTGAATCTGGGAAACCTGGTAAATAGTTGCACACTTTGAGTTTTACAACGTTTTATTGTTTTTCCTTGCATTTGTATGTAATACTAGAACAAAAAGAACCAAATAGCTGATATAAAGTAGACCTCACTGGCATACTAGTTTAACTCAACGCTAAAACATATTAACTGCTTATAAACGTCAACCTTGTATAAATGTCCTGTTTGTTTGTGGGAAAGTGTGTTTTCTTTTTCTTCTTCAAATCCCAACATTTATGGCAGGGGAGACTATTTTCACTCTGCTTCCCATAATAGTGAAATCATGCTCCTAAATTACAGGCAGAGAAAAGGTTCTTGTTTGAGAGATATTGTTTTACTGGATTGAGGAAGGATCGAGTAAAATTTTGCTACAGATATGTTCAACTCTAAATTACATTTAGAGGAGAAAGGCCCTTTCAATTAGTTTGATTTCAGATCTGAAACAAAATTAAGAGACTTAAACGGACTGTACTTGTTGCAGGATTTTAGATCCGTGTGCTTTTTTTTTCTGTACTTGAAATGGTGTGAATTTCCTTGAAAATGTCTATTTCCAATATAATTGATTTTGAGATATATATATATCTTATGCTCAAATTGTGTTTCTTTTTCTTGTTGGGTTGTCTATTTTTTTTCCTTTCAATGAGTTGAACATTTTTCTCTTTAATGCCATGCAGATCTTCTGAAAGGTTCGTTCTATGCAAATCCCCTAATTGATGTGCCTACCAATGACACATGCTTGATTCAGAGGTAAATGTGGAAGAATGCAGCATAGATGAGTACCATATTTGCAATTTTCCTGTGTAGCATCGTCTTAGATTGGCTCAGAGAACAGTTCCTTTTTCTTTTACTTAATGTGTAGGTTCTTATATTACTTAATACTTAGACTCTTCCATTTGTGATATATTTGCATCAATAGGTACCATACATAAAAGGAACATTAATGAGTACCATATTTGCATTGTCCTTATGTAGTATTCTCTTCATTTATCTCAGAGACCAGTTCCCTTATTATAATGTCTGCAGGCTCTTATATTACAAAACATTTGCATTATGCGGGTATGCCATAGGTGATTGTGCTTATGTTCAATTTCTCAATGATCACCCTTGCTCTGCCTTGTAGATATCCATCGTATTGTGGAGCAAATATTTGGCCTCTGGCTGCTTTCCCAGAACTTGAAGTGGGTATGTCCACTTTTCTGCTTAGAAAAATAATGGAATTTAAAAATGTCATGATCCTTTAGTAAGTTGATGAATTGCTGTGAGGAAATTGTCATCTTATATTTCTCTGACATAGGTTTCTTTGAATGTTGATTTGCCTCTGCTCTGTAGCTTTCAAAGCTCTGGGAAAGCTGATCTTTGATGTTGGGTTGATGGTGGCATATCACTGCGATCAATATGGTAAATTCCCCTTCAATTCCACTTTTTAAATGCAGATAATATGAAACTAGATAGTTGTTTTTCTAGACCTAAGTTATACATACCAGCTTCACCACCCAAGCACCATAGTCTTTTAATAGTTGAGATTATACCTTTGAAAATCCAAAGGGTGGCCACATTTTAATATTTTGAATTTCATATACATAGATCTGGCCCTATACCATGATGTATGAGCTTGATTGAGCCTAGTCCTTTATATGTAGTTCTTGATTATATAACCTGTTAAATTTATCTTAAACAAAGAACAAAGTCTTTTTGTTTACCATCTTTCTCACTTATCATAATACGGTCAGTATCTAGGGGGATGAAAATGCGAAAGGATGAAGGTCTTGAGCAAATACTTCTTCGCTCTCGTTGTCATAAGGGACGTTTGCTTTATTATTTTCCTGCACAACTGAGGTTTTTTTCCCCAGTTGCTTTTGGATACGTATCTTTTTTTTCCATAGTTGAACAGTTAACCTACTTTCTCTAGCTTCTAGAATGTATCAAGTAAAATATGATGTTACTTGCAGTAATCATGAAGAAAATGGTGACTCCATGTCATCTTGGTGTGGATGGCATACTGACCACGGCTCCTTGACAGGTGATAAGTCTTTTGTCTAAATCTTATTATTTTTCTCCCTTGAGCTTATCAGCTACCTCATTCATAACATGTTGCCTTATATCAATAAGAAGGTTTTATTAGTGAAGACCTTGCTAATCCCTTTATGCCTGTTTAACACCATTAACATACCATCGTCTATCTTGGTCTGTCTATCATTCTTGCTAATAATTTAGGAAGTAAATTATATTTGCTTTCAAGGGATGTCAAGACTAATCCGCTATATAGGTGCAATGAACTGATCCATTTCATATATTGAAAATGAGGGTAAGCCTATTTCAGGCATTAAGAAACTTATGTGGATTTTGAACTAGATGTTAACTCTTTTGAGGTTCGACATTATTTTTTGCCCACTTCTTTTTGTAGTCTTGCAAAAAGATTGATATGATAATTGTGAGTTTTATGTTTATCCTTGATTTCTGCTTCAATTTAATTTGTAGGTCTGACATGCGCCATGTTTAAGAGGAACGATGTAGAAATATCTTGTCCTGATAGTGCTGCTGGCCTTTATATAAGAACACGGAGTGGTGAAATTGTCAAAGTATACATTCTTGGTCACAGAACTTTTACTTATCAATAATTGCATTACATGATCATTCAAATTGACTTGTTTACATCATAATTCCTTGTCTAGTGCTTGTAGCCTTTCATAACTAAAAAAAGGCTTCATGTTACCTGATGTGTTAATCTCCTCAAGTATGATGATCTTTGAGAAAAAATATTGGCAGATACTTCAAATAATGGGGATATTAAATAAACAAATGCTTGCAAATGGTAATATATATTATTGGTAATGTGGAGTAGCATAAAATTGATCATTACTGATAATATAAATTACTGATATTGGAGAGCACCACAAATTTATATTACTGTCAAGAAAGACTTTTTATTTTTAATAATTTCTCTATCAAATAAACAAAGTTTGGTTATGGATGGAATACAGAATGGCTTTGAAAAATGTTAAGTAAGCTAGAAATCGGTGCTGTACATTTTTACTGTTCTATATTTTGTGAAATCTTAAATATTCCCTAGTCTGTGTTGGGCTTGTAACTGGAGAAACCAGAAAAGGCTTGCAGAAGCAATAGTGTAGTTTTAACCAATTCTTTCAAGTAACAGCCAAAACGTTGACCTACTATTGCCATGATTTTATCAGAAGATATATTTATTCTGTTAACTTTGGTTTTTATGCGCTAGGCTACTTTTGGAGAAAATGAAATAGCATACCAAATTGGTGAAACCACTGAAATTCTTTCTCAAGGATATCTTTGCGCAACACCTCATGGTGTTCGGGTATTTTCTCCTCTCTCTCGGAAAAGATCAATGTTCGGTTTCCATTATACAATTATCCTGTCCTTCCTCTATAATTTATTCATGGATTCTCTTAGGCTCCAAAAGGAAAGGAGGCTTCTGGTGTTGATCGATCAACATTTGCATTATTTATGCAACCTGATTGGTATGTTAATCATCGATGGTGTAATACCATGTTTATTGACTTGACATATTTGGGATTAGTTTTAATAGTAGAACAATGAGCTACGATGGTGTGTTTCTGTATTTTCAGCTTAGCAGTTGGTTATGTTTTCATATGCCATTCTCTGCTGTGTAGAAATGAGTTATTAGCATTTGGCTAGGGAAATCAGTTCCATTTAATGAATTTTTTCCTTAAATTGTAAGGATGAAAAGCTCAATTTTCTTTTTAATTGTAGGGATGAAAAACTCAAATTTTCTGAGGACGTTTATATTCATAAAGAGGTATGTTCTCTATAATTCTACTATTTTTGAAAGTGAAATTCAACTGCACTGGTTATTGGATTTAGAAGAAACTTAGTTCTAAAAGTCAGCTTTAACTTTGAGAATTATTTGCATGACATATAACTATGATCTTAACTAGAACATTGAACTTTTATCAGCCATCTAAAACAGAGGTGTAAATGAGACACCTATGCTCGCAAGCTATTTGGATTCAACTTAAAAATAAATAAATAAATTGAATCCAATTGGTCATCGTCTAGTTGATCTTGAATAGCCCGAGTTATTGAGTGAGCCAAATTCAATTCAAGTACCATGATATTTTGACTTGAGAATGTTCTGAGCCTAATTGAGATTTTTGTTTTTTGTAGCTTTAATCAGCATTTAAGAATCTAAATTTGAGCTCAAAATAAAGCATAAATAATTGAGGTTTGAGTATAGGAATTGAGCTCATTGTTTATTAAGTAAAAACCTAATCGAGCAAGCTTTAACAGTTTGATATTTATCAATTGAGCTCAAAATTTTTACAGCTTGTGTTTGTTTTGATTGCATCCCTAAAGTCTAAACCTTTCTTTAGAACCAAAATAGAAAAATGCTAGTATTATTATTAATGTGTAAGGGGTCTAGTTAATGCTGAAGTTTTGTTGTTTCAGCTGATACCATCAAATGACAGTCTTACTTTTGGAGAGTATTCAGAGATGCTCCTTGACAAATATTACCACAAGAAAACATAAAGAACTGTAAATATTTTCCTCTTTTACCAACTTTAATCTTTATTTTATCCTATAACGCTATAGGTACACTCTAAAATACAATAATCAATAATATTGCTTTGTAAACTTCATGTTATTTTCATAAGGAAGCAAACAAATTTATAGCTGCTTGGGTGCAATTTGATTTTGATATATATATAGGTCAACCAATCTTCTATGATCATGAAAATCAAGTGGATATAGAAACTAAGACAAATGGTTATAATCACTCTTTTTAATGGCCTATTTTATAATGAAAAATGAAGAATTATTTCATACACTTCATAGCAGAATTGAAATGATAACTCGTCTATGTATAGTGTAACAAGAAAAACATACGATATAAAAACTCTACTATTGAGCCGATTGAATCTTAACTTAGTTAGTTTGGGTATTATTATCAGTGAAAAAAATATAATTTTTTAATGTGTTAGCGTTTATCCTCTTATTTAAAAAAAATTAGTGTTAAAAGACTTTTGTTTAAAAAATATGAAATAATTAAAACATTACTACTGATTTTTTTTGCAAGGAAAGCAAACACTACTTTATATTATATGATGGTAGTGTAAATGAAAATGGAATGCATATCAGGGCCCCACCCCTCGGCAAATGAGGTGAGACGCAATGTATTCTGGTACATAATCAGACTAAAATTTCCAATCAAGCAAACAACGGCGGGCGGCGGCAGCCGATAATATGAAAATCTAATAAAAATGTACCGACTTTTATTGGATAAGGCTGGCCGGCTGACACCAAATATAACATATATAATTAACAAAATAAACTTATTGAATGACGGACGAAAGACATGTAAAATATACTACCTACCAGTCAGCGTGCATAAAAGAAGTTGTACCGTACCAAAGTAATAAGCCCCTCCTTTTACTACACGGTCACATCTATATGTGACTGTGGCTGTTTAGGTGGGAATATGTAAATGAAAGAAGACAAATGCAAATATGTTGGTTGAATTAAGAATCCTAATTCGATTTAATGAGCTTTACTTCGTAAGAATCAAAACCTAAAAGGACCAAATTGAAACTTTACTCAGATTTTATTTAGTCAGGTATTTAATAACAAGAAGTATCAACATAATGTGGTACAGAATTTGCTGTCTTTGTTCTTTCTTTAATCGCATTCTCATTCTCAAACATAGTAGAATTCATTTTCTGTTGTCTAGAGAATCAATCCATTTTCACTTTGGGACGTAGATACTCAGCAGTGAAGAACTAATAACAAGAAAAGTTTGGGAAAAATGTTGCCGACGTGAGGGGTAGAGACGAGAATTGAAGGTTTTTTTCTATGGACCGGGGAAGTTGGAAAAATTTTTAGGGGGAGTTAAAATTAAATTATATATTTTTATGATAAAAATATAATTTTATCATTTTAATAGTTTATATTTTTTTAAAAATTAAATTGAATTTGTATCATTTTTTATAAGTAAAAATGTATTTTTATCATTATTAATTTAAAATTTTATAAATTATAAATAAATTTAAATAAATTTTTTTTTATTTTAGAAAGAACTGGCCCTAGCAGGCCCCTTGCTTCGCGACTTAAGGTGCACCTGGTTTTCCCCCTTCGCGACTTTGCTAGATATGGGGCCCTTGGTAAGCATACTAAAATCTATCTGAGTTGAAATGTTGTGTTTGATTTTACTTTAATTTTATTAAATTCCAATATTTAAGTGCATTGAATTGAGTTAAATTTTTTATTTATTACTTTAGAAATTATGATTATCTATAGTAAAAATAAATAAATATTTTATATTTAAAATAAATGAAAACATGTTAAAAATATTAAATGAAAAATGATCTAATTTTCTTTTTTTTAAAAGAAAAACCGATTTATTTACAACCGTTAGATTTAAATTGATTTGATTTAATTTTTTTAAAATCAAAATACTATATATTTTGACCTTGTAAAAGCAACGGTGACTCCTATATTCTGTTTGTATATTTTTAGAAAATTATCCCAATATCATTAAATTATTAATAAATTTATGATTTTCATCGTTAAATTTTAAAAAACTATAAAATAATTATTCATTTTTTTTGAAATTTTTCGTTTAAGTTAATAAGTTGTTAAAATTGCCTCATATGGCCTTCACTCGTACCATTGGCAATAATCAAAAGCTCTCCTTCCCTCTTCTTCTATGGTTTAATTTTTTCAATAAATGACTTTAAACATAATGAATTTACGAAGTAAAATCCGAACAGCTTTCTTCTCCTCCAATCTTCGACGCTAACTGTTAGATCAGCTTGGATATGAGATATGTTCTTCTACTTATAGATGGATATCATTTTACCATACCGATCATCGAATCGTCCCTTGGAGCTTGTCGATTTGAATTTTTTTTAAACAAAAAACTTAACAACCTATTGACTTAAATGAAAACTTTCAAATGGCTTAATAACTATTTTGTAACCTTTTGAAATTGAATTATCAAAATATAATCTTACTAATAGTTCAGTGACCTTGATGTAGTTTGCCTTTCTTTTCTTTTTTTGGCTTAATGACTTATTTAGTTCTCTAACTTTACCAAAAAAAAAGTTATTTTAGCTCTCCATTTAATCTTTCATTTCTTTTAGCCATTGAATTTGTATTGTTTGTCAAATCACCTCAAAATAGATGAAAAATTTAACATTTGTTAGCTTTGTAGACATGGCTTTCGCGTGGATTGCCATGTGCATGTTACCTCAACAATTAATTAATTTTTAAAATTTAAAATTTTCAAAAAGAAAATAAAAAATATATATTTTTAAAATTAAAATTATTATAAAATATAAAAATATTTTTAAAATTTTAAAACTAATTAATTGTTACTGTGGCATACACATGGATGTATACCACGTCAGCGAAGTTAATAAACGTTAACTTTTCTATTCATTTTGGAGTGATTTGACAAATAATGCAAGTTTAAGGGTTAAAAGCGGCAAAAAAATTAAATGAATAACTAAAATGACTTTTTTTGTAAGGTTTGATGGTAAAAAAAACTATTATGCTTCTTTTTTTTCATGTGTTTGATTCAATGCCACTACTGTTTTGAGCATAATAAATGCTCCTCCGCTAATAAATTTATTATTGGATCTTGCCTTTTGTTTTAGAATCAGACAATAGTCATAGGCTAAACGATTTATAGAAAAATTGTTTTTTTTAATGCAATCATTGGCTGAAGAAGGGGTTAGTGCCATCGATGTGTCTGGCGGCACCGGCAAAAATTATAGGAAATGGATTATTCACATACATGATTTTTAAGTTGAGTAATTTTCATAATTAATCAAAATTTTAGGTTAATTCTAAAAAATTCCGAAAAACCTAATTTTAGAAAGCAGTGTTTGTTCATGGGAAAGCAGCAGAAAACTGAGTTTTATATTGTGGGACGTGTATCTCCATGCTTTTGTGTTCCCATCATCCTTCCATTAACATTCTTATTTCAATATTTAAAACTACTCATAGTCACTCCCCAACCCATAAATAAGAAGGTAATGCACTTCAACGTACTTTAACTCATGTCATCTTACATTAACAATAATGCCCATATCAGTTAGAGGTGCTCATGGGGCGGGCGGCCTGGCCCGACGGCCCGCCCGAAATATGAGAGGGTTTGGGTAAAAATATAGGCCCGGAATATGGGCTTGGGCAAAAAAACGATGCCCGTTTAGAAAACGGGTCGGGCCTCGGGCACCACTTTTTTGGCCTGGGCCCCACCCGGCCCGGCCCGATATAATAAATATATTTATTTTTTAAATTTTTTTAATTTTAAAATATTTTTAAAATACTTTTTTTTTAATTTTTAAAATAAATTTTTGGTATTTATTAAAAAAATGGGCCAGGCCCAAGCTTATGATTTTTTTCTCGAGCCAAGCTTGGGAAAAATTTCAGGCCCATATTTCAGGCCGGGCCGAAATTTTTTTATGAGCCCAGCTCGGCCCATGAGCACCTCTAATATCAGTCGACCACTTAACTATTTGTTGAAATATTATTATGAATATATTTTTAATATAAAATATTTTTGCATACCTACATTATGGGAATAATAAAGTCTAATATTATGTGATTACATAAAATAAAATTACAGTTAGTAATTTGATTTTTTAAAATAAAAATATTTAAAAATCATTGTTGACACCATTTTTTGGATGAAAAACGGGGTCGACTTGGGTTTTGAAAAACAAAAACGGGAGTCGCCACCAATCTTTTTTTGATGAGGTGTGATCGAATCACCTTGAAAAGTGGTTGTTTAATAAACGATTTAATTTTATTAAAACAACGATTTTGGTCCACGAAATTCAGAAAAACGGGTTCGGGAGTCGGTTACGCACGAGGAAGGATTAGCACCCTCGATACGCCCAAAATTGGTACCTAGTTGATTACTTAATGTCTTAGTGTCGAAAAACTGAAAACTTTAAAAAGATTTAAAATACGATCCCTAAAAAAACTCGGATGACATGAATTGAAATTCGAGAGGATATTTGGCTATTTGGTTAAACGAGAAATCGAAACCCAGCACCTTAGGGTACGTTTCCTTAAATTTCCAAATGCAAAATATTATCTTACTTCGAAATTTTTAAAAAGGGTATTTAGCCATTTGGTTGAATGAGAAAAATCGACACCCAGCACCTTAGGGCATGTTTTCTCGAATTTTCAAACGCAAAACATTGCCTTATTTTAAAATTTTTTAAAAGGATATTAAGCCATTTGGTTGAATGAGAAAAATCGACACCCAGCACCTTAGGGCATATTTTCTCGAATTTCTAAAAGCAAAACATTGCCTTATTTGAAAAATTTTTGTTTTTTGAAATTTGGTATTTATGTGCATAATAGAATAATAAACATGATAATGTGAATAAAAAATGAACAAAAAAAACGAATAATAAAATAAATCGATCATGCATATACCACGGCAAATAAATAAATAAATAAACTAAAACATAAAAATGGACATATAAATAAACACATAAATGAACATAAAAAAACAATAAAGAAAAATAAATGAAAATTATAAAATACGAACACGTGTATGTACATTTAAGGGAAATATATATACGTATGTATATACATAAATTTATAAAAATATGAAAATAGATATGTATTGTAAAATTATTGAATGTGAAAGTACATGTAAGCATGCGCATGTATATATATATACATATAAACTATATAAAATATATTAGTATGTATATATATTTGTAAAAATAAAAAAATAAAAAAGATTTACATATGTATATATATATTATAAAACATACGCTATGTATATATAACAAGATTTAAAAAATATATAGATGAGGAAATAATAATAATAACTAATAATAACAACAATAATAATCAAAGATGATAATATATTAAAAATAATGAAGAAAATAATAAAAATGCTAAAAAGGGGTTAAATCGAAGTAAAAGCAAGATATACGGGGCGAAATCGAAATAAAAAAAGATAAAAGGGACTAAATTGTGATGCGCGCTGAGAGAGGGGGACCAAAACTGCAAATAAACCACAGCACCAAAACGCAGCGTTGAAATGGACCAAATTGAAGCAAAAATAAAATTATGGGGATAAATTAAAAAAATGAAACAAACGAAAAGGGAGTAAATTATGAGAGCCATAAACGCGGAGGGACCAGGGTTGTAAATAACCCATTCCGTGAAAACGCGCGGACCCCCCTGGAGCAGGTCGGGTCGCGCGCGGGTCTCAGGGGGTTAAACGGCGCCGTTTTGAAATGATTATTTAAACCAAAACTTTTTTTCTAGCTTCATTTTCTGCTTTTTTTTTTCAAAAAACCGAAACCTCTCTTCCTCTCTCTCTCCCTCAAGGCTTTCGGCCTTGGACTCAGGCCTCCACCACGCTACCTCCACGGCCAGTGGCCGGAGTTGCGTGAAATGGGCTTTTCAGCCCTCCCCTTTCGGTTTCCTCGAAGGCTTGGCCTTCTTTTTTTATTTTTTATTTTTTTTTGAAAACAGAGATAAAAAAAACCTTAAATGCTTTTTTTTTACCCGGGGCCATTTTACCCGGGACCCAACTAGCCCAAATGCAACCAAAAACAGAAAATAAATAGTCCAGACCCAAAAACCCCAATACACCTAAACCGCAGCCCAATTACAAATCAAGCCCAATATTGCCCAAAACACATCTTGGGGCATCTTGGGGCATCGACAGAGCACTGTAGATCTCCTAAACACATGTCCAACTCAAAATGGTCTTCAGAAATTTGTAAAGAGAAGTTCAAGCTGCGATATCTGGAGCACCAAATTCTTATATTATTTGTTGTTCTTGGAATACTTTTTTCTTTCCAAGATATACATTCCCAATTAATTTCTTTGTCATCCTTCTTTACTATTTTCGATAATTTGTTCTTTCGAGCTATGCTCAGAACCAACTTTATTCTTATCCATTGTTATGACCTTTTTGCAAACATGTTGCATTGGAATAATGATTAATGGACTAATAAAACTTTCACAAAGGAAGTTTTGCATATTACTCTGAAAAGTTTCTAAATAATAAAGGAGCCTGAAACAGGACTATTGTTTAGAACACACCAATTTTAAAGGTTGGAAATTTGAGAATGAATAGTCTAAATTTGGACTTTCTCTTTGGATTTCGTTGTCAAATGCATTAGTTGAACAAAATGATAAGATGACGGGTTAATGACAAAGCTTAAATGAACAAGCAAGCAATGATCATCAAGTAATGGGAAGAGGTTACCTCGGAGAAGAGAGCCCTCATTTACGCATAAGTCTTTAGTACGAACGACACCCTGAGACGTGTGTAAGAAACCAGAACGGTTCAGATCCTATATCCCTGAATTGTGATAAAAGAGGACTGAGGAAAAGCCACATATTTCTACCCTTGGATTACAGTTGGAGAATGATGGTACAAATTTTGGCGTCCCAGTGGATATAACTTTGAGGTTTACAGTAGGGGCAGCCTGGCTAAATGTTTCTTCAGAAAGCGCCAGTCGAGAAGGAAGGTGTTGTAATATTTCAGTGACAAAGCCTTAATAAACTTCGAGTAGTGATAACCTAAGCGGGATCATTCTCGAAAAAATATAATTCTGCATTCATGCAAACACCATTCACACATGTCTAGTTAGGAGCATTTGATTCATTTTGATCATGCCATCCTAATCATTAGGCATAATTAGGCTCATTATACAGGTCATGTTCCCCAGAGAACAGGTCAGTGAATATTAGAGATCTTATCTCCTTGAGATTACAGCGGAGCAGATTGAATATAATAATCCTATCTCCTTGAGATTACAGTGGAGCGGATTAAAATCAAGGATCTTATCTTTCTGAAGTTACAGTAGAGTAGATCGCATCAGGTCTTATCTCCCTGAGGTTACAGTGGAGTAGACCGAAGAATTTCAAACCTTATCTCTCTGAAGTTACAGTGGAGTAGACCGAAAAATTTCAGATCTTATCTCCCTGAGGTTACAGTGGAGCAGATTGAAGCCAGAGATCTTATCTCCATGAGATTACAGCGGAGCAGATTGAAGATAGTAATCCTATCTCCCTAAGATTACAGTGGAGTGGATTAAAATCAAGGATCTTATCTCTCTGAAGTTACAGCAGAGTATATCGCATCAGGTCTTTTCTCCCTGAGGTTACAGTGGAGTAGACCGAAGAATTTCAGATCTTATCTCCCTGAGGTTACAGTAGAGTAGACCGAAGAATTTCAGATTTTATCTCCCTGAGATTACAGCGGAGCAGATCCAAGACACTATCTTATCTCCCTGAGGTTACAGTGGAGCAGATTGAAGCCAGAGATCTTATCTCCCTGAGATTACAGCGGAGTAGATTGAAGCTAGTAATCCTATCTCTTTGAAGTTACAGTGGAGCGGATTAAAATAAAGGATCTCATCTCTCTGAAGTTACAGTAGAGCAGATCGTATCAGGTCTTATCTCCCTGAGGTTACAGTGGAGCAGACGAAAGAAATTAATCCTATCTTCCTGAAGTTGCAGTGGAGTGGATTAAAACCATAGATCTTATTTCTCTGAAGTTGCAGTAGAGCAGATCACATCCAGTCTTATCTCCCTGAAGTTGTAGTGGAGCAGACGAAAGAAATAAATCCTATCTCCCTGAAGTTACAATGGAGCGGATTAAAACCACAGATCTTATCTCTCTGAAGTTACAGTAGAGTAGATCGCATCAGGTCTTATCTCTCTGAGGTTACAGTGGAGCAGACGAAAGAAATTAATCCTATCTTACTGAAGTTGCAGTGGAGCGGATTAAAACCACAAATCTTATTTCTCTGAAGTTGCAGTAGAGCAGATCACATCCAGTCTTATCTCCCTGAAGTTGCAGTGGAGCAGACGAAAGAAATAAATCCTATCTCCCTGAAGTTACAATGGAGCGGATTAAAACCACAGATCTTATCTCTCTGAAGTTGCAGTAGAGTAGATCACATCCAGTCTTATCTCCCTGAAGTTGCAGTGGAGCAGACTGAGTAAGCAGGTCTTATCCCCCTGAAGTTGCAGCGGGGCAGACTGAAGATGGCAAACCTTATCTCCCTGAGGTTGTAGTGAAGCAGATTGAAGCCGATAATCCTATCTCCCTAAAGTTACAGAGGAGCGGATTAAAGTAGTAGATCGTATCTCTCTGAAGTTGCAGTAGAGTGGATCGCATTAGGTCTTATCTCCCTGAAGTTGCAGCAGAGTAGACTGAGTAAGCAGGTCTTATCCCCCTGAAGTTGCTGTGGGGTAGATCGAAGATGGCAAATCTTATCTTCCCAATACAGTGGAGAAGCAGATTTAAGCCATTAGTCCTATCTCCCTAAGCAGTAGTGGAGTAGGTTGAAGATTGCAGATTCTGTCTCCCTAAGCAGTAGTGGAGCAGATCAAAGATGGTGAATCTTATCTTCCCAATACAGTGGAGAAGCATATTTAAGCCATTAGTCCTATCTCCCTAAGCAGTAGTGGAGTAGGTTGAAGATTGCAGATTCTGTCTCCCTAAGCAATAGTGGAGCAAATCGAAGATGGTGACTATTATCTTCCCAATACAGTATAGAAGCAGATTTAAGCTATTAGTCCTATCTCCCTAAGCAGTAGTGGAGTAAGTTGAAGATTACAGATTCTGTCTCCCTAAGCAGTAGTGGAGCAGATCGAAGATGGTGAATTTTATCTTCCCAATGTAGTAGGGAAGCAAATTTAAACCACAAATCTCGCCCCTGAAGTTACAACAGAGTGGATTGAAGCTACAATTCGTATCTCTCTGAAGTGCAGTAGAGTGGATCGAAGCAATAAGACCCAGTGGACTGGAAAGAGGCTATTTGAAGAAAAGAAGCACTAAAAGAAGTCAAGATTCGGCAAGACCGGGCAAAATTGGCCTTTCTTGGTCTTTGCTTTGTTCTCGTTATACGACAACGAGCAAAGAGGGGCAGCTGTTGCAGGCCATTTTACCCGGGGCCCAACTAGCCCAAATGCAACAAAAAATAGAAAATAAATAGTCTAGACCCAAAAACCCCAATACACCTAAACTGCAGCCCAATTACAAATCAAGCCCAATACTGCCCAAAACCCAGAACCCAATTGCAATTGCCAAGCCCAAATACTGACCTATTTTGACCTAGCCCAATTTGGCTTAACAAGCCCACTATCAGCAGAAGCAAACAACTAAACCTAACCCTAGGTGCGCCGCACCTAGGGTCTTCCGACCCTTGATCTTCTAGCCTCTGCCACCGCCCTAACCTGCTATGTTCACCTGCCACCACGCCTCACACGCCTCTGTCACGTCACGTCGCCAACGACTACTCCTGCAAAACACGCAAACGAGAGAAACAGGCAATAGAAACAATAGGGATAACATGTAATATCAGATATAAAAAGCTGGATTGGATGGTTGTAAGGGGGCTCTTCTCTTCCTTTTTTACGATTTCTCAGAAAATAAAAAAAAGCATTTAAGGTTTTTTTATCTCTGTTTTCAGATCTGTTGTTTTTATTTTTTTTTTATTTTTTTATTTTTCTTCTTTACATCTATAAACGAAAAGTGAATAAATAAAAAAACTCCCTTGTTCGCTTCAAAGGCCGGCGTCGGTGCCCATCTTCGCCATCGTCGGAGTCGAACATGGAGAGGGGCATTTTTTTCCCCTCGATCTCGCGGTGGAGAAGGCTAAGCCTTCGAGGAAACCGAAAGGGGAGGGCTGAAAAGCCCATTTCACGCAACTCCGGCCACTGGCCGTGGAGGTGGCGCGGTGGAGGCCTGAGTCCAAGGCCGAAAGCCTTGAGGGGGAGAGGGAGGAAGAGAGGTTTCAGTTTTTTTGAAACAAAGCAGAAAATGAAGCTAGAAAAAAAAGTTTTGGTTTAAATAATCATTTCAAAACGGCGCCGTTTAACCCCCTGAGACCCGCGCGCGACTCGACCCGCTCCAGGGGGTCCGCGCGTTTTCACGGAATGGGTTATTTACAACCCTGGTCCCTCCACGTTTATGGCTCTCATAATTTACTCCCTTTTCGTTTGTTTCATTTTTTTAATTTATCCCCATAATTTTATTTTTGCTTCAATTTGGTCCATTTCAACGCTGCATTTTGGTGCTGTGGTTTATTTGCAGTTTTGGTCCCCCTCTCTCAGCGCGCATCACAATTTAGTCCCTTTTATCTTTTTTTATTTCGATTTCGCCCCATATATCTTGCTTTTACTTCGATTTAACCCCTTTTTAGCATTTTTATTATTTTCTTCATTTGTTTTAATATATTATCATCTTTTATTATTATTATTGTTATTATTAGTTATTATTATTATTTCCTCATCTATATATTTTTTAAATCTTGTTATATATACATAGCGTATGTTTTATAATATATATATACATATGTAAATCTTTTTTATTTTTTTATTTTTACAAATATATATACATACTAATATATTTTATATAGTTTATATGTATATATATACATGTGCATGCTTACATGTACTTTCACATTCAATAATTTTACAATACATATCTATTTTCATATTTTTATAAATTTATGTATATACATACGTATATATATTTCCCTTAAATGTACATACACGTGTTCGTATTTTATAATTTTCATTTATTTTTCTTTATTGTTTCTTTATGTTCATTTATGTGTTTATTTATATGTCCATTTTTATGTTTTAGTTTATTTATTTATTTATTTGCCGTAGTATATGCATGATCGATTTATTTTATTATTCGTTTTATTTGTTCATTTTTTATTAACATTATCATGTTTATTATTCTATTATGCACATAAATTCCAAATTTCAAAAAACAAAAATTTTCAAATAAGGCAATGTTTTGCTTTTAGAAATTCGAGAAAACATGCCCTAAGGTGCTGGGTGTCGATTTTTCTCATTCAACCAAATGGCTTAATATCCTTTTAAAAAATTTTAAAATAAGGCAATGTTTTGCATTTGGAAATTCGAGAAAACATGCCCTAAGGTGCTGGGTGTCGATTTTTCTCATTCAACCAAATGGCTAAATACCCTTTTTAAAAATTTCGAAGTAAGATAATATTTTGCGTTTGGAAATTTAAGGAAACGTACCCTAAGGTGCTGGGTTTCGATTTCTCGTTTAACCAAATAGCCAAATATCCTCTCGAATTTCAATCCATGTCATCCGAGTTTTTTTAAGGATCGTATTTTAAATCTCTCTAAAGTTTTCAGTTTTTCGACACTAAGACATTAAGTAATCAACTAGGTACCAATTTTGGGCGTATCGAGGGTGCTAATCCTTCCTCGTGCATAACCGACTCCCGAACCCATTTTTTTGAATTTCGTGGACCAAAATCGTTGTTTTAATAAAATTAAATCGTTTATTAAACAACCACTTTTCAAGGTGATCCGATCACACCTTATCAAAAAAAGATTAGTGGCGACTCCCGTTTTTGTTTTTCAAAACTCAAGTCGACCCCGTTTTTCATCCAAAAAATAGTGTCAACAATCATTAATCCACTCTTACTTAGAACTATGTTTTGAAACCATAAAACAATTATTCAAATTTCATTATTTCTTATATTTTTTCTATTAATTATTTATTTATACAAAATATTTATAATTTCAGGAATGAGTCTCCATCATACGAATAAAAAATAATACTATTTTACCGATTGAGTCTAAGCTCGATTGTTATCGATATTATTGCCATTGCAGAAAGGTGTAGGTTCGAGTACGCTAAAGCGTATTATCCTCTTATTTAAGGGTTAGGGAGAGGATATAGGTAGTTCTAAGCATTATATTAAAAAAATAGATATAATAAAAATCTATAATAAGATTTATGTTAAAAAAATAAAACTATTTTTTCCATGCATTTCATATTAAGAAAATCATAAATATACAGAGTTAAAAGAATATTAAGAGACTAATTGATTGATTAGATAAGGCCCAATTTCTTCTCCAAGTCTGCCATATGCGGCCTTTTAATTTTGCTAATGATTGGGTAAAATTCCATAATCAAAGGCCGACTCAACAAATTAAGCCCGTTCCACTTTGTTCAACTAAAACGACGTCATTTGAATCACTTTCGTCAACTTCCATGCACGCAAACCATAAACCCTAAAACGCTAAACTAAAAAAGTTAGTAGTTATAAGCACCAAAGTTGATCAACCTTACTCTCTTTTTTTTTCCCCCTTTTTTTTGGAATTAACATCAATTATTTCAAATTGGGTTATTCATTGGAGTTCAAAATCAATAAACTTCCAATTCAAACAATGTTGGATGAAAGCAAGTTCGATGTGAATTTCAAATTGTTAGCACTTCGAATCCCTCGCGAACTCTGCAAAACCGCCACTCGTTTGCTCAATGGGTATGCCTAATTGTTTTTTGGTTTGTTTAATTCTTAATTTCAGTTGTTTTTTAAGCTTAAATTTTTGGTATTGTAGATACTTGCTGGACAAGCCTCGTGTTAAACCTATAACTGAAGATCCCACAAGTGAGAAGACCCGTTACATGATTTTGTCTGAGAAAGTTCAAAATCCTGGTAAGAAACATGTCAATGTAATTTCGTTTATATATATATATTTAGCTTTTTTTTTCCTAACTAGAAAGAATTTATTTTTGGACTAGAACAGATTTATCTGATATTCCGAGCCAAAAACTTGATGAACTCAAGAAATTATGTGAGATTGAAGTGGTTCCATATTCATTGACACTCGGATATTCCTACTGGACTGCTGGTTAGTTGCCTTCTTCTCTTTAATTAAAATCCATTTCATTTGATTTTTATATATATGTTCAGTTTTAATCTTGAGTTTAAAGGGTGTTTTATGAATTTGTAGATCATATATTGAAGCAAATTCTGCCACTTGGGGTGGAGGTACCTTCATCTTTCGAAACAATAGTTAAGTTTTTAATTAACCCTGCATTTCTTTCTTGTTGCTCTCAATACCTATGTTACGCGAACTCAGGGGTGAATGCCAGATACGGTATTTATCCAATGTGGGTATGCTTAATTATTTTTTGTTAGTTCTTTCATATAATTGGTTGATTATATGGTCGTACTCATGTCTGAATATATGTCCAGCACGGTTACTTGAGGGAAAATGATAAATCCAGATAACATGGTTCAATACCATTGACAGCTAGCATTTCGTCTGAACTCTGCAGGTCATGTAGCTCATCTGAATATACATGATGAATTACTTTGTTTCAAAGATGTGATTGCAAAAGTCATTTACGATGTGAGTTTTCATTTGTCTCTGACCTGAGCATTTCATCATTCTTCACTTGGATTGCCAGTAAATAAGGTGTTATAGCTTACTTTAATGTTGGGCTTGGACCCATTATTTGCTTTTGATTTCCTTAATCATTTTCATCATTTCATGCTAGCCCTTCACTTTGCTTCCTACCTGTTAAAACTATCTTTTGTGGCACGTAAATCTAAAAGTTTCCCTTGCTAGTAGTTCAAACCTTCTGTCTGCAGAGATTCCTGAATTAATATTAATACTACTGGGATCTGTTTCCCTGTTCTTTTATTTTGATCTTATCTTTGTGCTCTCCGTATAAAGCTGTCTTCTTATTCTCCATAGTTTTTTAACATTTAGTTACTGTTGTATTATGGTTTTTATTATTGCTTTGCTTCTAATTGTCCTTTTCTGGTACTGATTGCTGGAAACTTTATCCCTTGGCAGAAAAATTACCCAAGAATTAAAACAGTAGTCAATAAAGTTGGAACGATTACAAATGAGTTTCGAGTGCCAAAATTTGAAATTTTGGCAGGTGAAAGTGATATGGTTACCGAAGTGAAGCAATATGGGGCAACATTCAAGCTAGATTACAGCTTGGTTTATTGGAATTCAAGATTGGAACATGAACACATACGGCTTGTGTCCCAGTTCCGTCCAGGGGAGACAATTTGTGACATGTTTGCTGGTATTGGACCATTTGCTATTCCAGCAGCACAGAAAGGATGCTTAGTGTATGCAAATGATTTAAATCCAGACAGCATTCACTATTTGAAGATCAATGCCAAAATCAATAAGGTTGATGATTGTGTTGTTGCATACAATATGGATGCTAGGAAATTCATTTCCCATTTGATGGCAAAACCCATTTGTGCAATTGATTTAGAATCTGATAATTCCATGGTCAAAGCTCGTGACACGTGCAGCACAAAAGCCATTGATGATGCAAAAGCAGAAGGCACAGAGTTTGGTGGTACCACGTTATTCTTTTATGCATCATCTTCCTTTGAGCCGTGCATAATTTCATCTGAATATTCCTTCCTTTTTCAGTTAGGGAGAAAGCAGTAGCTGGTAATGATGTCAAAAGTGAAGCAGAGGATGTGCAAAATTCTACTAGGACCATCGATGGTTCTGTAGTTGCAGGTAAAAGACCTCCAGATTGTTTCACAGAATGTATGACAAGAATGGAAATCAGGCATTAGGTTATAACTGAAGAACTTGCAGTAATCACTTATTTGCATTTTTTTTTAATAGCACCAACCTGTGAAAGCTTGAATAGCAATATAGGAAGTTAGTTTTCACTTTCTTCTTAGAATTAAAAGAGAGATTTTTTGCCCTGATATTGCAGAGAGTGGAAATGCCCACAGTGGTACTAAGAAAAAAGGAAATGCACATAAGAGGATGAAAGGCTCTATTCTGCAAGCTAAGCCCTGGGAGCATGTTGATCATGTGATTATGAATCTTCCTGCTTCTGCTTTACAATTTTTAGGTACATATTCTGTTCTAGTGTGATATTTGTGTATCAATATATGTGCAATTATGTCTTCATGTGTGTCTGCACATGTTCTTCAGACCACTGATCAAGCATTCCGTATTATGTTACTTTACTTTGGCTGATTGGGTGGACAGGTGTTGATTTTATGGTACCTCAACTCTATCGTCTAGGATTGTAATCGTTAATGCTCTATTTTCTTGAATATTGATTTTTTTTGCTATTATTGGGTGTATATTACTTGTCCTTTTCATACATTCTACCGGCTTATCATTTTTGCTGCATGATATCCTTCTGTCCTCTGCTTGAAGATTTAGTCAAAGAAGTTATATATATATATTTATCCCCAGATGCTTTTAGAGCTATTATCTCAAGGAAGAACTGGAGAGGGCCTCTTCCATTGGTTCACTGCTATTGCTTCATACGAGCAAATGAAACTCAAGAATTTATAATATCAGTAAGTCTGCTTTGCAATTATTTATATTTCTTTAATAACTTGTTTCAATAGCTTCATAGGTTTTCTGGCCTAGTTTTTGGATTTAGAAGTCTTGGGTCATTTCATTCTTTTACCTACTACGTGTTGTTGCTTTTCAGTCTGCTACATCAATGACATTCTCTCCCACCATTATCTTGACCTTTACATAAAGCCACTTTGAATTCAAGTCATTTGGCAAGGTCCATAGGTTGTGAAAACTTATCGTTAATCATTCATTGTTTTATTTATGCTGTTTAACCGCATTTGATTTCTCAAATCTTTGACAGGAGGCAGAGTCCGCCTTAAATGCCAAAATAAAGGACCCAGTGTTTCATAAGGTTAGGGACGTCGCTCCTAACAAGGTACAAACTACCAAGTCTTTTTTATCTGTTGTATTTTATATAATCCACGTCTCTTCCCATCAAAGCCCTCGTTGTCATCAAGGGTAGAGGAGGAGTTTGCTCGTATTTGCGATGGTGTTTATTGAACCATATACTTGATGGTGGTGCAGGCAATGTTTTGCTTAAGCTTTAGGCTGCCAGAAGCATGCTTTATTGAAGATGTC
Organism: Gossypium hirsutum; assembly: GCF_007990345.1. Classification (NCBI taxonomy): domain Eukaryota; kingdom Viridiplantae; phylum Streptophyta; class Magnoliopsida; order Malvales; family Malvaceae; genus Gossypium; species Gossypium hirsutum. The sequence continues at coordinate 9,798,810 of NC_053442.1, read as the reverse complement.
GCTAACTCGACCTGTCATAATACAGGTGGATTATGAGTTATGATCTCAAAAAGTATCCAATTTTCTTCTAGCTGTTCAACTCTTGTAACTTGTAAGAAGGCATGCAAAAATGAAATATTAGTATTAGCTTTAGCTTTACCACTAGGGGAGAAAACTCTTTCATGAAAATTTCACCATTTTCCCCCTAACAAAACAGGTTGCAGCCTAGGGATAAACAAAAGGTCTATGGATGTTAAAGATTCAGACAAATATCATTGTTAGATGCCATTTGCATGAACCAACAGGATGCAAATCTCAGATCATGCCGCGAGTTTTAATATATTTATGGTTGGGAGACCCGTTTCATTGACTTTAAAAAAATAGTTAAGTCACCACAGGTATAACTTCTTTTTAAAAATAAATATTGAAATTGAATATTAATAAGCAAAATGTGGCATGATTTTAAACTTGTAATTTTTTCCCTTAAAATTACCATTAGTATATCCTTGTAATGTTTTTTTTTTGAATAATTTCTAATCATATATGTCCTTTTTAATACAATGTCTAAATTATTTATTGCTCTTCTTTAACTCATAAACACGAGGATAAATGCGTTTCAACATATTTGAATTTACATCTTTTGTATTAGCAACGATGTTTATGTCAATCGAGTTAAGATTCAATCAGTTTTAATATTTAAAATTTTAACAGGTGTTGGAAAGTGAAGTATCTCATTGTTAAGTTAGCATGTTCCATTTCGGGAACCATGGCATTTTTCCTTGTGAAAAGGATCTACGCTGCCCCATTATCATTTTACAACATCACCAAAAAAAGCTACTTTTGATTAGAAGAAGAAAAAGACTAAATATGCATGTAACCTTACTACGTTTATTATTATTATTTTATCATTGGTATGTTTAAATTTGAGCCTAGGATAATCTTACTATTATGAATTTAAAATTTTATAAATTTAAAGAGTTTAAATGAAAATTTTTTAATTTTTAGGAAAGGGAAGTGGGGCCACCACCTCCTGGCTTCGTCACTTCTCTTTACTTTTATTCCATTAAAATTCTTCTATTAAATGATATATTTTTTTATTTCAAAATGTAATACCAACAAATATAGTCGAGTTAATTTTAATAAATTTGAAATATAAAAAGTGAAGAAAATTTAAAGGGTTTCTTCAATTAACCTTCTGAGTCACCAAACTGTATAGATAAACTTAAGGTGGCCTTTAAATACCATCATCAAACACCAAGTCCCAAATTTGGGTGGAAACTTACAACATATTAGCATTAGAGGATTCTCTTTATATGTTGTTCAAAAGAGTAGAGAAGAGCAGTCAATGGGAATTCTTCCCCCCCTCCTCCCTTTTCTTTAATAAACTGAAGCTGTAAAGTGTCTTCTCCAACTTTTTGGATTTCCCCTTTACATTCTTTTAATTTCTTTTATTTTCACTGTGCCTTCACTCCTAAGTCAACAGCACCAACCTTAACTTTTTCTTAACAAACCACTTTTGTAAATAATTTTTTATATATTATTAAAAACAAAGATAAAGGTAATACGGTTTAAATTCGTGCCAAACGAGTATAAGATATTATACATACAATATGTATTTATTATTCGAAAGATCACGTGAAGATAAAATTATGGTTGTATCAATCATACGTGGTTTAATTATATAAATATTATTATAACCCCACAGTTTTTGGTTGTGTGGTACATAATTTCACTCTCTTATTTGCAACAAAGGAATATTAAATTAGTTTTACAAAAACTTAGATCTTAAGCATATGACAAAATTAACATTTTGTTTTTGCTTAGACCCTTTGGGACACGTATCAGTAAAATAGATTTTAACCAACTAACTGAATTAAGGAACGAATCTTTACGTTCTTTTTGTTTTTGTTTTCCCTTTTTCCTGCTTTAATTTTGTTTATTATTATAAAACCCAAATATGCAGCTTTCCCATGAATGATGAATTTATGTCATTGTCATGTTTATAGTTCATATTGTATAGATTTTAAGATATTTTAATTGAATTTTTTTTATGAAAGTGTGAACATAGTGTATTCACACCATACATGACTGGTTTTCTCCTTTTTACAAGGGCTATAAAATCACGAATAAGCAGCAGAACCATTTCCCTTTCTCTCTCTCACTCTAATTTGCATGTCCCAATACCTTGACCTCCCAAAACCCGATCATCTTTTACTTCTTTCTTGATTCTTCCAAGAAAGATTATTATTTCAAGAGAACCCCATTAAAGGATGTCAGGCAGGCAGTTTTATAATCATCTTTTGGCACTGTTGTTGCTTGCCATAATGACACTGGTTCCAAATGGAAGCGGTATTGGGGTGAACTGGGGAACCATGTCAACCCACCAACTGCCACCAGGTAAGGTGGTGAAAATGCTGAGAGATAATGGGGTTCATAAGTTGAAGCTTTTCGAGTACAATGAGGAGATTATGACGGCTCTAACTGGGACGGATATCGAGGTGATGGTGGGGATTCCTAATAGCATGTTGAAACTGATGAGCGTGGATCCAGGGGCTGCTGCTTCTTGGGTTTATAATAACGTTACTGGTTATTGCTATGATGGCGGAGTCAATATCAAGTAATGAAGTTTCTTGCCAGCATTTCTTCATGCATGCACTGTTCAACTCTTCTTTTCATTCATTTTTGGCTCATTCTTAATATTCAATCAACTTCTTGATTTAGGTTTCTTTTCTTTGCTAGTGATGATATTAGTTTTTTGTTGGCCTGATTTCCCTATTTCTTGGAAATTATTCTTCCTCCTGGTTTATAAATGGTTGTTATTGGCAGGCAACTTTTATGGTCATTTTTAGCCTTTTATTCTCTATTATGACTATGAGACTAAGATATATGTTACTCGAGTTTGGATGTGAGCGCCGGATCCGGATATGTATATACAGTTATAATTAAGTTTCTTTTTAAACTCTTTTTATATATTTGAAAGTCATTTATATGTATTGTGTTGAACATAAATATTGAACACAAATATTTAAAAAAAATGAATAATCAATTCCTAAGCTTAGGGGATTTTAGGGAATGTTGGGATGGAATCTACTATTAAAAGAGGTGGTTGAACCATTTGGAAGGCTAAACCAAGATTCTGGGAATATGGAGTCCACTTTTTCCTTAAAGTGGATTTTCATGTTAGTGGTCCACCTCTTTAACTGTCATTCAATATTGGCAATTTGTGTGAGGTCCCCTCAAGCATTTGACAGCAACACACTCCACTTCTAAAAGGTTATACACATTTGCATAACCCCATGCATCCAGTCAAAAGGCAACCTCTACCCATGCAAATGAGCTGGAGTTGACTCATTTCACTGGCCAGGGGTTCAACTTGGATGGCTGAGTTTATTTTTACATAGATGGTTAAAAAGGAAAAGGGGGGTTGGAGGGTACATCTACTAGTATTTGTCTAGGATTTATAACAGTTTAGCTTAGTAAAACCTTTCATATAGTCATTTCTGAGCATTAGAACAAGCTGCATGCATTTTGGATGTCCTATTAGTTATAGTACTGTCATTACATGTGAACTAAACCAAAACAAGTTTGGGTTTTGTGACATGAATTTACTTTGAATTGGTTTGGCAGGTATGTTGCAGTGGGGAATGAACCTTTCCTTCAAACATACAATGGCACCTATCTACAATACACATTACCAGCTCTCAAAAACATTCAGAGAGCCCTTGATGAATCCGGGGTTAAATGCCGGTACAAAACCACAGTCCCTTTCAATGCTGACATCTATGACTCCCCGGAATCCAATCCGGTTCCATCTGCTGGTGACTTTCGGCCCGAGGTCAAGGACCTTACAATTGAAATAGTCCAGTTTCTATATTTACATGATGCACCTTTCACTGTCAATATCTATCCTTACCTCAGCCTTTATGGGAATGATTATTTCCCTATAGAGTTTGCATTTTTTGATGGATTAAGCAAGCCTCTTAGAGATGGTAATAATGTTTACAAAAATGCATTTGATGCAAATCTTGACACTCTCATTTATGCTTTGAGTAAAGCTGGATTCCCTGACATGGAGGTCATAGTCGGAGAAGTCGGCTGGCCGACTGACGGTGACAAAAACGCCAACACCCGAAATGCAAAGAGGTTTAACCAAGGACTAATCAAGCATGCTTTGAGTGGAAATGGAACCCCAGCTCGGAAAGGAAACATTGAAGTTTATCTATTCAGCCTCATTGATGAAAATGCTAAAAGCATTGAACCTGGTGGGTTTGAGAGACATTGGGGAATTTTCGAGTTCGATGGAAAGCCGAAATATCAGCTCGACTTAACCGGTTTAGAACTCGAAAAAGGGCTGGCTCCGGTGGAAGACGTGAAATACCAAACCAAAAGATGGTGTGTTCTGGATGCTACAGCAACTGATTTGGATATGTTGCCTGAAAGTGTTAGCTATGCTTGCAGTTTATCGGATTGTACTGCTTTGGGCTATGGTTCCTCATGCAATCAACTAACTGCTAAAGGCAATGCTTCATATGCTTTCAACATGTACTACCAAGTGAACAACCAGCACATTTGGGACTGTGATTTCTCTGGTTTGGCCATTGTCACCGACGATAATCCATCGGAGGAGGGTTGCCAATTCCCTGTCATGATAGCTTTTGCTCATTCTTCATTGCTGCTTCATAACAATGGTGGTCTTTTGGATGTTTTACTGAGAATTATTGGAGGATTTATTGTACTAATTTCATTTCTGATATAAAAGAATTTCCTTGAAAAAACAACACATCTAAAATTATTATGTTAAACAACCAATGTTACTTAAAAAATTATAGGCAGAGGATGTCCCCCAGAAAATCTTAAAATTTTGTTCCATTATGATTCTCAATTACCCGAAAAAAAATCATAATGAGGTTGTGGGAACATTGGTCATGCAATTAAATTAACCCATAATTCTCCTCCAAATTCATGGTGGGTTTTCTCCAACTAACAGTCTTTCTTAGATTCTCTACTCGAATGTTTCCTTTACAAGTGGCATTATATATGTATATATAATATATATGTATTGCAAAATGGAAAGGGGTTGTCTTCATTGACTTCATCATGAAACCTATGGACATTTGGTAACAAATAAATATAGGGCCAGTATGCCACAATCTTGGATCCATTTCTGTAGAACATGAAGATATGACCATCAATTGTCTCACACAAATAGTGCTTGAAAATCTCCTGATATAATGTAAGCATTCTTCAAGTCAATTGCATTACCTCTCCCATCTATGGCTTCTTGTGTTGAAGAACTTCATTTCTCTCACATACACATCCCTGTAACCATTGATCAAATGATTCCAGTCTTGCCGGCCGGTCCCATTCCTGCGGTCCATGGAAGCAGGTTGTACTTGTCAAACCTTGATAATATGATCGGAGCTCGAGTTTTCACACCAACTGTGTATTTTTACAAATCAAATTATATGAGTTCCAATAGAAAACCAGTCACAAAAACTCTGTGTGATGCACTATCCAGAGTTTTGGTTCCCTACTATCCTTTATCCGGTCGGCTCAGAGAGGCCTCGAATGGGAAACTCGAAGTGTTTTTCGGTCAAGAACAGGGTGCACTTATGGTGGAGGCACACTCTGATATGGGTTTAGCAGAACTAGGGGACCTTGCAGTGCCAAACCCTACATGGGCGCCATTAAACTACAGGTTCCCCAATGAAGAGCCATATAAAGTACTTGACATGCCCTTAATTATAGCTCAGGTAACCCTTTTTGCCTGCGGTGGCTTTAGCCTTGGTCTGAGACTTTGTCATTGCATATGTGATGGCATTGGTGCTATGCAGTTTCTTGCTGCATGGGCTGCTACTGCAAAAACAGGTACATTGGTGACCAACCCTGAGCCTTGTTGGGACAGGGAATTTTTCCAGCCCCGAAATCCACCGACGATAAAATACCGACATCCCGAATTCATGAGAATCGAAGAAGGTTCGAGCTTAACAATGAGCCTATGGAAATCCAAGCCTGTTCAAAAGTGTTACAAGGTTAGCCAACAGTTCCAAGCTCAACTAAAATCTCTAGCTCAACCTAATGACATGCTAGGGTGCTCCACCTTTGATGCAATGGCAGCTCATGTTTGGAGATCATGGGTGAAAGCACTGGATGTAAAACCAGTCGACTATGAACTTAGGCTTACATTCTCAGTCAATGCTCGTCCCAAACTGAAAAACCCACCATTGAAACAAGGTTTTTATGGCAATGTTGTTTGTGTGGCATGTGGAACAAGCCCTGTCAACAACCTTATCAAAGGGAGTCTCTCGGAGACGTCACGGTTGGTTCGTGAAGCCAGGCTCAGTATATCGGAGGAGTACGTAAGATCTACGGTTGACTATATGGAAATAGACAGGCCAAACAGGCTTGAATTTGGAGGGAAATTGAGTATAACACAATGGACTAGATTTTCATTGTATGAATCAGCTGATTTTGGATGGGGAAGACCAAGTTATGCTGGTCCCATAGACCTGACACCAACACCACAGGTTTGCGTATTCTTGCCGGACGGAAGCGCTGAATGTAGTGGAGCAACGGTAGTTTGTATCTGCTTGCCCGGCTCTGCCACCCATAAATTTACTGAGTTTTTTTTATGTTTGAAGGATTTGATTTCAAATGATGAAAGTGAATGAAAACTTCTCTAATAATATGTTTATGCCATAGTTTTCAATGTGTTAGCTCTGCTTAATCACTACCATTAATAAATTCATCATGAAATTATACTACAGGCCCATATTAAACCACTTTGTACCATATTCAACCATTTTGTAAAATGTATATTTTTTTACTATTAATGTCTAAAATTATTCATATAGAACGATGATATGCTTCTGCACGCTCGAATTTATATCCTCAAACTAAGACTCAATATTCGATAAAATGATATTTTTTTAAATCATTGGTTATAATAAATTAAATAAAATAAAAAATGAAATATTAGGTTTTTACATTTCTTTCCCTAAAAAGAAAGAGTTATAGTCATACTATAGGCCATTTTTTTAACTTTACCATTTGATTTATGTTTGTCATTTTATTTCGAGAATATATATATGAACAAAATTGACATGTGGTTGAGTTTTATTTAATAATTAATAAAATTAAAACATAAAATTATTATTTAAGGAAAGAAAGATATGGAAAATATAAAATACCAAAAAAATATTTATACAATAATTATTTTAATTAATTTAACATTATTTATATTAAATTAAAATTTTAATAGAGTTTGATGTCACAATTAACAAAATATCAATTTAATTAAAAAACATAAATAAATCAAAGTTATAAGAAGAAAAAGTAATACATGAACAAATTTAAATAATAATTTAATTTAAAAATATAAACCGAAAATATTCACACCCTGTTATAAAATTATAGAAATTAAAATAAGAATGTTTTGTTTTTTTTTAAAACACTAATCTCATTACATGTTCTTTATCATATCTGCTCTTAATGATACAAAATCCAGAACTACTCATAGTCCCTCCCTAACCCTTAAATAAGAGAATAATGCGCTTTAGCGCACTCGAACATGTCCTCCTACACTGACAACAATGCTGATATCAATCGAACTAATAATCAATCGGCAAAAAAAAAAATTTGTTATTGTTTTTGAATCAAGATATTGTCTTAATGCTTACATCCAATCTATGCATTAATTAAACATGTCTACTTTGTTTAATTTAAGATGTATTCAGATATTGAGCCTTTCAATTATAGTCTTTTTGTCCTTTATACCTCTTATCTTTTTCTATAAACATTTTCATATCATGTGACTCATTAAGTTACCAATAACTGCAAAACAACTTTCCTACGGGCAATTTATGCCATAAAATTCAAATTATTATGAAATTAAGATAACCTCAACAAAAAGTTTCATCAATCGGTCTAACAATGCTTTACGATCCTTCTATCAAATATCATTGATAATCACATGAGATTGGTTCAATGTCACCTATATGATAAGACATGTTGGATCTAATAATCATGGTTAATTAACCATTTCTCTCAATCTGAAATGCTCTGGTTAAAGTAACCATAGCGAATGAGATATGTTTATAGTATCAGTTTGAGTGATAGATCCTCTCTCTAGATTACCTATCCATCTTCAAATGGTTCATGTTATGAATCAAAGTATTGATCAAATTAACCATGGCAAATGAGATATGTTTATAGTATCACTTTGAGTGATAGATCCTCTCTCTAGATTACTTATCCATCTTTAAATGATTCATGTTATGCCCCAAAGTATTGATCAAATTAACCATGGTGAATGAGATATGTTTATAGTATCACTTTGAGTGATAGATCCTCTCTAGATGACTTATCCATCTTCAAATGATTCATGTTATGCCCAAACATCTTACTTTAAATATATGTCATTGAGGATTTGTTTTGCTATGAATCAAAGCGTAACATTCCTCATATAAGATGACTTGTAAGTCTAAAAGTTAATTTACAAATCAGTCACATCAGAACATATTTCTTAGGCACTTAATGACTTTACTAAGTGAAGTTCTCATAGAGGGTCATTTTTTATTAACTTATTTCACTAAATAAAAACCAATTGTCATCCTCAAGTACCCTATATATTCCAACCTATGGAACTAATTGCATGCATCCAATGCATGAAAGCTTAAAATGTAATACCCTTTATCCGAGTAAACTCAAGCAACGAGTGTTACATTTAGCACTGAACATTCACTTACAAATTCAAATACTTTTAAATTGGACTTTAAAGAATGATTCCAGGGCCTTATTATGCTTTTAGGAACATAATTTGACTAATATTAAAAATTAATTTCATGTAAATTTTGCTTCGAGTCTTATATCACCTAATTAAAAATTTCGCCTTACAGATCCGTATGTCTCGAGACCATGGCCTTCATGTCTTGAGACATTGCCATGGCACTATAGAAATTTGACTCTAAAGTTGCCCTATCTTGAGACAATAAGGTGTAGGTATTGAGGCAATAGGGTTTTTTTCTCGAGACAATGTCCAATATGTCTCAATACATGACATTGTTACTGTCGATTTTAGGTTCGAAATTTTAATGTATTGAGACACATTTCACATGTCTTGAGACCTGAGATAGGGGATCTAAAATTTCTGTTTTCAAACACTTCTAAACCAAACCAAATTTGCTCATAATCAATCCAAACATTAACCAAGGCTAATATATAATACAAGTATAACTAAACATCCCCTTTCTTATGCTATTGCTCACCTATGTGTATGCCATTAACCTAAACCAAAGTTTTGAATATTCCATACTTCAAAATTACAAAAAAATATTTAAAAATTGCAAAAATTTTAAAATTAGGAAAAAATAGAAAAAAATTATAAAAATACAATAAACATTATAAAAATACTAAAATTTACAAAAAAAATTAAAAAATATATATTAGAAATTTTAATATTTTTAAAATTTTATAAATCAAATTTACTAGAGCTTGAATAGGAGATCATTGTTTGTTGGAAGGATATTAGTATCACCTATGATAGTTGTTTTATAATTTAACCAATCATAATTTATAATTGGTAGATCTTTTTAGGTGATAAATTTAGATTGTTATAAAATAAATAGACAAAGAGTAAAGAACAAAGAAAATGAGAGAACAAGATAGAGCGTATTTTATTGATCAATTGTAATATTTACAAAGTTTCTCCAAAGTATCTATTTATAGACATAAGAAGTATAAATGTAGAGATCTACTTCTAATGACTATAAGAATTTAAAGTACATCAAAATTTATCTTGATTTTGATGGACATCCACTTAACAACGTATCTGTACAAGCCCATTTTGCCCGGGGCCCAACTAACCTAATTACAACCAGAAACCCAATAGCTTAGACCAAAACTCGAAGCCCAACAGGCCCAATACCCAAACCTAGCCCCACAAACCCATTCTCAGAAAAAAAAAAGAAACAGAAAACCCTAACCCTAGGTGCGCCGCACCTAGGGTCTTCTGCTATTGTCCCATCACCCCACTTGCCACCGCCTCTGACCAGTGCAGCACCTACTCCTCTGCCACCGCCTGCTACCGACGTTACCTGCAAAGCAAAAGAAACACGCAACGAAGAACAGAAACATACCACAAACAGGGGAAAGAGGGATTTATTCTTTTTTTTCCTCTTCTCTCTTCTTCTTTCGGCTGTAAAGCCGATTATTGTAAAAACAAGAGGGGTTCCCCTTTCTTTTCTTTTTTCGGAGAGAAATAAAAAAAAAAAGAACAAATTCAAAAAAGGGTTCTGAAGTTTTTTTTTTAAAGTGATGGCTGAAATGGGTAAAAAAAATTTTGTTTGCTTAAATATCCTAAATGAAACGGCGTCGTTTTGATTTTAAGGGTTAGGTGCCAAAACGGCGTCGTTTTGGGCCTGACCCGAGATACGACCCAGATGCCCTAAGATCCGCGTGTTTCCATGCTAATGGGATATTTGCTTGGCGAGTCCTTCCGCTTCTTTCGTGGTTTTCGTTTCTGTCCTTTTTTTACTTTTCTATTTTACCACATAATTTTAATTCTTTTTCAATTTAGTCCTTCGTATGCTGACCTCCCCCAGTGAATGGCGCGTGTGCGGATTTGGATTTTATTGCCTATTTGGACCTCGTTAGTTGTCACGCATATCATTTTGGTCCTTTTTCTCTTATCTGTTACTAATTTGCCCTAAGACTTTGTCTAGTTTCATTTTAGTCCTCTGTTTGTTATTTTAATTATTCTATTACTAAATTAATTGTTTTAATACTGTTATTATTATATAATATCACTAATATTGTATTATTATTATGTATATCTTTTAATTCCAAATTTCATTATATATATACATACATATGTTTCTTTTACATATTTTATGACTTCAAAAAATATACATATATACACGCATACTTTTTTATAATATATATGTACATATTTTAACTTTTGTAAATATATACATATACACCTACTTTTTTATATATTTTTTATTATTTTCATATTTCATAATTTTTATATACCTATATATATATACACATATTTTACTTCATGTACATAGTTATATATTCTTTATATTTTAAAATATATATTTTATAATTCATATATACATACATATTTTTAATTTATATCTATATACATATATATCTCTTTACATTTTTAATTGTATTCATTTTTTATTGTTATTTACATGTTCATTATTATTTTGAAAGAATGTCTTAATTCTATTCGTTTATTTATTTGCAATTATATGATTGATTTGTCTCTTACATTTATTTATTTCATTTTTGGATGATTGTTCATATTATTCATACTTACATCATCGTATTCATTATTGTTTTGTTACAAGTGTTAACATCGTTTTTTTTCTACTATTTCGTGTTAGATTAATTTTATTCAATGCATAAATTATGATTTTTGAATAAGCAAAATCTCATGTTTAGATTCGAGAAGGTCGTACCCTAATTTACTGGGTTTCGATTTTCACGATAAATCTAAATACACGAATCTTTTCAAACTCATGTTTTAAACGACCCCGGGAATTAAGAAGAAATCGTGTCCTAACTTACTGGGTATGATCCATTTTTTTCCCAAGTTTTAAACGATCTCGGGAATTAAGAAAAGATCGTGTCCTAACTTACTGGGCATGACCCATTTTCTAAACCCGAGATAATTAAATATCTTTTTAAATAAGTAAATTTTTTGCATTCATTCGTGCATCGAGAATTTAAGACATTGTGTCCTAACTTATTGGATATAATTTTCTTTTTTGATTAACATGAAATATGCCATTTTCTCGAAAATTTTTAATATTTCAATAAAGGATCGTATTTTAAATCCCTTTAAAGTTTTAAATCTTCGACATTAAGACATTAATTAATCAATTAGGTACCAATTTTGGGTGTTACGAAGGTGCTAATCCTTCCTCGTGGGTAACCGACTCCCGAACCTGTTTTTCTGAATTTCGTAGACCAATATCGTTGTTTTAATAAAACCAAATCGTTTATTAAAAACAACCATTTTTCGAGGTGATTCGATCACACCTCATCAAAAAGGATTGGTGGCGACTCTTATTTTCGTTTTCATTTTTAAAATCCAAGTCGACCCCGTTTTAACAAAAAAAATGGTTTCAACAGTATTCATAATATGAATAATTTTTTTCAAATTATTTAAATAATGAAAAATAATGTTATTTCAAATAAATAATCATTTAAATAATAAATAAAATTATTTTTTATTATTTAAATAATTTGAAAAAACTTATCCAAAATTTATCACATAAAAATATTAAAATTTCTAATATATTTTTTAAAAAGTTTTTAGTAATTTTTTTATATTTTATATACTTTTAGTAATTTTATATTTTTTCTCTATTTTTTAATAATTTTTGTAAATTTTAAAAAAAATAATGATGATGACATCATCATGTAACGTGTCGAATATTTCAACGTCCATAAAAATAATCGATAATACAATTACTGATGAAAGTAAAACTTTAGAATTGAGAAACGGTGGAGCAGTGAGTAGTGTGCACATGGAAATAAATTGGGCAGGAGTGCAAGAAGTCCCTATTGGGTAGAAAAAGAATGGTTTAATTAACTTAAAAACCTTTTAAAAAGTAATGCTTAAAAGAATGAATGAAAGAAGAAAAAGGAGGGGACACTTGGTGGTTGATTGGTTTGTTGGTAGCTCAAACTCAGGATAGTTAATTTTTTTATTTTGGTCCACTTTAGTTTTTAACGTTATTAGACATTTTTAGTTTAGTTTAGGGTTTTTAGGTGCTGAATGAAATTTTAATTTTTTATACTCTATATCTTTATAATTTTTAAATGATTAAATCAAATTTTTATAATTTTAGTAAGGGTTAAAGTGTTAATTTTACTTTATTAATTTAAATTTTTTTTAAAAATTTAAAGGTTTAAATAGTAATTTTACATTTTAGGGGAGGCCAGGCCCTGCCAGCCTCCCTAGATTCGCCTCTAGTTTAGTCTTTTGGACATTAAAACATAATATGACATCACCTTAAAAAGTCTTTAAAAATGAAAAAAATTACAAAAATTATTAAGAAAATAGAGAAAAAAATTATAAAATTACAAAAAGTATATAAAATATAAAAATTTTACAAATTTTTTTAAAAAACATATTAGAAATTTTAATATTTTTAAAATTTTAGGTGATAAATTTTGGATAATTTTTTTCTTTTAAATTATTTAAATAATGAAAAAAATGGTATTTATTATTTAAATGATTATTATTTGAAATAATATTATTTTCATTATGTAAATAATTTAAAAAAAATTATCCAAATTTATCACCTAAAAAGATCTACCAATTATAAAACAACAATCGTAGGTGATACCGATATCCTTCCAACAAACAATGATTTTCTGTTCAAGCTCTAGTAAATTTGATTTATAAAAATTTAAAAATATTAAACTTTCTAATATATTGTAAAATTTTTAGTATTTTTATAATGTTTATTGTAATTTTATAATTTTTTCCTATTTTAATAATTTTTTCCAATTTTTAAGGGTTTTTATGATGACGTCATTGTATGACATGTGGCAGCATATGATTAGCTGGCTAATTCTTTTAACGTCCAAAGGACTGAATTGAGAATGTCTGATAACATTAGGGACTAAATTGAGAATGTCTGATAACGTTATGGACTAAAGTGGGCAAACAAATTTAAGGACCAAAGTTTGAAAAGTGGTATACTTTAGGGACTAAAGTGTGAATTAAACCTGTTTTTTTAAACAATGAAAGGGACTATATAGGGAGAGGGGGAAGGAGGGCACCAAACGCTGATCATTGGGTTAAGCATCAGTGAGAGTTTGAGTGTTTGATTCTCTAATCTTTTGTAGCTATTTGGTTTCTAAATTGGTGTGCTCGATTTGAGAACAAGTAGGAATTTGTAAACCCCAAGTTGAAAGTTTTAGTTGAGATGTTTGAGAATTAAATTGATAAATTTTGTAAATATGAATGGTTAAATTTATTGAATTATTTAGAATTAGGATCAAATTGATAGAATATGTATGTATGGATGACTAAATGTGTTATTATATTAGTTAGAAAAATGTCATATCATTATTTCCGTTATCAATTTAATGACGAGTAACCAAAACAGGAATAAATACAAATGTTAGTGTCTAAATTGAATATTTTAAAAGTTGAGTGGCCAAAACAGGAACACAGGTACAGTTGGGTGACCATTTGTATAAATTTTCTTAAATTTTTTTATTAGAATGAACTTGAACAACTTATTGTCTAGGTTCAAACCTCGACAACCATCTATTAGTTCATTTCAAACTTCAATTTTTAAATTATAAAAATTAATCTTTAATTTTTATAAATTTTTAAAAAGTTATTAAAATTTATACGAATATTAAATAAAATTTAAAATGTTAAAAATATAAATTAATAGAAATAATTTAAAAGTTAAGTGCATAACGAATTATATAGTTATCTAAATTCATTCAACACAAATTTTCTAAATTATATAAAGTCTAAAAAATGTTTTCATTTAAAAGTATTAGATGTGTATCAATATTTTAATTATATCGGTATCTTTTAGGCTATATAAAAAAATAAAAAATATTTTAGAAAATAAATATATAAAATAAAATAAAAGTTTATTAATTGTATGTATAAAGTTTTTTTAAAAAAGTGTGAATATATGCAATTATTTGAACCTTTTAAGCCTATACATGTAATAAAATAATTGATACATTTTTTCAATTGGATATATTCACATTTAAAAAAAATTATACATACAATTAATAAAATCTAAAATAATTTTATCTATTTATTTTCTAAAATAATTTTTTTGTTGAGTCAAAATTGTATTTAAGGGTTGACACTAGCATGCTACAAATAATGTTTAAAAGCAATGCCAATTGCTTCACGTACTAGTAATGAAAAGTGCAGAAAAATAAAGAACACTAAGATGTTACACACTGCAGTTTCTCTACGTCTGTAGGCTCAGAGAGAATATTTACTATCTTAGCACATTGTACAACTAGGGGTGAGCATTCGATCGAATCGAATCGAAAATTTTCGAGTTAATCGAGTTTTCGAATCTCATTTTATTATCCTAACTTTATTTGAAGTTTTCTCGAATCGAGTCGAGTGAGATGGAATTCGAATCGAATATATTTGTTCGAGTAAAATTTTAAAAAATAATTTTGGATCTTTGTAACCATTGTCACCCATCGTAATAAAATTTGTCCACCTTAATCAATTTTTTTATTAACTTTCATCACCTCATAATTTATTTATTAATTTTTTATATACTGGTTAGCTTCTTTGCTTGGTTAGTTGTTTCAATTATCTTCAGATTTTTGTCACTATGTATTTTGGAATTAAAAAATATATTAAATGTAAAAATATGATTTTTTTAATAAAAGTTATTTTAAAAATAAAATGTGAAATTGATACCAATATAAAATTTTAACACGAATATTTTATGACATAATTAATAATTCAATTTTAATATAAATATTCAATACGACTAAACAATTCAATAATATAAATAATATAAAATGTGAAATTTAATTTAATAATATAAATAGTAGATATAAATAAAATTATTACTATTTATGTTTAGTAATTTTTTTTTGGATAATTTTGATTTTTTATTTGAGAGTAAAGGGTGAGAAGTAAAAGTTGAGGGGAAAATAAAAAGTTTTGGGGAATAAAAGTTTGAGGGAAAGTAAATATGGGGAGTAAAATTTTGGAGGGAAAATATTAAAAAAAATTTGTAGGGGGGAGGGTTTGGGGTAGATGAGAGGTGGGATGGGGAGAGAATAAAAGTTTTAGGGGAAAAGTGGGAGGGAGTAAAAATTTTGGGGGAAAATAAAATGTTTTGAGGGTTTTTGGGAGTAAAATTTTGAGAAAAAGTAAATGGGAGAGTAAAATTTTGGTGGGAAATGGATTTTGGGTAGATTGGGGGGTTGGGAGGGGAGAGGAGTAAAAGTTTTGGGGGGAAGTGGGAAGGAGTAAAAGTTTTGAGGGAAAAGTAAAAAGGTTTGGGAGTTTGGGGTAAAAATGTAAAATATTATAGTTTGATATTCGAATTATTCGAATTCGAAAACTCAACTCAATTCGAACTCGAAATTCGAAAAAAAATTCGAGTTGATTCGAATAACTCGATTCGTTTAACTCGAAATTCGAATTTTTTTTCAATTTTTTCTAGTCGAATCGAGTTTTTCTCACCCCTACATACAACAAATGTTTTTAAGCTTTTAACACTCACCAATTTAGACTTCTCATTTTTGTATCTAAAATTTAAGTATCTCTTCGCTAAGTTCTCTCATTGAAAATTTAGAACTCTAACCAAGTCACTTACTTGGTATACAAGTCCCTAAACAAATTAAAGTGTTTTCTCTCCATATAAATCGTATACAAGTCCTCACCGTATATAAGCAAACGAGACTTGCTAACATACTAAAACTGTTACAATAAATTATCCATTCAAATTAGCAAGATAAAATACACAACATAATATCTTGTAAACAACATAAGATAAAGCCTGAATCAATTGGATATCCTTCCTTTTATAGCTTGATTTGATCCGATTCATAAGTTAAGGGATAATAATTGCTCCGATCCAATCCAAACAAATTTTCAAGATCTCTTGCTAAGTGAAGCATGGATATCCAGGATTGGCTGACATATATCCCAAGTATCAAAAGAAATTACAATCTTAAGATATTTATTGCCAAAATTTGCCAACAAAAACATGACAGATTTTTGTGTAGCCAATGCTACTCCCAATTGGCATTGGTCTAAGCACTCGTTGAAAATGTCTCCACAAATTATATATATATCCTAAAAGGTACTAATATAATTGAAACATTGATACGCATCTCATATTTAAAAAAAAATTAATATTTTTAAACATTATATAATTTTAAAAAATCATCTTTAATAAATCTGGACATATAGTTGTCTAGATTCATTATATCTAGATTCATTTTGGATTTAACTTTAAATGATTTTTATTAATTTTTATTTTTTTGAATGTTTTGAATTTTATTTAATATTTTAAAAATTTATAATTTTAAAAAATTTAAGTTTGAAATGAACTTGGACAATACCGTCTGTTCCAATAAAAATATTTAAATAAGTTTTTTAAATTTTTTTTATTTTTTAAAAAAATATAAAATTTTATTTTAGCAACTATCGTTGACGTAGAGCACCACGTCAACGTTGTGATGATCATAGATTGAAAACGTTGGTCAAATGATTTAATTAATATAATTTAAGAGTTTGAGAGCTTAATTGAGTGTGTTTTTGTGAAGGGGCTCGAATGATTTTTTCGATAAAGTTTAGGGGTTTATATACCCCTTTAGTCTAAAATTATTAATTAGGTTCAATAGTTTAATAAATATTAATCTTAAATCTAATCATAGAAAATTTAAAATGGTTATAATGAAAATTTTAAAAGTTGATTTAAAATATTAAAATTTTGCACCAACTAATATGTATTAGAATTGACCAAAACGGACCAAAACACACCAAAATTTTACTTGAAACAAAACATAAAATATTTAATACTAATTTAGAACCGAAACCAGAGGTCGATTTATACGGTCGACACAACTACCATGGTTAGTGGAACATTAGCTTGAGCTCAATACTCATAAATCTTGATGCTAGGGTTAATTTGTATTAGGTTTGTTAGAAATCTGAAAAAAGAAAGAAAAAAAACTCTTACCTTGACACCAAATATAATATTTAATTTCTCAATAAAAATTCTAAAAAAAGAAAGTGTGAGTTTTCTCTAAATTAAGCTAAAAACAATATTTAAGTACAAAATAGTGATTTAATTATGAATTTTATTCTTTTATTTTATGGAAAATGAAAATTTAAATTTTTTATTTTAAATTGTCAAAATTTATTTCTCATACTTTTTGAAAAAGTAAGAAATTCGACCAGATTATTAATAGCTGACTTAAAAACTAACAATTTAATTATTTATATGAAAATTTTAGTATTTAAAAGAAAATAATACGTATACTATTACTTAAGTACCTAAATGGGTTGATGTTACGAATTAATCGACTATCAACTTAGTTAGAAAAATTATGAAAATATCATTCCGTAATTAAAATAAATTATATTATTTAAATATATTTTATTCTTTTTATTTTTAAAAAATTTAATAAAAAATTGTATGTGATTTAATTTGAACCATAATATGTATTATTATTAAAACATTAACTTACCACTAAACTAAAGATTTATTTTAATATAATATTTATATTTTAATTGTATTATACATATTTTATTATCTCTATCAATTTTATATGTTAATAATATTGTTAAATGAAATAATATCACAAATTAACTCGATACTAATTTAAGATTAATGATAATTGATAAATAATTACAATACATTTAATATTGTTAATGGGATATATTTAAATATTTAAATATTATTTTACTCAAAAGTTTAATTTATCTTTTATTTTAATATCCTACATATTTTATTTTTATTATTAATTAGCTTTAAATGGTATGTGTTATTATATCTTATTTTTGAACTAGTGTAATTTAAGTATTAATCAAGTAGAGAAAAATCATGACGGGAAAGACAAATATAATATAAAAGAAAAAGCCGTGAGTCACCGAGCCGTAACTTTATGTGGGAACGGCAGTATTGTTGTTTCGATAGTGTTGAAGGTCGGTCAGAATAACAAAGCAAACAACTCCTCCGAGCTGTCCATTCTCTCTCTTCTCTCTTGGCTTGCTTCAATCCCATTTCTCTTCTATCTTCTCATTTTCCTTTGAATTTTAATCCTTAATTAGCAGTTTTTTTAATCCAGAAACACCTTTCAAGCTCATATCGCACACTCTGAGAGCCGGATCTCGTTTCTCCGATGCCAATTTAGGGTATAATTGATCGGAAAAGAAACAAGGAACTGGCCAGAGTGGCAGATTTGGTGAATACGGTTAGAAGCTGGGGGCTAATCAGTCACTGCCTCACCGTACCCACCCCGCTTCACGTGTGGGACTCTGGTACTTCCTCCGCCCTAACAATGCTTCTCCTCTCCACACTCTCCATTACCTAGACTCCGTGCCTACTCGGCCCTTGCCTACAACCCGATCCGATCCCCGGCCCACTTCTTCCATGGACCAACACCATCACTCAGCAAACCCTCCTCCCCAGGAAGAGCCTGAGTACCTTGCCCGTTACATCGTCATCAAGCACTCTTGGCGCGGCCGTTATAAGCGAATCCTTTGTATTTCTAATGTCGCGATTATCACGCTTGATCCCTCAACTCTGTCAGTAACGAACTCATACGATGTCTCTACTGATTTTGAAGCTGCCACGCCGATTATCGGCAGGGATGAGATTTCTACTGAGTTTAATTTGAGCGTCAGGACTGATGGAAAAGGGAAATATAAGGCTATAAAGTTTTCTTCGCAGTATCGGGCTAGTATTTTAACTGAATTGCACAGGATCAGGTGGAACCGGTTGGGTGCTGTGGCGGAGTTCCCAGTGTTGCATCTACGGAGACGACGTGCCGAGTGGTCTCCTTTTGTAAGTTTTTGCTAGATTTAAGTTTTGCTCTTGCAGTTATTGATGTTAAAATTTCGATGAAATTAGTTACTAATTTGACTTAAATTGGCTCTTGTCTTTAGATGATACTTTAACAGCTTTATTAGTCTAAAGTGACTTAAATTGCTGCGAACTTTGATTTTGGAATTGTGAAACTGTCGCTTGTGCGATAAGGGGAGAATGATGCAAAGATAAATAGAAGCTGATCATAGAATTAAATTTTGTTAGGATTTTGTTTGATTAATTAAATAGTATTTTTGGTTATATAGGTTTAGGGTTTAGTTTAGATTTGCTTATTTTGTTTTGATTTCTGGTAGCTTTGGAGTATTCGGAATCAGTGGGACTTGAGTTATTGATGTTTTGAATGTTCACATTGTTGATAATGGAAGATATTAAGACTCAAGATTTGACTATTGAGATTTTGGTCATAGAGATTAATTATCTTGTAATTAGCCAGAAAGTATCTTGTTTGAGGATCAATTGTATTTCTAAACGGAAGAGGTAGTTCTATAACTATCTATGGTATCTATTTACTACTGGTTACTTCAGTTTTTCGTTTTAAAATTTCATATTCAAGCTTTTAACTACTGATTGTCTGTATAGAAATTGAAGGTCACGTGTTGTGGGGTTGAACTTATAGACTTAACATCTGGAGATCCTCGCTGGTGCTTAGATTTTAGAGATATGTCTTCCCCAGCCATTGTTCTGTTGGCAGATGCTTATGGGAAGAAAAACGTTGATCATGGTAGTTTCGTTCTTTGCCCTCTGTATGGGAGGAAATCTAAAGCCTTTCAAGCTGCTCCAGGGACAACTAATTCTGCTATCATTTCAAATCTGGTATACTAACATCGTTAATTTACTTCTATTAATTCTTCTACCTTGGTTGCTTTTGGGAAGTTGAATTTGAAAGAAGTGATTTAGATTTCCAATCAGTACACATTAGGTGAAAGAGCACATAAAAACACTTTCTTGATTATATTCAAGTTCATGGATTTGCGAGGTCTCTCTTTATAGTGAATTTGGAATACCCTAATAGTTCCAGAAATTTGAAGTTCATCTAATATACTATTCCAAATACGTACGTGTATTTAGATTTAACTAGTTCTTTCCCCCTCTTTTTTAGACCTATAGTTTTAACTAGTTATTACTATTAGATAAGGGTAATTCTTTGGTACAAAGACAGTGGGATTAACTCCACAAGCGGAGTTGAGATTTTTCCACATGTCTTATTTATTTTTTAATTTTTAAACACAATTTAAGGACACATGTCAAAATCTCAACTATGCTTGTGGAGTCAAAATTTCCACCGCAAGTGTACCAAATAATTATCCATTAGATAATAGTTAACTGCTATCTTGCTCTACTTATAAAAGAAACCAAATCCAGATCCATTCTCCAAAATTCATATTTCCAAATGTAGCACTCATGTTTGCATTTCTCTTGAAATCTTCCAATTTAAATAAGTTGCTCCATATTGAATAGTTAAATATCCCTCTCAGTCATATCATTCTCTTTACATTTTACATCGATAATTAATTATTATTATTCTCTTTACATTTTCCATTGATAATTATTAAATATATTATGCAGACTAAAACTGCAAAATCAATGGTTGGAGTGGCGCTTTCTGTAGACAATTCACAATCTCTCACTGTAACAGAGTATATAAACCAAAGAGGTACCTTACTAAAAAGAACATTATTCTGTTTCTTCCTCATCACCTCTTTTTTGCCTACTCTTTCTTGGATATAATTGTTTTAGTGTTTATTAATTTATATGGAAAAATATGTAATTCACAGCCAAAGAGGCCGTTGGAGCAGAAGAAACCCCTTGTGGAGGTTGGTCTGTGACAAGATTGCGTTCTGCTGCTCACGGAACTTTAAATATCCCTGGATTGAATTTCACTGTTGGCCCAAAAGGAGGACTTGGAGATCATGGTGATGCTGTATCTCGTCAACTTATCCTTACAAAAGCCTCCCTTGTTGAAAGACGGCCAGATAACTATGAAGTAAGCTAACGCGCTTCATCCATTGATAAAAAAATAGAATTAGTATATTACACTCATTGTGTAGATGCTGTATATTACCTGCATAACTTGCCTTACAAGTCTATTTGGGTTACACTTATTTGATTTCAACTATTTCTCTGGTTGGTTGTAGTTATAATTAGGAATTGCTTGATGTAGGACTAGCTGAATGCTAGACATGACCGTCTTTGCTAATATGTTAAGCGAAGACAGAGTGTGGTTGACCCCTGAATCATTTAACAATCATTCAGGTTCTCGAGAATGTTGCTGGTGAAGTAAGGCTTTTAAGAACTTCAAAATTGAGAAAGGCAATTCTCCATTTATGGTTCTAAAGGCATTACCAGATACTTCTTTGGATAATATAGGGTGCGGCAAAAATTAATTGCTATGTTGCATGACTGATAAAAGTGTCAAACTGATAGTTCAACATTTAGAGGAAAGTGTTACGTGTCACACAATGCATATGGCTAATGTTATGTGCTTTATCTTTTTTAAGAATTGTTTGAAGTAGGATTAATCACATGCTGAGAATATTCCTTAGATGTTTGCAGGCAGTTATTGTTCGTCCTTTATCTGCAGTGAGTTCACTTGTTCGATTTTCAGAGGAGCCCCAGATGTTTGCAATTGAATTCAATGATGGATGCTCTATCCATGTGAGAATAAAATCTCTATATTTGAAAGCTTAATATGTTAGAGCTTGCATCTTACCCGTATTTTATGGCTCACAGGTCTATGCAAGCACCTCGCGAGAT
Organism: Gossypium hirsutum; assembly: GCF_007990345.1. Lineage (NCBI taxonomy): Eukaryota > Viridiplantae > Streptophyta > Magnoliopsida > Malvales > Malvaceae > Gossypium > Gossypium hirsutum. Next base: position 9,776,479 of record NC_053442.1, on the reverse strand, counting down.
AGCTTACTTGCAGCAATTTGTGATGTGTTGCAAACAGAAGTAGGTATACCTGTTCTGTATAGCATACGAACAGGGTTCTTTTCTCTAATCATCATGCTTTCTATTTTTGGTTCTATAATTCCTAGATAAATGGTTAATGTGGTTTGCTTGACCATCTGCTTGTCCAGGGTCAGTGCCCAGTACCTATATTGCCAAGGCTGACAATGCCTGGTCATCGCATTAATCCACCTTGCGGGAGAGTTGCTTTGCAATTTGGAAAACAACGCACTTTTGCTGATGTGGAAAGTGCATCCATGCATTTGAAACACTTAGCTGCTGCTGCCAAAGATGCTGTTGCTGAAGGCGGTTCTATTCCTGGTTCAAGAGCTAAGCTATGGCGCAGAATTAGGGAGTTCAATGCATGCATTCCATATAGTGGGGTGCCTCCTAATATTGAAGTTCCCGAGGTGACTCTGATGGCCTTGATAACAATGCTTCCAGCAACACCAAATCTTCCTCCGGAGTCCCCTCCCTTGCCGCCTCCTTCTCCTAAAGCAGCTGCAACAGTGATGGGTTTTGTTTCATGTTTACGTAGATTGTTAGCTTCCAAAAATGCTGCTTCTCATGTTGTGTCTTTTCCTGCTGCTGTTGGAAGAATAATGGGCTTACTCAGGAATGGATCTGAGGGTGTAGCTGCTGAAGCTGCAAGGCTTGTTGCGGCACTCATTGGAGGTGGTCCTGGGGATACGAATGTGCTAACAGATTCTAAAGGAGAGCAACATGCCACAATTATGCATACTAAGTCCATACTGTTCTCTCAGCATGGTTATGTTATTATCCTTGTCAACAGATTAAAACCCATGTCTGTATCCCCATTATTGTCCATGGCTGTTGTTGAAGTTCTGGAGGCTATGATATGTGATCCACATGGTGAAACTACCCAATACACAGTTTTTGTTGAGCTGTTGCGCCAAGTAGCTGGTTTGAAGCGCCGTCTATTTGCCTTGTTTGCCCATCCTGCAGAGAGTGTTAGGGAAACGGTTGCAGTGCTAATGCGTACAATTGCGGAAGAAGATGCAATTGCAGCAGAGTCAATGCGTGATGCTGCTTTACGTGATGGTGCTCTGTTGAGGCATTTATTACATGCATTTTTCCTTCCTGCAGGTGAGCGCCGTGAGGTTAGTCGCCAACTTGTTGCCCTATGGGCAGATTCCTACCAACCAGCTCTAGACTTGTTGTCTAGAGTTTTGCCACCTGGACTTGTTGCATATTTGCACACACGATCTGATGGAGCACCTGAAGAATCCATCCAGGAAGGATCATTGACCAGTAAAAGACACAAGCGTTTACTACAGCAAAGGAGAGGTCGTACAGGGCAGACGATTACATCGCAAGAGCAGTCCTTACCTTCTGTTAATAATTTTGAGGCAGGTGATGCAGTTAGGCAGATGAATTCTGGTTTTCATAGGGTGGCAGATAACTATCACAAATCAATTGCAGACCCTAACTCCAGTCAAGTTTTAAACCAATCTTCTGCTGCTCACACTGTCGAAAGTTCGACAACTGATGCATATTCCACTGGAATTTCTCAAAATGGGCATTCAGTTATATCAGCTTCCGCTGATGCTCCATCAACAAATGTGCATGGAGTATCAGAAACAAATCCTTCAAATTCAGTTGATTCTGGTGGCAATGCTGTTGGGTCACATAACACTGGTCTTCCAGCACCTGCTCAGGTTGTTGTGGAGAACACGCCTGTTGGTTCTGGTCGCCTACTTTGCAATTGGCCTGAATTTTGGCGTGCTTTTAGCCTTGACCATAACCGTGCGGATTTGATCTGGAATGAGCGTACTAGGCAAGAGTTGCGGGAAGCTCTGCAAGCTGAGGTTCATAAATTGGATGTTGAGAAGGAGCGCACTGAAGATATTGTTCCAGGAGATGCTATGGTAGAGAGTATGAGTGGCCAGGATAGTGTTCCTAGGATCTCTTGGAACTACTCTGAATTCTTTGTTAGTTATCCTAGTTTGTCCAAGGAAGTTTGTGTTGGTCAATACTATCTGCGTTTGTTGCTTGAGAGTGGCAGTAGTGGTAGGGCACAGGATTTTCCACTTCGTGATCCCGTTGCCTTCTTCAGAGCACTCTATCACCGGTTCCTATGTGATGCTGACATAGGCCTTATAGTGGATGGTGCTGTTCCAGATGAAATGGGTTCTTCTGATGATTGGTGTGATATGGGAAGATTAGATGGCTTTGGAGGAGGTGGAGGCTCTTCAGTTAGGGAGCTTTGTGCAAGGGCAATGGCAATTGTTTATGAACAACATTGCAATACAATTGGCCCTTTTGAAGGGACTGCACATATTACTGTTCTCTTGGACAGAACAGATGACAGAGCTTTGAGACACCGTCTACTACTACTTTTGAAGGTGCCTTCCCTAATGAATTTTAGGTGCATTACATATTTCAAGCCTTAAGAGAATCTTTGTAAGATTTGTGATGGAGCAAGTGATGGAGAAGGCTTGATCTTAATTCCAAAATAGATTTTGATTTCTAGTCTTGATCATTTTGAAAGTAATAGCAACTCTGTATTTCTGTATGTGCAGGTTTTAATGAAGGTTTTAGCAAATGTGGAATCTTGTGTTTTGGTGGGAGGGTGTGTGCTAGCTGTTGATTTGCTAACTGTGGTTCATGAAGCTTCTGAGAGGACTGCTATCCCTTTACAATCAAATTTGATTGCTGCTACTGCTTTTATGGAGCCACTCAAGGAGTGGATGTATATTGACAAAGATGGTATGCAAGTTGGACCTTTAGAGAAGGATGCTGTCAGAAGATTGTGGTCAAAAAAAGCTATTGATTGGACAACGAGGTGCTGGGCTTCAGGTATGCTGGACTGGAAGAGATTACGAGATATTCGTGAGCTTCGTTGGGCACTATCTGTTCGGGTTCCTGTCCTTACACCCACTCAGGTATTGTCTTACAGATTATCTTGTCTGCATTCTTGCACAAGTACATTTGCATCATGGAAGTGGTTTGCAGTGTCTACTTAAATAGTGATAACTTTGGTCTATTAACTGGTTGCAATCTACTTATTATTCAACTTCTGCTTGTCAAATGCTTGAAAATCTACACCTTTTTCTTCTAATTATTGTGATCATCTGTTGAGTTTCTTTATTCCTTTTTATATTTCTTTTCTTTATGGCACTTTCAATTATGCTTGGATTTCTTCACTCTATTATATAGAATTTGGCTTTGGAGATGTTGTATGTACTAGACTCACTTAAAAAGCACTTTTAAGTGGGCATTGATGATGTGTTGCTTGTATTTTAGTTTCTTATGTGAGGGTTCTTTGAGCCAATTTAATGTTTGGATACATTGAAATGGTATGATTGTACATGTTTATGATGCAGCTGCTGTATTAAGCACTAAATGGCTGATGTACATGTGTTGCTTTGACTGTTACTGTGGTAGTAGACTATCTTTGTAATGTTCGTATAACCTTGAATCATTTTCTTGATACCTTCTAATTGGTAATCCTGTTTTCAGGTAGGGGAGGCTGCATTGTCTGTTTTACATAGTATGGTTTCTGCACATTCAGACTTGGATGATGCTGGTGAGATAGTTACCCCAACTCCTAGGGTAAAACGGATTTTGTCAAGTCCACGTTGCCTTCCACATATTGCACAGGTATTGTTTTAGTTGATATTTAATCATGTTTCCAGATGTTGCAAATAAAAGGTTGCACTCTACTTTTTAGTTTTCAGGAAAGAATGATAGGATGTGTTCCCCTGATAAGAAGTATAATTTTTTGTCTTAAGTGTTCCACTCATACAGTTGCATGTATTTCTTTTTCCTTAAAAGGCTATGCTTTCTGGTGAGCCAAGTATTGTAGAAGCTGCTGCTGCATTGCTGAAGGCTATTGTTACCAGAAATCCCAAGGCCATGGTGCGTCTGTACAGCACAGGTGCATTTTTTTTTGCCCTGGCTTACCCTGGATCCAACCTCCTTTCGATTGCACAACTCTTCTCAGCAACTCATGTACATCAAGCTTTCCATGGTGGCGAAGAAGCTGCAGTTTCCTCTTCATTACCCCTTGCTAAACGTAGCGTATTGGGTGGGCTTCTCCCTGCATCTTTGCTGTATGTATTGGAGCGTAGTGGCCCACTTGCATTTGCTGCAGCAATGGTTTCTGAGTCTGATACTCCAGAGATCATTTGGACACATAAAATGCGAGCTGAAAATCTGATTCGTCAGGTGAATCATATTTTTAATTGTGCAATAGTATATTATCTTGATGTCTTTACTCTGCACTTCCACATGCAGAAATGATATATTGGCAGTATAGAAGTAGGATTTTCTGTAGGGACCCATCTGAAACATAAGAATAGTCCTATAGATTATAGTGTAATATAAAGTAGCTTGGAATAGTCAATGGTTTATGATATTGAAGAATTTACGCTCCCAAGTATATCATTTATTGACACATAAGCAATTGGTTTCCTGAAGTAAAATAGATAAACTAGTTTCTGTATAAAGTTAGAAACTGGAGCATGTAAATGACTTGGCGAGACAATGGAAATACTTATTTCTCTTTTCCCCAAATTCCAAATTCTTTCTGCCAGTCTATATGTGTGTGTGTGTGTGTGTGACAGATTCTTTTGTTCTCCTTTGCTTTTTCCACAAACAATTGTTCCACCTTCTTTCCCTTTTTCCCCCTCTCCTGAATGCAGAAACCAAATTATGTTTAGAAAATAGATGAGTGGAAACTGCTTGCTTAACCAAACTATGGCTAGAAGATATAATATCTTTCAAGGTCAATTATAAAGGATAAAGGTTACTGTTCTACTTACTACAATTATATGATACATTGTTTATTCCTTTCCAAAGGTTTTGCAGCATCTTGGTGATTTCCCCCAGAAATTGTCACAACACTGTCATTCTTTGTATGAGTATGCTCCTATGCCACCGGTGACTTATCCAGAGCTCCGAGATGAAATGTGGTGTCACCGTTATTACCTTCGAAATCTGTGCGACGAAATTCGGTTTCCAAATTGGCCGATTGTTGAGCATGTGGAGTTTCTACAGTCCTTGCTAGTAATGTGGCGAGAAGAGTTGACACGGAAACCAATGGATCTTTCTGAGGAGGAAGCTTGCAAAATATTAGAGATTTCCTTGGAAGATGTATCCAGTGATGATGCTGATCAGAAGTGTTCTCCCAATGAGACTGGAGATATATCTATCATATCCAAGCAAATTGAGAACATTGATGAAGAAAAGCTTAAACGACAATATAGAAAACTTGCTATGAAATATCATCCTGACAAAAATCCTGAAGGGAGGGAGAAATTTCTTGCTGTACAAAAGGCTTATGAACGACTTCAGGTAGATGCTTGCTCCTCAGAGAAGTGCATACTGACGTTCTTGGAATTAAATTAATCATTCCTCTTTATGTAGGCTACGATGCAAGGTTTGCAAGGTCCTCAGCCTTGGAGGCTGTTGCTTCTGTTGAAAGGACAATGCATCTTGTATAGAAGATATGGAGATGTGTTGGAACCATTTAAATATGCAGGTTATCCCATGTTGCTCAATGCAGTAACTGTTGACAAGGAAGATAACAATTTTCTCTCCTCAGATAGAGCACCTCTTCTTGTTGCAGCGTCAGAGCTTGTTTGGCTTACGTAAATTCCTCTCCTACCAACATATACTCTTGTAAATCTTGTTTTACTAGTTAAATTGGGCTTGGAGATTTCATCTCTTTTTCTTTTCTTTTCCCCTTTTTACTGTTAGGTGTGCATCTTCCTCATTGAATGGTGAAGAACTTGTTAGAGATGGTGGGATGCAACTTCTTGCTACACTTCTCTCTCGTTGCATGTGTGTTGTTCAACCAACTACTCCTGCAAATGAACCTTCTGCTATCATTGTTACAAATGTGATGCGAACGTTTTCTGTTCTGAGTCAGTTTGAGACTGCCAGACTTGAGATCCTTGAGCTTTCTGGACTTGTTGATGACATAGTGCACTGCACTGAACTTGAGGTTGTGCCTGCAGCTGTTGATAGTGCCCTCCAGACTATTGCTCATGTTTCTGTGTCCCCTGATTTGCAAGAGGCCTTGATAAAGGCTGGAGTGTTATGGTAAAGTAGCTTATCTTTCAGTATTTGATCTATGTACCATGATTCAAATGCATGTTTGCACCACTGTCGATTAGTTTATCTATGGCCATATTTTCGTCTGGGTCCTCTGGGAAATACGTGATCTCTTCTTAGTCTTTTACAAAGTTACACTATTCAAAGTATTTACTTTGCATCTTCTATTTAGTCTTCCATTGCTAAATAAATATTAAGTTTATACAGAGCCGCCTTCTGGGACTATTTCTTTTCTACTTTTTTTTTTTTTGGAGCCAGTTACTCTTTATAAATTCCCAGGGATCATCCTCTTCACTGTAGAATATAATAGATACTAAATTGTCTGCTATTTGTTTCTTGTGGCTGCACACTTCATGTTCAAGTCTTTTTGGTGGCATTACTTTCTCTATATTCTATTATTATAAATTTATTACAATGTTTTTGTTTGTACTATGCATGTAAAACCTCTCTATTGGATGTGCATGAAAATGGCACTGTAGACAAGAGACTAAGTGAGATAATTGTTCGTGCCATTATCAGTTTTGCTTTCTTGCTGCTGAAGATGTTATTCTTTATGTTTCTACTAGTTTGCTAACAGGTTTTAGATGTAATATCTTGATAAGATATTTGGCAATCTTATGAGTTAAATCCATAATCCTCTATTACTTAACTTGTTTCATTTGGATAATATGGTTTGGCTAGGTACCTTTTGCCATTGTTACTTCAGTATGACTCAACTGCAGAGGAATCTGATACAGCAGAGTCCCATGGTGTTGGTGCTAGTGTTCAAATTGCGAAAAATATGCATGCTGTACGAGCAGCCCAGGCATTATCTAGGCTTAGTGGGTTATGCTGTGATGAAAATGGAACACCTTATAATGAATCTGTAGTCAATGTACTCAGAGCTTTGCTAACTCCAAAACTTGCCAGTATGTTGAGAGATCAAGTACCAAAAGACCTACTGTCGAAGTTGAATACAAACCTAGAGTCACCAGAGGTGGACAGTGTACTTATTCTGTTGTTTCATTTCAATTACCTTGGTATTGGTTGAAGTCTAACTTCTTCTTTGTCATAGATAATCTGGAACTCTTCAACTCGAGCAGAATTGCTGAAATTTGTGGACCAGCAAAGATCTAGCCAAGGCCCAGATGGTTCGTATGACCTGAAAGATTCTCATATCTTTGCCTACGAAGCACTGTCAAAGGAACTTTTTGTCGGCAATGTTTATTTGAGGGTTTATAATGATCAACCTGACTTTGAGATCAGTGAACCAGGAGCATTCTGTGTGGCTTTAATTGACTTTATAGCTTCTCTGGTGCACAATCACTCTGAGGATTATGATGTTCAGGAAAAACTTAACATCAGCAACTCAACTCTCGAGTCTGAGCATCAAAGTGACGCAACTGGTGCATCAGTAGAAGAACTGCAAGTTCATGATGATTCTCTGGCTGCATCTGATAATAAAGTGAAAGATAAGGAAGAAAATGTCCTGATTAAAAACCTTCAATCTGGACTGACATCACTGCAGGTAACTTACTTTCTTGTGTCTACCATGTCATATAGAATTTAATACATGAGTTCTGACACTTCTCCTGTTGCAGAACTTGCTGACAACATATCCTAATTTGGCATCCATATTTTCCACTAAAGAGAGGCTATTACCACTTTTTGAATGCTTTTCCGTGCCTGTTGCATCAGAAAGCAACATTCCTCAGCTTTGCCTGAATGTTCTCTCTCTTTTGACTACATATGCACCTTGCTTGGAGGCCATGGTTGCAGATGGATCTAGTCTTCTTCTGCTGTTGCAAATGCTCCACTTTGCCCCAGCTTGCCGTGAAGGGGCACTTCATGTCCTCTATGCTTTGGCAAGCACACCTGAACTTGCTTGGGCAGCAGCCAAGCATGGTGGTGTTGTGTACATTCTCGAACTTCTCTTGCCTTTACAAGGTAATTTTGTATTCATGTATTTTTTTTACCTTTTCTAATAGAAAGACAATCATTTTTATGTTAGAAATGGCTGTGTGCAGAAGAAATTCCCTTGCAGCAAAGAGCGGCAGCAGCCTCTTTATTGGGTAAACTTGTTGCGCAGCCAATGCATGGGCCTAGAGTTGCTATAACATTAGCTAGGTTTCTTCCAGATGGCCTAGTATCAGTCATAAGGGATGGGCCTGGTGAAGCTGTTGTGTCTGCCCTTGAACAGAACACAGAAACACCAGAACTTGTATGGACTCCAGCCATGGCAGCATCACTGTCAGCACAAATTGCTACTATGGTATCAGACCTGTACCGTGAACAGGTGAAGGGCCGTATCGTTGACTGGGATGTACCTGAGCAAGCTTCTGCGCAGCAGGAAATGAGAGATGAGCCCCAGGTATTACTTGATATTATCTTGTCAAAATTTTCTATTGTTATTTGCTGGGGAACTAATGAGTTCATAATCATGCAGGTTAGTGGAATCTATGTCAGGCTATTCCTTAAAGATCCCAAATTTCCTCTTAGAAATCCCAAGAGATTCCTGGAAGGGCTACTAGATCAGTACTTGTCATCTATTGCTGCCACACATTATGAGTTGGAATCTGTTGACCCTGAACTTCCTTTGCTTCTTTCTGCTGCTTTGGTTTCATTATTGCGAGTGCACTCTGCACTTGCAGACCATGTGGGTTATCTTGGATATGTGCCCAAACTTGTTGCTGCCGTGGCTTACGAGGGAAGGCGAGAAGCAATGTCATCTGGGGACATGAAAGATGGCGGTAATATGGCAGACAGAAAGTATGAATCGGATGAGCAGCCTGCACAAACTCCACAAGAACGTGTGCGCCTTAGTTGTTTGCGGGTTCTGCATCAACTTGCTGCCAGCACAATATGTGCTGAAGCTATGGCAGCTACTAGTGTTGGAACAACACAGGTATGTGTTCTAATAACAGCCTTATTTGTTATTTTCTTACTGTTTGTTGCAACTCAACCCTTTTAGTTTTATCATTTAAGCATTCTTGATTGTAATAGGTTCTCATGGTACTTTGTTTTGTCCTTGTTCTTTAATCTTCTTTGAAATTTCCGTTAATAAGGAGATTGGGTTGTTTAGCTTGTCTATATACTTTTGGTCATTTTATTGAATCCGCCCTTGAACTTTTTATTCTCTTATTTACCCAAGAAAATATAATTGCAGGTTGTTCCCCTTTTAATGAAAGCTATAGGATGGCAAGGTGGAAGCATTCTAGCCCTAGAAACATTAAAGCGTGTTGTGGGTGCTGGAAATCGAGCTAGGGATGCACTTGTTGCCCAAGGACTTAAGTAAGCAGTAATTCTTAGGCATTAACTAATGTGAATAAATGGTAAACGAGCATGTGTACATGTATGGGTAATTTCTCTTGTAGTTGAAGAAATTGTTTCCCAGAATTATGGCATTTTACTTAGAAACTTTCGTGGTGAGTTCCATATTTGATTCGTCTACTAATAATTATGCATGCAATACTAACAGATTTGCTCGGGTTCAGAGTTGCATATTGTGTGTGTTATCATTGGATGAGTTTTATGTCGTGTTAGCTCTGTTGTATAGTTTCTGATGTTGAAACAAAATCGGTAAATAATGCAGGGTTGGTCTGCTTGAAGTACTTCTGGGACTTCTTGATTGGAGAGCTGGGGGAAGGAACGGACTTTGCTCTCAGATGAAATGGAATGAATCAGAAGCATCCATTGGCAGAGTGCTTGCTATTGAGGTTAGATTGCTATCATTTTTGGCGAACTTTCATCTTTTGTCTGAGTATACCATCATTGTTATCCGACTGTCCTATGTTTTGTGCTTAGTTGTTTTATTTTGGCCATCTTTTGTGATTAGTTGTTTAAAGTGTATAATTCTAGGAGGAGTTGATTAATTTTTTATCTACATTGGAATTCTTTCTTTTCTTTTCCTTTTGAAGCTGATTTTTTATTTTCATTTCTTTGAAGTGCTGGAGTTAATAATCTGAAATTACGTATTAAATTTTTTCGATCCAGGTTTTGCATGCATTTGCAGCGGAAGGGGCTCATTGTATTAAAGTGCGCGAAATATTGAATGCATCTGATGTAAGTCCTCACGCATGGTTTCCGTAGAATCTTTTTTTTTTTGGGGGGGGGGGTGAACCTCTAGAACGGACATTTTATTGACAGTTTGAATGTGTTTCTCGTATTGTTTTCATCTATTCATTCTGTGCATCTCATCTCTAGTGGTTATCATGTGTGTTCTGTAGGTTTGGAGTGCATATAAAGATCAGAAACATGACCTTTTCCTGCCTTCAAATGCCCAATCTGCGGCTGCCGGAGTTGCTGGTCTGATCGAGAGTTCCTCATCCAGACTGGTTTATGCCATCACAGCTCCGCCACAAACCACAGAGTCAAGAATACCTGCATCAACAGTATCAGATTCAAATGGAAGCCAGGATCAGCTTTCTTAAAGCAGGGATTAAAGATAAATTATTTTGAGAGGCATGAAAGAGTATATTCAGTGAAGAATTATACATTGTATAGCTCAGTGTACAGTCTTTAATTTTTTTGTTTTTCTTCCTCTTTGATTCACTCCGTCAGCGAAGGTTTGATTGAAGCAGAGGTGGGTAGTTGGAATTTTTCCAGTGAGAAGAAGGATGCTTTATATTCTATATGTTAAAAAGGAGAAGAAAGGATTGAGTTTCCCTTTTGTAAAGAAGAAAAAAAGAATTGAAGATATGATTGTAAATTGAAACTGTTGTCTGTGTTGTCCAATAATATCATCAAATTAGTTGAGGTCATTTTTTGTTGAGTTTATTATAGCAATTTTTGCTTCGTTTGAAGAATAGGAACTGGGTAATATCGTAATTTTAAGATTTAAAGTATTCCAATAAAATTATTATTATTTTTTATCCTAGTTTTGAGTTGTTTTAGATTATTATTTTGTAATTATTTATCCTTACTTCTGTTAATAAATAGAGTGGAGTAATCTCATAAGCTTTTTAGTACTTTAATGACATGGTTTTCAATTAGAGATATTCAAGGGCCTAGATGAGTTTGAGTTGGACTCATGTCAATTTTGACCAATTTCTTTTTTTAAGTTTGGATACTCAAAAATGGGCTTAATTTTTTTACTTAAAAACCAATTTAAAAAATATAATATATTAAAAATATTAAAATAAAGGGTAAACTATAAAAATAATCATTTTTGTTTGTCTTGTATTACATTTTAGTCGCTTATATTTGAAATGTTACGTTTTAGTCACGTTATCGTTTTCTTACCTCCTTAACAACAATCCTACGTGGTAGTCTAAATAGGTTTTAAATGCCAACTTGGATGAGAATAGTTTTTTCAGCCAAAATAGAAAAGAAAATTAAAAGAAAAAAGAGACGAACGGTTTTTCTTTTCTAGTTCAATGTGTAACTAATTTAAAATTTTTAATTAATTAAATTTATTTAATTAAAAACCTCTTATCGTCTTAGTTGGACATCCAAGTTGCCATTTAAAGTCCATTTGGACTGCCACGTAGGGTTGTCGTTAGGGAGGTAATGGAGCTTAACGGCAGAGTGACCACTTCGTAACAAAACGATAACGTAAGTGACTAAAACATAACATTTTAAAACTAAAATGTAATCTAAGGCAAATAAAAGTGGTTATTTTTTTAGTTTACCCTAAAATAAATATTATCTAACACATTAAAAATACATTAAAAAGTATTTATATTTAAAAAATACATAATAAATATTTTATAGAATAATATTTGGTACACTGCCAGTGCAGTTTTTCAACTCCACAAGCAGGGTCAAGGAGAGTGTCCTCCAGGTGTAGTATGATATTAAAAATATAAATATTTAAAAGAAAAAAAATATGACAGTATATTGCCTGTATACAAAATACTAACCAATGTTTTATTATATTAAAAAACACAAATAAATATAATAAATTTTTACTTTATTAAAATTTTTTTTAAAACTTTATATTTTAAGTTAAGTAATTTAGTTGGGTAGGACTTTTTGAGTTTTGGATAATGAGTTTAATTGTTTTGGGTTAGTGATTCAATATAAATATATATAATTATTATTTAACATATATAATTAATATAATTAATTTTTATAATATAATATATTAAGGTCGAGCTCGGGGCAATAAATCTTGTTCAAGGTTGGGCTTATATAGAAAATAGGTCATAAATTTTACTTAAGCCCATTTTTTGAGCATTGTATTTTTGTTCAAACCCTCTTATTTTTCTGGAGAATCTTCAGTCCTAGGCTAGTGGCCCGACCCATGAACAACTTTATTTTCGATATATGCTTTTCTTTTACCTTTTCTCTCAAACGATCCTATTTTTGGATCTTCATATATTTCCAACTATTTATCTCTTGTTTTTCCAGATGAAACAATGCTCTTATTCCTCAAAGCCAACAAATTTATTTTTTTTATTACCAACCAACCATTGGCTTTTATCTATTAGTTCAAAGTGGTGAGGTTCGTGCCCAATTATCTTAGTAGTCGGTTGAGGGACTTTACCTAATGGATGTCAAATCACATCTTAAATTAAGTTTTATGCTACCATAACTAACAATAAGAGTATGTCATTTCAAGTCCTCAGTTGGAAAATCTACTTTTTTTTTATCGTAATCGTCAATCGAAGATCAATCTTGCAGGACATTATAATGTAATTTTAGGATTTCTTGTCATCATCTATCCAAGATTGTTGCTCTATCGACCATCATTCTTACGGGAGCATAATAACGTAATCTTAAATTTTAAAATATTCAAATACAATTGTTATAATTTCATGTCCTAATTTGGATCTATTTTATCGTATTTTTATTTTAATTGTAATTGTAATTGTCTATCTTTAACTTATAAATAAAATTTTCATTAATAAATCAAGTGAAACTATTTCTTAAGCCTTCGTTACTTGAATAGGCATCTTCTTGTAATTAGCCAGAAGTTATAAAATGTTATTAATTATGCTCAGGTTCAAGGGGCAATGGCACTGGCACGGGACTGCTGAAAAAACAGAAAGCACCCGCATTTTGTAACTTGTACATTTGTTTGACATAAAATGAGTAGTGAAAAATATTTTCTGCACTTTTCCCAATGTTTTTGAAATCGGATGAAATCAGTTCTGACAGTCTGATCATCCTCATAGAACCAAAAATCAAACAAACAAGTTAAACCGAGTTAAAAATAGGTTAGACTGAGTGAAAAAACTTATATGATATAATATAGATTATATTCCTTTCACTAAAATCAGTTTGGTTCTTCTTCTTCAAGCATTAGACAATGTGACTCCTAAACCTTCGGTTGCATGATAAGAGAGATTTGAATAAAATAACACAAGATCAATAGAAAAGAAGTACTGAACAATATGTGAGAAGAAAAAGAAAGTGTTTTTGAGTTTAATTTACTTAGTAAACAAGAGAAGAAGAGGAAGAAACAAATAAAAAGGGAAAATGAAGGGTGAAATAGATGAGAACAAGAAGAGAAATGGAGAATAAAAAAAATTAGAGAGTTGCACTAATGAAATTAATTTATTAACATCAATTCCAACAAAATGCTTTCAACCATATAATTAAGAGTCAAAAGAGATGGGTTGTCTATTAAAACAAGAGTTGTTCAGCATTTATTATCAATGTTTTTACTAGAATAAATAGAAAGTAGAAACAAATGAGAAATCGGGAAGCAGTGATCTGATCGGTTTGATCACGGGTTCGGTTTTAAAGACATTAAATTTTCTTTCTATTTGTTTCATGAGAATTAACTTATCAACAAAAAATGACTTACATATCAACGAAAAATAAGTCTATTTTCTTGTAAATTAACTTACCATTTTTTATCTCATCATAACCCGTAACGTTACATTCCAAAATAAGATTACAATATTTGGATTTTAACATTCCGGTCATCTCATAATTTCACATTATGGTCATTTTATAATATAAGGTGTAACCTCATTCAGACCTCTTTCTTAGGTAATATGAGATTTCAAGACAAAATTACCACAAACTTTTATGCAAATTCAATGCCTGAATTGTTTTTCAAATTTTATGCAAACTCTGGGGAGATGCCTAAAATGGAGGATGGCATGTCTTCCAATTATTCAAATTTTATTTTATATTTCTGTTAATATATTTTTTGGAAATTTAAATTAGATATATGTACAAACCTATTAGAAGGTGTTGTTTTTTCCTCCTCTTATTAGTACAAAATAATTCCAATTTCAAGAACAGTTCAATTATGGTACACTTGTTGGCTTTGTATTGCTTTCAGTAACAGTTGAAAGGGCTCCATCAACCTCAATCGTACTGGGGTTTCTTTAAGTAATGGTGAGTTTGGATGGGCGGTGAGTTTACCTGCGGTATCGCTACAGTATATAATCTTACCGCCACCGCAGTTTTTACACTAACCGCAGGTAAACGCACCGCCCATCCAAACTCACCCTAAATTTTGCACATCATTGGGTCATAATCTTACCAAATAAACACTTTCCGAGTTGTCATTGCATTTTGGTTGAATGCAAACAAAACATATTAATATTTATCAAATCACGTAACAATTTTAATATTCATATAGCTAACTGGGTGTAAGCATAATATTAATATATTTTATGTTTGTCTAAATTCGGTCCGACTCGAAATCTAGACTTAAAGTTTTGCTCAAACCCGTTTATATTTACAAAAGACTAACCCAAACCTATTTTAGGCCGCCCATATTATTTTAACTTTTTTTAAAAAAATATTTATATTGTACTATTTTAATATTTAATAATTTTATACGCTTTTTATTTATTAAATTTTTTTATATAGTCATCTTAACATTATTTTAATATTTATATTAGAGTTGTATTATATATTTAGTATAGGTTTATTTTTTTAATCTGTTCTAAATTACATAATATATAAAAATAGCATAATTCAAGTCAGGCCGGGCTTAGGCCTTGAATGTTTAAGCTCGAACTCAACCCATATTCAAATAAGCCTAATTTTTTTTGCCCAAGTCCATTTTTTAGACCTAATATTTTTACCCAAACCCTCTCAAATTTCAGTCGAGCCTTAGGCTTGAGCGAGTAGCCCGGCCCATGAACAAGTCTATATCGAATGCTTGAATCTTACATTTCAATCAAATGAACCAAACAAATAATATATTATTCCACATATAATCTTATATTACGGAATATAGTTTAAGATTGGAAGAATCAATCGTTACCTTAATGTTATTGCATCGTCAAGTGTTCATCTTCGAATCAAAGTAATTATTATAGAGTGATTGAAGTACCTTGACACACATAAGTAGGTGTCACGTATTTTTATTAAGAAATCAATGAATTTGCATTTAATTTTGATCGGGAGTTAATCCCTAATGGAAGTTGAGATCCTTAGGAGTCTGACATCCTTTAAATTAATATAATTATCCTTTAAAAAACTTAATTTGGCTAAATGTTTAAACAATGGCCTAACCTTTTTAAGGTTGTTTGAATAAGGGGTAAATATTTCAAAATGATCATATAACCGTAAAATATTTTTGAATATTTAAAATACGCACCTTGTAACAACCTATTTTTTTAATAGTTTCGAGATCACAAATCCAATCAGTAAGTTCGTAAAATTAATAGTTAAATTATGCGATCAATAATAATTTTTATATTAAGTTTTGATTTGATGAAATTAAGTTAATTGGATTTATGGTTAGTATAAGGTTTAGTATCAATAAAGGCCCATTTCCGAAATTATTTACGAAAATGGGCCGTTTCTAAAAATAATAACGGGTATGGAGCAAAAACCCAAAAACGCGCTGACGTGGACTCGTTTTCAAGAGATAACCCAAGGCTTCCACGTCAGCATGCTTCTTCCTTGTGTCAAGGAAAAAAGCGTTGACATGGGCGCGCTTTTGGCCGTGTAATCCCCAATAGGTTATTTGCAAATTAGGGTCTATGTTTAGGGTTTTGGGGTTTGATTAGGGTTTAGGAAAATTTAAATTAGGGTATTGGGTTTTTAATTGATTAGGGTTTTAGGGTTTAATTTTTTTAATTGCTAAGTGTTGTTCTGGAAAAAATAATTTTGACAATATGGGTTCTAAAAAAATAAATTTAACATAATGTGTTCTAAAAAAATTATTTTGACGACATGAATTTTTTTTTGACATATTAGAGGGAAATTTTTCATAATTAGACACATGATTTGTTTTTATTCAGCCACACAACCAAAAATACTTGAAAATTTAGTTAATTATTTTTAAGCAATAATAAAATTATATTTTAACAAAATGCTTAAAATAACTTTATAAAAAAAGCGATAGTAAACAACGACGATATCAACTAGGACTTACTAATAATATCATACCAAATTAAAAAAAATATATATTAAAATCTCTAATTTTGACATAATAAAAGGACTAAAACTATAATTTAACCTAATTCCATACACAAGGCTCCAAACCACAAAAATCCACTCATTTTATTGGGCATATTAGCTCACACAGCTCTAGGCAGATAAAAACTAAAAATGAAAAATAAAAGCTAAGTGCTCCTATAGAAAGAACAAAGGTATTCAAATTTCAATTCCCTTTTTCCTCTTTTACAACAATTTTATGGAAAATTTTAGATCCAAGTAGGGAAGGCTTGGCTCAACAAATAAAGAGCAAGAATGGCATCAATGGCATGCAAGATCTAATGTGTTACAGTGCTTCCAATGGTGGTTCAACAATGAACAATGGACAAACCCAAATCCCGTATAACAACGATAAGTTCACGAAAAGCAAATCCAGCGAGGATTACACAGCCAAAAGCACGTCCATGTCAGCGTGCTTTTGCCTGACACAAGGAAAAAAGTACTGACGTGGAAGCGTTTTTCTGGGTTATCCCCTGAAAAGGCATCCACGTCAGTGTGTTTTTGGGTTTTCGATCCACACCCGTTATTATTTTTAGAAACGACCCACTTTCGTAAATAATTTTGAAAATGAGCCTTTATTGGTACTAAACCCTAGTATAAGTAGTTTAGTCCAAAAGTCAAGTGGTTGTTGAAAATGAGGTATTAGGACATTGTGTTCATAATTTTAAAGTCGTAAATATTTTATTAAATACTTACAGAGTCATATTATAGGTGAATTGAAGTTTGGTCTGATAATTTTTACGAGTAATTGCTTAATTAAGGTAAAATGATTAAATTGTAAAAGAGGTAAAAGTTAATTGCTATAGATTTAAAATACCAAAGGGACCAAAATGATGATTAAACCATGGTCAAAAAGTCCAAGCGGTGGTGATGTGATTAAATCCACTAACTTTTTCTCTATTTGCTCATTTAGTCCTAATTAGTTTAAGGTTAAATTGAAATTAAGCTTGTTTAGTTGGAATTTAATATAATTGAAGAACTAATTGTGCAATTAAACCTTCCTTGGATGGTAATTATACCATATTTATATGTTATGGACATTTATGTACATAAGATAGTAATTTTATAAGTGAAAATTAAAAGGTTAAAATTGTAAATAGTTAAATGGTAAGTTAAATTTAATGAATTAAAGGTAAATATCATCATTTTTCTTTCTTCTTCGAGTGAAAAGAACTAAATAACCATTTTTAGGGCTTGAAAAACTTCGGTCAAGCTTTGGTTTCATATTAGATCAAGAAATAAATCGATTAGGCTCTAATCGCAAAAAGGCTAAAGTAACTAATTGATCATTGTCTCGTTGTCTCGATTTCAACTTTGTTTTTTGTATCATGTAAGTTCATTTAATATGAACTCAATTATATTTCTCATTGTTTATGAATGTTAGACCTTAAATGATATAAAATTACTAGTATGAAATTGATTTGTTGATAGAATTGGAATTATAAAAAGTTACGAAAATGATAATTCCTGATATCAATGGAGGCAAGCTGCATTTGTACTTAAGTCCATAGCGAGGCTATGGAAACTATTCAGACTTAAGAGCATGGTTGGACCATGGCAGTGTATATATGTAAGACTATAGCTGGGTTATGGCGTCCTGATGATAAGACCATAACCGGGTTATGTCACTAAGAAAGTAAGACCATGGTAAGGTCATGACAATGCACATGTAATACCACAGTTGGACTATGGCGCAATATGAAACATGTAACTGGATTTCAATCGTCTTTCCAATATGCGTTGGATGGAAATACATGAGGATCTAAATGCGAGGAATGAAACAGTAAGCAGTTCGTAATAGCATATATGTGTAAAGGTGGTAAATGTTGTATTATCTTTATATGTTAAAGAGATTATGCATTATGATAGTGAGAAATGTGAATGTATTGAAATGTGGAAAATTGATTTGAACTAATGTTTAAAATTACTCACCTGTTGTGAGCTGTGGTTGATGGGAATTCTGATAATAACCTTGTTGACAGGAACTCTGTTCATTTATCTTGTTATTTGAATTATTATATTTAATTAAGTTTTATTGTTTAACTGAAGAACTTACTAAGCTTTATGAAAGCTTACTTGTGTTTTTGTCTTTTCCTTGTAGATCACGTTTTGTGAAAATCGGATCAACTTGAAGAATTCACACCATTTGAGGATCTTTTGGTAGATTTTGAATTCTTATTGGTTTATAGGGCATGTAATAGGGGAATTTGGTTATGGTCTGTAATAGTTCCTAAATACTTATATTACATAGTTGTGTGCATATGATGTTGTGGTTTGAATAACTTTGTTACGTATGCATGCTTAATTCTAAGCTTAAGCATAATGGATGAATGTGATATAATAAGATTAGCTTGAGTTAAGTATGACATTTTGAGATTCATTATAGGTCATTAGAAGCATGTTTGTAGTTTCTATATGTAGTTAAGGAAATGAATTAGGTAAGTGTTGCATCGTGGTGCCATTGATGATACATTGGTTAGGTTTTAGGTTGATTGTCTTAACATGCTTTGAGTGTCATTAAAATGCATTTTCAGGTCTTATACTCATTTGTTGAAAGTTGGTTTAGGTACCAAAGCATTTGGATATGAAATGAACAAGTTTTGGTCATTTTTGGGCACACATGGCCTGGGACATAGGTTGTTAGACAGCCATGTGTCACACACGAGCAACCCACACGGGCGTGTGCCCTGAACGTATTAAGTGCATATTTCACATGGGCTGACACACGGCCTGCGACACGATCGTGTGACCCAACATCGAATTGAACATGGTCTACCACACGACCTACAATACGACCGTGTGAGGGTATTTCGAATGCTACACGGCTTGAGTTATGTCACACGGCCTGGCCACATGGCCGCGTGACCCCTATTTTGAAAATTTTTAGTTTTTTCTCTAAACTTTTTTATTTGCTTCGAATTGGTCCCTGATTGTTCTTAAACTATTTTTAGGGCCTCGAAGGTTCGATTTAAGACCTATAAGAGTATGTTTTACTTCGATCTTAATTATTTATGAAATTTTGTTAATTAATTTGGTAAACTTGATGCTATCTATTATTGATTGTTCTGAATTATACAATAATACTCTGTAACCTTAATCTAGTGACGAAAGCAGTTATGGGTGTTACACGCCTTTAAAAAATTGAAATTAAATGGTGTGGAAGCTGACAACTCATATATTAATTGAAAAGAAACTCGACATCCATAAATCTAACCCTAATAAATGCTTCCAATGGAGCTTGACACCAATATGTGTTGAATTTGATCTTAATTGAATTTTCATCATTTATTGTAAGTCTAACCTTAATAAATGCCTTCAATGAAGCTTGATACCCATGGATGTCAAGTTTAGTTTTATTTAATTTTTTATCATTTACCATAAATCTAATCCTCATAAATGTATTTAGTTAATATCGATGCCTATAGGTGTTGACTTCTGCAATAAATTTCTTTTTACTATGTCTATATGATAACTCAATGTAACACCTCACACTTGACCTGACCACCGAATCCGAATGTACGATGTCACATTACATTGCTGAAACAATTCAAGCTAACTTACTTCTTTCATCACATCATTTAGAGCACAATCATTCATATCAAAGCGATCATTCATTTCAATCACAAACTTACATTCATAGAGTGCAATAATCTAAATCATCGAATTATGAGGTGATACTAAGTCAATTTAAGAGTGGGGATTTGAATCCAAACTCAATTATCAAGTTTTAATATTATGTCCCAAGATAAGAGGTTTCATGTCTCGAGCCTGTCTTCAATTTATTTTAGGTATTTCTATTTCGAAGTTAGATTATCTCGAGACATTAAAAATTGTGTCTCGTGTAATACCCAAAAATTTTTACAGTAAAATATTATCTTTGATATAATAAAATAAGGAAATAAAGCGACAAAAAGGGGAAATTTTGGAGTTATGTCAACATTGGGAAGTATATTATGACATATTAGTTCAAGAAAGGATTAAATCGCAAAAGTGAGAAAAGTTTTGTTGCCCAATAGTAAATACTGAAAAATTGAGGGGTTAAAGTGTAAATATGAAAAATTTGAAGGACCAGTGGTGTAAACATTGTAAGGGTGGAATTATCTAGAAACTAAGGAAAATGGATGGATTAGGACCAAATTGAAAAAGGTGAAGAATTTTGAGGGACTAAATCGTAATTTTACCAAATTAAGTGATGACTCAAGGATGGAATTTTAAAAGATCATAAAGGGCAAAATGGTCAATTAGAAGAGAGAGAAATCTAAAGATAATGATGATGTTGGAGATATTTTATATTAATTAATTAAATAAATATTAGTTTATTAGTATTTTAATTTGATTTTTAAATGATATTTTATTATTTTATTATTATTTTATTTAGTATATATATAAGAAAAGGAAGATGAAGATGCATGCAACCCACCATTTTTCTATGCACCAACGTGAGAAAAAGAGAGAAAGAAAGAAAGTTTTACTTTCTTTACAATTTGGTCCTTCCACCAAAAATTTACCATTTTCATCTAGAAATCAAAAGAATTTCCATAGCCACCAAGAGAGAAAATTGATAAGGAGACTATTGGGAGCTAGAATATCAAGTTAGATTCAAGAAATAAAAGCAGGAGGAGAGAGAAAATCAAGTTAAAGATTGAAATCAATAGAGCAAGGTAAGAACATTAAGATTTCAATATATTTTTGAGTTTGATATTATTGAAAAAGTAGGGAATTGATGTTAATGTAGGGATTTATTATATAAGGTTCTATGTTCTTGATATGTTAGTGAAGGGAAACAAGAGGAATTGATAGAAAATATTGTAGAGAAAGGAAAGGAGGCTGTTATAAATTTGATTATCAACATCTTGCACTAAAACAGTTTTGGACAGCTGCAGTAGGTTAACTTTGAAAAATCACCATAAATTGTGAAAATTGAATTAGAGAGTGAATAAGATATGAAATGAAATTTTAATGAGTTTATTTTTACATAAAATAAACAGAGCAAGTAAAAGAGTTATATATTTTGATATATTTGAATTTTAGTGAGGCAGGGTCGGATTGATTTTGGAATCCCCTGTTCTAACTTTGATAAATCATTATAAAATTGTACAAAAATAATTGTAATTTTTAATTTATATGATTAAATTCCTTAATGATTCTAGTTTCAAGAGAAATAAACGACACTACCATCAGAATATTTTACTAAGAGATATTTGATTTTTAGTGAAGAGAGGTCAGAAACGGCAGGCAGTGAAACAGAGGAAACTTTAAAGAATAAACTGTACCAATTGGCTAAACTAAAAATTCTGAAAATTTCATGGTAAAAATATATATAAGTCTAGTTTTAGGAAAAATTAACGCTGCATAATTTGGAGTTATGTAGCTCTAGATAAAAATAATTTGGTGATACTGACTAGGATAGACAGCTTTGAATATACTTAAGGGTGAATAATGAAACTTTAGAAAATGTTATTTCTAAGAGTGTTAACTATATTAAGGATGTGGAATGGAGTGGAGGAGGAGTAAAAATATATGTGAATATTCTGATAATATGAGTTTATTTTAAAAATAGCTAATTTACATGTTTTAGGTTCAGAGACTAAATTGAATAAAAGTTAAATTTTTAGGGTAATTTTGTAAAAATGGAAAAAATGACGAAATTTCAAGAATTGAATAGTTTTATTGTCTAAATTAATAAATTGAATGAAATTATTAATTTAGATCAAGATCGCGTGGAAAGTCGAGGGAAATGGAAAATTTCCAAAATGCCCCTATATCATGGTATTTCTGCAATTTAGCCTAGTAAGTTTGTATTACTGTAATTCAAATCTAATTATTATTAATTATTGTGTTTTAATTGAAATACATGGTAATTAAATGGAAATTGCTAGTGATATGATTTGAATTGTGAGCATGAGAAATTGTGAACTGAATGAAATGAAAATGAAGCATTGAATTGCATGGGTATGTATCGGGTCTTGTAGGCCCTATTTATTATGAATATAATATTTTAAAGATATATTGTGAAGAATTATAAAAGCGTGTTAAAAAAATTTGAAAGTTTTAATTTAGATGAAATTTTATAACTCGGTTAAATACGTTTACAAGAGTATGTGTTCTAGTAATGTCTCATGCCATATTCCGGCGTCGAATACGGGTAAGAGGTGTTACATCTCGAGGCATTATCTCTTATGTCTCGAGATTGGGTCTCGAGATCAACCTCCTCTATTTTTTTAACTTAGCTTCGATGTTTGAATGTCTCGAGACAAGTGGTTTTTGTCTCGAAACTAATTTAACTTCAAAACTCCTCCCACTGTTATCGACTTCTTAAGCCAAAAATCACCTGAATCATTTTTTTAACTAAAATCAATTTTTAAAGGCTACTATTAAGGTTTTTTAGGGAAGAGAATCATGTTGCTCTAGTAGCCATTGATATGATAAATTTTTATTAACTTATTAAAGTAGCAATTATTTATTTGTTATTAATATTTAATTTTAATATTAAATTATTGTATAATTCAATATAAAATAGTGATTTATTTTTGTTTTCGTTTTCTTAGTAGGTTAATGTTTAGAATATTATAATGGGATATTATTATTTAATTATTTAATTCTTAATGGGATGTTATAGGATATTGTTATGGGATATTATTTTTTAGCAACTTGATTCCTACGTAACTACTACTGTATAGATATATATACACCATTGAGGTCTATCAATAAAATTTAAGAGATTACCCTGTTCTTATCAGTTAAAGAATGAAATCTTCATATCTGATAAAAATGTAAATTATGTTTTTTAATTGTTATGTTTCCCAGTTGTAATAAGATAAATTGTATTTGGAAAAGAAAATTCCAAAAGTTTTTAAATATAGAAGTAGATATAGTTTATTGAAATTAATTAGGTAATTTCATCATCTTCCTTTGGCTGCTTTCTTTTTCTACAATAAAATTAATACTACAAAAATTAGAGTAAGAGATTTACAATTTAAATAATGTTAATATCTAGCAAATATTGTAAATACTTATAAATTCGAGCTCTTTTAATTGTATTGGATATATATTATTTTTAAGGGTAAATTATATCAACAGTCACTCAACTTTAGGGTAGTTAACAAAACAGTCACCTAAGTTTCATTTCAATCACTCAACTTTTGGAAAATAACAAAACAGTCACTAACGCTATAAAAAAGTGACAAAACAATCATTGAATAATTGTTTCTGTTAGTGTCTTAACAGGACCACTGATGTGGCAAGTTAATTGCTGATATGGGCAGTTAACTTGCCACGTTGGATGTCCACAGTGGAAACCCACCCAATTTAAGAAGAAATTGAAAAAAAACCTTAAAACCCCCTTAATAACAAAGAAGAAGAAGAAGAAGAAGAAGAAGAAGAAGAAGAAGAAGAAGAAGAAGAAGAAGAAGATACTGTAAAAAAAGTCTTATTTGCCTAATTTTGTGGGGTCTAATTCTTTGCCATTGAAACACCATGTATTTGCTCTTCTTCTTCTTCTTGGCTCTCTTCCTCTGTAACCTTCCACCATTGAAACACCATGTATTTCAAAGATGTTATGCAACCACCAAATAGATAAATCTCAGCTTCACTAAAACACCCAAAAACAAAGATAGATAAAATTTCTTTTAAACCCGAATCAATAAAAAAGAAAAAAAATTGACCCATCAATTTGAATCGGTAAGGGAGTTGAATAAATTTGGAAAAAACCCAGAAAAGAAAATCTTGCAAAAAGTGGGTCATTTCTTCAAAATTTGAAGATTTGAACATTACCTGCCATGATCAAAAGTGAGGAGAAGCTTGGGTAAATTGCCTTCCCCTTGTGTTACTGTGACCCCCAAAGCAACAACATTCTGATTTGAAGCTGCAACAGCCATGCCTGAGTAACTCCAGAAGAATATGAAGCAATTGGGTTAAAGCTTTGGCCCTAGATCGTTATCTTTGAAGTTTGGAGGAATCACTTGCAGAGATGCAATATGGGATTGATTTGAAAACTGGAGGCATCTCCATTTTTTCTCTTCTCCTTCTCCTTCTTCTTCTTTTTTCTTTTTCTTCTCTTCTTAAACCCTAAATTGGTACTAATAGGGCTGTTAAATTGGTGGTAACCGGCCAGCAGGAGGGTTTTTTGACACCAAGCATGCCGTCATCTGTCATGTCACTTTACCGTGACGTTTGTGACGGAAAACGACAAAAAGGACTGTTTTGTCACTTTTTCAAAGTTGAGTGATTGAAGCGAAACTAATATGACTGTTTTGTCAGCTACCTTAAAGAAGTGACTGTTGGTGTAATTTATCCTATTTTTAAAATTAAAAATTATTTAATAATTTATTTTTAATTTGAAATTGAAAAAAATAAAATTATTTTAAAATTAAAAATGATTTAAAACTTAATTTTTAAATTTATCTATATCATATATACATTAAGATTCCAAGCCATTAATTATATTTATTATAACAATTTTATTTTTATTTTTTCTCGTATAAATTATATTCATAATATTATAAATATTTATATTTTAAAAAAACTTAAATATATTTATATATTTTAAATATTATTTTGTCAATTATTTTAATGAAAGTATTATTTTTTAACTAATAAAATTTTTATAAAATACAATAGAAAATTAGTTTTAAAATATATTATCAGTGCTGTAATAAAATAAAAAGACAGAAACTAAAGAACAAAAAAAATGAAGAGTAAAGAAGAGAATGTATTTTATTGATCAATGAAAATATTTATAATGCTTTTCTAAAATTTATATTTATAGACATAAAAAAAATATAAATAAAATAGAATTGTACTCCTAATTATTATTAAAATTTTAAAAAATTAACAAAATGTCATTATTAATAACAGAAGCAAACGAAGATTCTAGATATTGGCAAGAGAGTAAATAAGAGAAAATAAAGGTGATAAAATTGGAAAATAAGTGAGAGTCAGTAGGGACAGGTGTACCAAAAAGAAAAAAGTAGTCACCGCTGGCCCTAAATTCCACAATCTCTTTGTGCAAACTAAAAGAATTTCTTTTCACTATTTTATTATCATACTAAACTCGGAACGAGGTTTCAAAATTATAAATTTCTTTTAAAAAAGCCAGAACAAAAGAGGGAGAGACGCAGCTAAGAAGAAATGAAGGAAAAGTAATGGTAGATCGCAAGCGCTAGAAGTTACCGAGAAGAGTTTAGAGATCCCTATGTAACGCACTACTTTCTCCATTTTGCGTTTTTTCTCCACTACATTTCCCTTTTTTATTTTGGTTGAGGTATACTTGTGAATTTTTAGTTTACTGTTTTCATTTAAACTTAATTTTAATTTCTCCTATTTTCTGTCTGATCTGCGCATTCTCGTTGAAATGTTGCCGAGAAAGGAAAGGAAATGAAAAGTGCCTTTTTTTTTCGTTATAGTTAAAAGGAAAAGATTTTGTGTGTTGCATCCAGTGATGGTGGTGGAAATAGGAGATCTATTTTTTTTTTCACATTTCTCAGTAACCAAATGTAGCTAAAAATCAATTCTTCTTTTTTCGTTTATCTATTTTCTCATCGCCATTTCCATATTATGTTTTTTGGTTGTAATTTTCTTATGAAATGGAGGGCGAAATGAGAAATGAAAAAGAAGACGATGTTCCGTGCTACATTGTAATGGATAGGAAATCGTATACGCATTTATGAATTGTCTGCTACTTTCTCTGTCTTTTCCTCAAAAAATTTTTGGCCTTCTCTTGTTTAAACCTTTTTACGTCTGAGATCTGCTTTGGTGTTTTTTGTTTCATAGCGATTCCGCTTACATTTTGCAATATATTTTCGTCGTCGTTGGTTAGGAATCTTTGTGGCATAGTTACCGTGACGCCCACTGTTAAATTCCAGGTTTATTATTATTATTATTTAAATTAGAAGAGAATTGTTCCTTTTGAGTATCTGGTAAATCCTTTATCTTCCTTCTTTTTTCACTAGGTTTTCAGAAATGAAGAATTTCTTAGATTGATAATATTTATTTTGGTTAGATTATGTAGAACTTTAATAGGATGCTTTTTTCTTTTTAAATGAAGAAGAAAGAATCCTTTACCATTTTAGAATTTCCTTCCTTTTCATGGAAAGAATTGAAGTTTTGAATGTGCCTTCATTAATTTAAGGATTTTGTGATTATCCAAGTTTTTTAGTTCATCTTTTTGAAATAATCTGATTCTTACTATATGTGATACATTGCAGTATCGGAAAGAGGGAATTTCAGCGGATAACAGAAGTTCATTTTAATTTATAAAATCATGGTTGCCACTGCTGCTACATCCTCATTCTTTCCAATCACTTCTTCCCCGGACTCCATTGACTCAAAAAACAAGAAGCTTGGAAATGGATCTACTAACCTTGGAGGTATAAAGTTGAAACCATCTGCTTCTTCTGGAAGTTTGCAAGTTAAGGCAAATGCACAAGCCCCCCCAAAGATAAATGGTACCACAGTTGTGATGACTCCAGTAGAAGGTTTCCCGAGCGAAGATGCTGCAAGTTCCCTACCTCCCAGGACGTTTATCAATCAGCTACCTGATTGGAGCATGCTTCTTGCTGCTATGACAACCATTTTCCTGGCTGCTGAGAAGCAGTGGATGATGCTTGATTGGAAGCCAAAGCGGCCTGACATGCTCATTGACCCATTTGGGATAGGGAGGATTGTTCAGGATGGTCTTGTTTTTCGTCAGAACTTCTCAATTAGGTCTTATGAGATAGGTGCTGATCGTACAGCATCCATAGAGACGCTAATGAATCATTTACAGGTGTGCTATAGTTATTGGCTAGAATGTTTGAGCAATGAATCAGGAACTAAAATTTGCAGGTTCACATATAGCTTTTTGCTTAGTATCACTTGTACCCTAAGCTTGATTTTTGACTAATACATCTTTTCTGCAGGAAACAGCGATTAATCATTGTAAAAGTGCTGGACTGCTAGGAGATGGTTTTGGTGCTACCCCTGGGATGTGCAGGAAAAACCTAATATGGGTAGTCACCCGGATGCAAGTTGTGGTTGATCGTTATCCAACTTGGTAAATTATACTTTCGTGTTCTTGGTTTGCTCCTTTAGTGACAAGATATACACATGATAAGCCACCTTTGTTTTATCTGTGTGGTTGTAGTTTTATATGTGTATCATCAAGAAAGCATGCTGATACAGTGCATTATGTGATGTCATTGAGGCATGTAATTTGGCTTGAATTTTACCAATTTGATACTAATGAACATTCTACCTATGTATATGTCTTCTAGGGGTGATGTTGTTCAAGTAGACACTTGGGTCAGTGCATCAGGAAAGAATGGCATGCGAAGGGATTGGCTTGTCAGCAATAGTAAAACTGGTGAAATTTTAACTAGAGCCTCAAGGTAGGGCATTGTTTGTGAAGTCGCTTCTTGTGGTTATGGTTGTTATTTTTTTGCTTATCTTTATTCAAATGATGAGATGATCTTCTGACACCAGTATGAAAGGATCTCATTCTGTTGAACTATCTCATGATATAGCATGATGTTCTGCCATGATTTTGTTCTTATAAGAAAATTTGGAATAGCCCAAAATCCCAAGAAAAAATATTTGTTTCCAAGCTGTGGGTCTTTGAAGGTGTTTGAGTGTTAAATTAATTTCATTTTAGATATCTTAATATAGATAAAATACTGATTGAGGTAAGGATTCAAATTTGTGTATAATATATTTTAAATCGATCCTAGCCCTTGAATTTTGAATTTGATAATGAGCCTTATTTTACTTTTTGGACTTTGAATTTGATTTTAGGCCCAATTATTGGTTTTGGGCAGTGACTTGATTTGGGCCATATCCATTCCATTTTTATATTCATTATTTTGTTTCTTTTTCTTATTTACTTTATTTTCATTTTATTCATTTTTCATTTTTTTTCCTTTAATCAGAAAAATTAAAAATCATAAAAGAAAGAAAAATCTGAAATAGAGACTTCAGTCTATGACCAATGCCTTTTGGTTAGTCAATATTTTGGTTTTCCAGGAAACAAAGCTACTGTTCTTGTTATGTTATGTGTGCTTGTACTTTATTGAATGGTGTTTCGGGAGTGATTTATCCTGGTTCTCTGTTTGATTTTTGGTTTTGCCGACCTGCAGTGTGTGGGTGATGATGAATAAATTGACCAGAAGGTTATCTAAAATTCCAGAAGAGGTCCGAGGAGAAATAGAACCTCATTTTATGAATTCAGATCCAGTGGTGGCTGAGGATAACCGGAAATTAGTGAAACTTGACGACAGCACAGCCCAATATGTGCGCAAGGGTTTAACTGTAACCACTGGTTGCCCCATCTCTTTCTTCAGTATAGTTGTAGCTGTGTCCATTTGTAAACTTCCTATCTAATCAATTGTTGCATTTCTTAATTTTTAATTTGCAGCCTCGATGGAGCGACCTGGATGTGAATCAGCATGTCAACAATGTGAAGTACGTTGGTTGGATCCTTGAGGTAAGGCTCACTCTAGTAACACTTAATGATTGTACATACTTCGTTCTGTTTCTTCGCCCATGATAAACATTTGAATAAAATAAATAACCAGTTTATTCCAGATACCTTAATTCATTAATCTTACCTGTGATCTTATCTGCTTATGATTTAATGGTCTAGGAATCTGATATGCGATTTTGATTTCTGTTTTATGTTGCATGCATTGTGATTGCAGAGTACACCATTGGGAATTGTGGAGAGTCATGAGCTTTGTTCCATGACACTGGAGTATAGGAGGGAGTGTGGGAGGGACAGCGTGCTGCAGTCACTAACTGCGGTGTCTGGTGTGGGCAACCTCGGGAATATGGGGGAAATTGAGTGCCAGCACTTGCTCCAACTTGAAGAGGGGTCTGAGATTGTGAGAGGGAGGACACAGTGGAGGCCAAAGAATGCCAAGAGTTTTGGTAAAATGGATCAAGTTCCCGCACAAAGTGCATAGATCCGAAGTCTCTTTGCTGCGTGTCAAAACTAGCAGTCAACGCATTGTGTAGAATCTTTCTTTTGTTCTTTGAATCCATAATATATATATATGATATTAGCTTGTAAGCTTTCAAAGCTTGCTGTAATTAGCTCTTGTTTCATTCTTTATTTTATTTTATTTTTCAATTTAAGAGGCTACTTTTAGGTTTATCAATCTTATTTTGCAATTTGAGAGTATATGTATATTTTTGGTAGCCAACATTTTTTTTCTTAGCTTTATTTTTTGTATTTCATTCATTGGATTTCTCACCTCTTTGATACTCTTGGTATTAGTTAATATGGAGTCAACACAATTCATAACCGCAAATCTGGTCTGGTTAAATAAGACATGAATTTTAAAATTACTATGTAATTGTATGCATAAATTTTAATTTGGTATATTTATACATATAAAATTCTAATCGTGGTTTAAATGTTTTTATATTAGATAAATATAATTATTTATGTGTGTAATATATAAATATAAAATAATGATATATCAATAATTGTGTTAATGATTTACAAGAATTGGATTAAATTAAAATTTTATGTATAAAATTATATAAAATTAAAATTCATTTATGCTATTGCACATTAAATTAATCATAATTTATATATAATTTTGAAATTTATCTGTTAAAATGATATAATGATGTAAAATATTAATTTAAATTTAAGAATAAATAATTGAGTACCATGCAAATAAGTTTTAGGGAGTACATTCAATTAGTTTGGTTTTTCTCAATAAACGAGTTTTGGTTATTAACATGCAAACAAGTTTCGCGGGGTAAATTCAATTAGCTTGAACAAACTCAAATTATAAAATTATAATCCAATCGAGTTGTTTAAGATCAGTTTGACTTCATCGCCTTAACCAAATGAATAGACTTTGGGAATGAATAAAATAAAAAGGATTTTGATTATGTATATGTATAGTTTAGCATAAATCACAAAATTTTAACTCAAAAAATTTTCAACAATTAAATATATATTCATATAGACAACATTTTAGATCAATGTGATAGAAATAGTAAATCAATTTAAAAAATTACATGCATGATAAATACAATTATCTTAATAAATTTAATTGTTGGATTGTTAAAATATTAAAACTATAAAAAAGTTACGGAATGGT
Organism: Gossypium hirsutum; assembly: GCF_007990345.1. NCBI lineage: Eukaryota > Viridiplantae > Streptophyta > Magnoliopsida > Malvales > Malvaceae > Gossypium > Gossypium hirsutum. The sequence goes on along the minus strand of NC_053442.1, from coordinate 9,745,937 downwards.
ATAAAACCACTTAAGTTTTACATCAATGTAAGTGAATCTCTTATATATATATAGAGAGAGAGAGAGAGAAGATTTAATTATGCTCCGAGTCTTTATATTCTCTGTACATTTGAAATTTAGTTTATTTATTTTGATAGTAAGAATTTAATCGCTCTACTCTTATGATTTAATAATTGTAGTCTAATTAATAACATCATCGAAAGACTTTTATTAAATTGGATTATGTGGCATTTTCAACGTAAAAAAATGTACATGTGAGCAATATTACACTTGTGGAAGGCCGAATAAGCAAATATACAATGTTGGATATGGGGTTGTAAAGTTTATGATTCTAAATATGGGGTTATAATGTTCTTCGTGATACAAATGACCCAACCTAATTCAAGGCCCATGGCAAGGATGAGCTCGGTTTCCCTCAAAGCCCAATAACGAGATCCAAATCCAAATAGTTGAAGTCAAAACTCAACTTATTCAGCCAAAACTTTATCACAAAGAAATTTCGTGAAGAAAAGTTGAAGCTTCAAGATGATAGACTTTGGAGTTCAATATGGATCGATGATGAATTAAAAGGGTCCAAGTTTATTTGTGGGCTTAAAATCTCAATCCATGATGACAAGCACATGTGGAAGATGTTAACAAGCTTATACATTACACTTCAAGGAGCCCAATTAAGCCCACATGCATCTCATCTTTCTCAATACACCTCTTTTTTCTCAATCTCGAAATTCAACACTACCTTTGTATCAATAACCTTCGCCGAAGTCTCATCATCTCTTTCTCCATGACTTAATTCTTCTAATTTATAGACAAGTTTTCCTTGATACCTTCCCTACTAAGTCTAATTTGTTGAGCCCAATTTTCCAAACCTCTTTTAAGGGTTTCCAACTTACTCAATAAATCGCTTGAACCAAATAATTTTTACCTCCTTAAGGAAAGCTTCCTCTAGCACCCACTATGACTTGAAACAAAATTTTTTGCTTATGCGCCTATTTCTAGATTGAGTCGTATGAATAAGGAGTGGACAATGATCAAAAAAGGAGTTAGGGAGATGCTTAACCAACACATTAGGGAACATAGACATCCAATTAGCATTCGCCGCTCATCTATCAAGCCGTTCTCGAATATTAGTTTCTGGTAAATTCCCTTTTTCCCATGTGAACCAAACCCCAGAATAACCCACATCTAATAGTTGACATTCCTCCCAAGCACATCTAAAAGCATCCATTCTCTTTTCATCTCTCGGCAACCCTTTAATTTCTCAAAAGCATACAATATCTAATTAAAATCACTGCATACTAACCATGAGAGATCTTGAACGCACCCCAAATCTTTCAGCAACCTTCACGAATCAGTTTTGTTTTGCGCATACGATAAACCATAAAAATTGGTAACCCTCTAATAATTTTTCACCCTATCAGTAACAACTTCGATGTCAATATGGCTAGAGGAAAAAGTTTTGAGATTAACTGTAATATCACCCTTCCAAACCAAACAAAGACCTCCTTTTGAACCAACAACAAAGACATCAATACCATTCCAAAAATCGTAACTTCTTCTCACACGTTCCATCTGTATTTTACAGAGCTTGGTCTCTATAAAGAAGACTATTTGGGGATTATGCTTCTTCAGCATGTGCCGAAGTCTTCTTACAGTCCGTGGACTCCTCAACCCACGAACATTTCAGCTTATAATTTTCATTACGACCGGTAGGCTTGCCCCTTAGCAACCGCCGATATAAAATGGTTATTTCTCAACACCTACCTATTCCTAACTATCGAAGAACCCTTTCTATCCCTATCAATAGATTTATCGCCCTCCCATTTAGGTCTCTTCTTTACATCCCCCCTTCAATCACACATCTTCCCATTGTTGATTATCCTTGTATTTTTAAAGACCCCCCATCCCCTTCTAGATTTACACCCAATATAGGATCAATGCTCATGTCCAAATGATTATCTCCAAAAGTAGTACCCAATTTCACCCATTCCCTATCTTCTTGTAACCACACACTACTCATTGCAAGAGCTCTATGAGTTTAAGCTTTCAAAGACATGTCACGATCCATCTCAACTATTTCAAACCCTAATGTCATTTTAGCCTAACAGAAAGAGTCATTGTGCCCTAACCGTCCACAGAAGAAACAAAACAGAGTGAAATGTTCATACTTAAAATTGACATAAGAACATGCTCCAGCAAAAAAAATCACTTTTTTCTTTCTTTTAAGAGGTTGTGTAACAACCCGGTTTTGACTCTAATCGGACATAGTGGTTTCGGGACCACAAGTCCGAGTCAAAAAAATATTTTAATATTATTTTCTGTGTTTATTATGTGTGAATTTACTAGTGTAAAAATTTCGTGCTTTAATTTCGCCGTTTGAGTGTCCGATTAAATAAAAAGGATTAAATCGCGTAAAATAAAAATTTAATGGTTATTTTTAAAAAGGGGCTGAATAGTGGTTGTTCTTTTAATATGGAGGTTTAGTTTTGCAATTTAACCATTAAAAAGAATAGTGGGCGGCATTATGTGTATAATATATATAGTTTTTATATTAATTATAAATGTTATAATATATAGTATATTATAATATTATAATTAAACAAATAAAGACCACCATCATCTTTTATTTCCTTATCATCTATTCGAAACTAAGAAAAGAAAATAAAAGAAGAACAACCAAGCTATTCGGCCATCTTTGATGCTTGATTTAAGGTATGTTTGGTTTCGGTTTTTGATGATTTTTATGTTTTTGTGATCGTTGCTTCGTGTTATATCTAGCCCATGCTTTAATTTTAGAATTTGATAGTGATTTTGAGACATGCCATTTATGAATACTTGAGGTTGGTAATAGTTGATGATGAAATATGAAAGATATGTGATAGATTATAATGTGTGTTCTTGAATTTTTGATGAATTTAATTATTTTGGATTAATTTGTAAAAAATATTTAATTGAGGGACTAAAAGGTGAAATAAATGACATGCAAGGATCTATATGGGTCTATGAAATATTCGGCCCTAACATAATGTGGGCAAAATTTATGTATTTTGTGTTTTGTGCAAAAATGGACTAAATTGTAAAAATTGTAAAATGTCAGGGGCAAAATAGTAATTTTTCCATTTATGTATTTTTGGAGTTAATTGAATATTTTGATGAATAAAAAGGTTAAATTTAAATGTGTTTAGATCAAGAAACGAGGAAAACGGAATTAGATCGGGGAAAAACGAAAGTAGTCGAGTAGTCGATCGTGTCCGCTGATATCCGAGGTAAGTCTAATAGCTATTTAATGTTGTTAAATTGATATATAGGTATGTAAATGTATTGTATTTTGTTGAACTTAAATTTAAAGGCATATTGATTGAAATAAAATAAAGTATGAATGATATACATGTATTATTAATGTTTGAATATATATATAGGTTTATACTTATATAAACCTTTAAATTTAGTTGAAGTATAAACGATGTATAAGTATATACATGTATAAATTATTAGATTAATCAAAGATATGTATAAGGCATATGTATATATATATGTATAAGGTTTGAATGATTATATAAGTACATTTATATATAAACTCTTGGATTTGATTTGTGGTATATGTATGTTATAATTGTATATATATATAGATTCGAATGAGTATGCAGATATATGTGTTGTGTATTGAATTTAGATATGTCATATATATATATGTATAAGTTTATGTTTTGAAATTGAGTATGAATTTATATATTTATATGGTAGATTCGAATATGTATAAATGTACATGTATAATTTCTTGAATTGAAATTAGGTTTGGAATTATATATGTATACATGAAGTCAAATGTGAACGTATATGCAAATGTACAAGTTTTGTATTGAATAAATGGTATGAAATTATTAGCTTAGATTATTTTAATATGTTTGAATGTTAAAGACACATAGTATATTATAAGTTAAATCTTATGATATTAGTAGTAGAATCAAAAGTATGAGGTTATATATACAAATATGTTTTGGTTGAATTATTGAATTATCAAGTTAGATTTGGTGATGGAGATTTATATATCCATGTGTTTTAAAAATATAAGTAATGAATTTTGAGCTGAATCTCTATACATGGATTTTATATACTATATATATAGTTTGAAAATAAGATGTTTCAGACTTTACGTCTAGCAGGCTTGATGCCGGTGAATTACTTCAGACTTTATGTCTAGCAGGCTTAGTGCCGGTGAAATGTATCAGACTTTATGTCTAGCAGGCTTTGTGCCGGTGAAATCTATCAGACTTTATGTCTAGCAGGCTTTGTGCCGGTGGAATGTATCGGGCTTTGTGCCTAGCAGGCTTTATGCCGGTGTTTTATACAAGTCTCTATGTTATAAAAATCTTATGTGAGTAATAGTAAAAGCTAAATTATTCAGGTATGTGTTAGCCATTTGCTTAATTAGTGTTAAGGTAAGTTGATTGTTATAATTTGATAATAGTTTCAAATGAAATATATAGTATGAGTTTACCATTTGAATATAAGCATGTTTTTACATAATGATTTATTGAATATTTGGCTTTGCTAAATATTTATGTGTATTTGGCCATATGGTTTGTTTATATGAAAATACAATGTGATTTTTTTTTAAAGTGTTAGATGGTACGAAATATTAGGATATTTGGTTTATTTTATCTTAATGATGGAATAAGTATTATTATGCATTTATATATAAATGAATTTTAAATTTTTTTGCGTATAACTTACTAAGCTTTAATAGCTTAATGTGTGTTTGTATTTGTTTACTCTGTTTTATAGATTTTGGAGTTGCGTTACGAGCTCGGGGATCATCAGTATAGTCTATCACATTATCGACTGTCTTTGGTATTTTATAAATTTTGAATTCGAACCTATGGCATGTATAGTCTACTTTATATGTTTAATTTTGGGATGTGTGAATTTGAGCCATGCGAAAATGGCTTATTCATTTTGGTTAAGTTTGGTTTTATGGTTGTGATCTATTTGATATATATATGATGTTTAAGCTTATGCAAAAATTTCGGTTATTTATATGGTAGTGTGATGTGTTTAGCATATTTGTAAATAGTTTTATAAATTAGTATAGTTAAGCCTAATTTGAAAATAATATTTGTATTATATGTAGTATAGTTAGTAAATTGAAATGACATAAATGTTTGGATAATTGCTTGATTTATGATATTAAATTTTGATCGGTAATGCCTCGTAACTCTAATCCGTCGATGGACATGGGTCGGGGTGTTACAGGTTGTCTAACATCTAACTGTACCCTTATTCGCAAATAATTACCAAAACCCTTTTCTCAAATTAGAACCATTAAACTCCAAAAAAAGTCTCAAGAAAACCCCCTAATTGATGCGACAATGACTCAGTGAAAAAACCTTGGGGAACTCCATGAATTTGAACCCAAAAAACCACAAGAATTAGTGGCACTCTTAATGGATCTTCTCCCTCGCTAAGAAGATATAGCATCAAGAGGTGATTGTTAAAGGTCCATGGAGAACTTTTTATGACTCTCTCCAAACTCATTCTATGAAAAAACTTGAACATAAATCTTTCCTCCCCTAGATCTAAAATCTGGACCCCTATAACCGGATGCCATAAATTTGTCATCGTGCTTTTCATTGCCGAAAAGTGAATAACACTTGCTGCCAAAAAACACCCAATCAAACACAAATTAGCAGCCTTAAGGTATAGAATCAGGAACGAACTGTGCCTTATGTTATAACCTCCTCCGTTCGATCTTAAGGGTTTTTAAGGAGCTTGTTGAAATTATCCTTCAACTCGTTCATCGATATCCAACCACCTTCGAACTTGTTCGAGTCCTTTCCCAATAGCGATTGGCAGAGGCTCACTTTACCAGTAACGATCGCTGATCCCACGATAACTAACCCATCCACTGGCAGACCGAGTTGTAGCGTTACGTCTTTGAGTGTGATTTTACACTCACCGCATAGAAAGTAGAAAGTGTTTGTTTCGTGTAACAACCCCTAACCCTTATCCGTCGCCAGAATAGGGTTACAGAGCATCACCAGACTTTTCAGATCAAATATGAACATTATATAATCATCTAGCATACACATCATAATTTAATCATATTGTCCCTTTTATGAGCCCTCAAGGCCCAAAATATGTGTTAGAAACAAATCGAGACTAAATCGAGTACTCTAAGAATTTTTTGCAAAATTTCAAAAACTTTCCTAGGTGCAAGGGACACACGTCCATCTGTTAGCCATGTGGACTCAAAATGAACCTTAAACATCAAATTTACCTTTCCCTGCAACCTTGAACACCAAGAAACTCAAAAACCAATTGTTCAATCACTTTAAAACACAATTTAATACCTTTAAAACATGTCAAAACAATCATCCTAGTTTCCTAACTAATGTACCCTCATAGGTACTTCACTTATATTATCAAAACAATCAAATAAAATACCATTTAAGCAAATTCTAAATTCATACCAATTTCAACCCAAATTTGCCTATATCATTCTCACTTATGCATCAACTTAAACGTTCCATATTAAACCTCAACTTAACACGTATAATCAAGTATATAAGTAACCAATATCATCTTATAACATCATTTACATTTACTTCCCAAAATGACAAGCATAAGACATCCTAGGTACATGCCAACAACAAAAGAAATATACATCACGACGTTTTGAGTTCAAGATTGTTGATGGATACTGAATCGGTAATCTGACTGTAACACCCTTAACCTTTATCCGTTACCGGAATAGAGTTTCGGAGCATTACCAAACTTTACGAATTAAATACAAACATTTCCCAACTTTTGGTACACATATTAAGAATCAATTATATAACACTCATATTGTCCCTTAGATGGACCTTCGAGGCCCAATATTCACCTTAGAAGTGAATCGCGACTAAACCGGGTACTCAGTGAATTTTTTCCAAAATTTTAAAATTTTCTTAGAAGCAGGGGACACATGCTCGTGTTTCTGCCTATGTGAACGAAAATAGGTCATTTTAAGGCCACTTTTCTCACCCATTTTGACATTAACCTGTACTCAACATTTACATACACCAATATATCCCAACCAAGCAATCAATACAAGCTAAGACATGTTCTCAACATGACATAACATCATAAATATATCATTTACTTATACCTACCTATTTAACTCATTTCATTGATTTATCAAATTCTACTACTAATTACATGCATAAAAACATTTAATATTCACGACCACAATTCAAACTATTTCATTGTCAAACCAACCCTATACATGCCATATAAACCAAAATTTACATTGCAAAAACTACCGGAATAAACTAGATAGTGTAGCTTGATGTGTTGATCCGATCATCCGACTACATGTTAATCTACAAGAACATTAAATAACACGACTAAGCTTAATAAAGCTTAGTAATTTCAATAGGTTAAACATTAATCTTACCAAACTTAATATAATATAATAAATTAAATTTTAAATAAATCATACATTTTTCCCTGTCAAATACAATATAATCAATAAACACACTTCCTTCAGATCAATATCAATAATAATCTATAAATCTTTCAATTCAATATAAATCTTTCAATTCAATCACATAAGTCCCTCACCATTTCTTACTGAATCGAAGAACGGCTTACAAATATGAGTACATTGTTCTTTTTGTGCCATAGTCCAACTATGGTCTTACACATGTATTGCCATGGCCCTACCATAGTCTTACATTTATAATGCCAAAACCCAGTTATGATCTTATCATCAGAATGTCATAGCTCAGCTATGGTCTTACACATGCATTGCCATGGCCCTGCCATGGTCTTACATTTATAGTGTCATAACCCAGTTATGGTCTTATCATCAGAATGCCATAGCCCAACTATGGTCTTACATTTAAACATTACCATGATTCAACCATGACCTTATCCGTCAATTCATTCTTTTCCATGGAACGATCGTACTCAATCTTGCGTTCTACTCGTTTTAAACATTCAATTCAATTTTCATACTTTTACAATAATCTTAATTTCACCAACAAAATATGAATAAACATATTATATCATTCCTAAATTAACAAATAATCATGAAAGTATTACCATATGAACTTACCTTGGTTGGATTGTAAAATTGGTAATAGTTTGAGACTACTCGGCTAATTTTCCTTTTTTCTCGTTGATCTACGAGCTCTTGATCTAGAATGTAATTTTTTTCTTTCATTAGCATATATTTTAATTTCAGTCCACTTCACAATTTATACCCCTTAAATTTCGAAATTACACAATTATCTCAACTTTTACATTTTTTTCAATTTAGTCCCTCACCAATTAACCCATCAAATGAGATTATTTTTATCAATTAACACTTTATCTAAATATTATAAGCTATTACACAGACCTTAATAAACATAATTTAATACCAAACCCTAAGATTTAATCTTTTTCACAATTTGGTCCTAAAATCAATTTATATTGAAATTACTTGATAAAATCTTCATATAACAAAATTAAAACTTAAAATACATGTTAATTCATTATAAACATCCAGCACTCATCAATGGTAACTTTAAAAATTACCCATAGAATAAAAAACTAATGAATTAGATAGTTGGACCTAATTGTAAAAGTCTCAAAAACATAAAAATTTCAAGAGAAAAGCAAGAATTAAACTTACATGAAGTAAAAATATAAAAACCAGCTTAAAAAGCTCTCTAATGGCTGTTTTGGCTGAGAATTGAAGAAGAATTGCCTAGAAATCTTTTGATTTCTTTTTATTTAAGCTTAATTTTACCAAATTTACAATTTTGCCCCTAAATCACCTAATTCCAAGATTTTTTTCTGCTTATGCCGCCTCAGCCATTCCTTGGGTGTCTAATTTTCCTTTTAGTACTCCATTATTTACCACTTATGCCATTTAATCATTTTATTAAGTTTTGCACATTTTTCAATTTAGTCCTTTTTAATTAATTAACTATCGAAACAATAAAATTTTCTAACGAAACTTTAATACTACCTTAATGATACTCCGTAAATATTTATAAAAATATTTACAGCTTGGTTTATAAAATTGAAGTCTCGATACTTCGTTTTCAAAACCAATTAATCTAACAAATATTTCTAAAGCATAATTCTTTAATTCATAAGCCTTCCTAAATTCACAATCAACTCATAAACACTATATAATAAAATTTACGAGCTCACTTATCGGATTTAGTGGTCTCGAACCACTATTTTTGACACCACTGAAAATTGGGTTGTTACACTGACTTTAACCTAACATGCGCACGGAAAACAAATCGTACACTGAGTATAAACTCAATGGTATTTCTATAATCCGAATGCTTAAAAGTAAAATATTATAACATACAATAACTATAGTCATATAATTATTCAATTCATAAATAAGGTATTTATAGCACGTTCAATTTTTATCATTTACTATCCCAGATAACTTTTCACAATATGAACACAAATCATTTGAACAACAATATTGTTCATTCATATTCAATTCATAAATACACAAATCATGTGTCTCTAACCATATTTCAAATCACCACTCAATATTAGAGGTGCTCATAGGCTGGGCGGCCCGGCCCGACCCGACGGCCCGCCTGAAATATGGGAGGGTTTGGGTAAAAATATAGGCCCGAAATATGGGCTTGGGCAAAAAAACGAGGCCTGATTAAAAAACGGGCCGGGCCCCGGGCACCACTTTTTTGGCCCGGGCCCGACCCGGCCCGGCCCGAATATAATAAATATTTTTATTTTTTTATTTTAAAATACTTTTTTTAAATTTTTTAAAGTTTTTAAATTTTCTAAAAATACTTTTTTAATTTTTTTAATTTTAAAATATTTTTAAAATACTTTTTTTAATTTTTGTTTTAATTTTTAAAATAATTTTTTGGTATTTATTTAAAAAACGGGTCGGGTCGGGCCGGGCCCGGGCTTATGAATTTTTTCCCGGGCCGAGCCTGGGCAAAGTTCTAGGCCCATATTTTGGGGCGGGCCGGGCCCGGTCCTAGGACCCGGGCCAAAAAAATTTTTTGGGCCCGGCCCGAACCTGACCCGGCCCATGAGCATCTCTACTCAATATCAATCATAACACTATTTTATTCAATAACCCCTATTAACATGACATGGACTCAGACGGATACACGAATCCAACCAAAACACACCAGTTTGGCACCCATTGCCTCATCCGATAATTTGAAGCAATAAGTTGACACCCAGAGTCTCATCGGTCATGTAAAAGTAAATTGGTACCTGGTACCTCATCGAATTTATCCGAAGTAATAATTTGACACCCAGTATCTCATCGACTCGAAGTCGAAGTATCCCTGAACTCTTCTCATCCTATGGCATGCCATCTATATCCGACTCAGCCCGATACAATTAATAGGGTTTCAATTCACTTTTCAAATGCCACAATTATCCAATACTCAATTATCACATAAATCACAATTTCACATACATTCAATTCAATATAAAAAAAATGCTAACACTTACCTTATTTACTTACTATAAACATTTAAATCAAAATACAACAATTAATAATTAAATTTGGATTACAAAAATACAAACCAGAATTTCTAAGCTACTCCTCGTCAACTTTATATTTTCCTTTCTTAGTCGAAGTTTTTGGTACAGCGTTAGCTACAAAAATTAAAACAATTAAAATTCATCAACGCAATACAATTTCACATTGAATATTTCAATTTTTATTCAACTTTTGTCTAAATTCCAATTTAGTCCCTAAATCGAGACTAACTTTATTTCTTCAAAACTAATTCCATATTTTCATTCAATTTTCACTTTAGACTAAATTCAACTCTCTAATTTCACTCAAATCCCTAAATTTTGAATTTTTTACAATTTAGTCCATAATACTCAAAACTTATAATTTATTTTACAATTCAATCCCTTTTTCATTTCTAACTTAAAATTCTATCAATTTAATCACAAATACTTAAATTATTCAACATGAACAACATCTAAAAATTTAATATTTTCTAAAATTTCAACATAGGTTAAGTAGTATTTAATACTAGGATTCTAAAAACATAAAAATTACAAGAAAAAGGACTAAATTAACTTACCAATTAAGCTTTGAACTCTTGAAAACCCTAATTTTTTTCTCCTTTTTCTTTCTCTCTTTTTCTTCTCTGTTTCGTTTACTTTATTCTTCATTTTCTATTCATTTATTTTATATTTTAATTATTATAACAATATAATATAATAATATAATAATATTTACTTAAATAATAAGTAATAATTATTATAAATGTATATATTTAAATGTTACACATGTTATTACCAAATACCAATACCACACACTTATTAATTTGAGGTTTAATTGCTTATTTAGTCCCTTCACTTTTCTTTAATCTACAATTTAACTTTCTTCCTATATGCAATCTAGTCCTTACACCTAATTACTCTTAAATTAAGCAAATTCACCTAATCAAAGTCTAATTAACGACACAACTAACTTCGTAAATATTTTTAATATTTACAAATCTGTTTTTCAAAAACAAAGACTCGAAAATACACTTTTCGATACCCATAACTATCAAGTCGTTATATTTCGGACCTTCTTCTTTCCACCAACGCGCTGATTAGTGCCAAATCAAGTTTGCAGCCCTTGGACATTCGAGACGTATGTAAGATTCCAACCGCTTGCAAGTGGCCACGAATTTCAAGGATCACAGGCTTTCCCATATTATGAATGAAGCCTTCTAGAACACGATTAGTCTATTTATATAATAAAAACAATTTAAATTTTTTTTTAAAAAAATTAACATTATTAAAATTAACGAAATTTAAATTTTTGACTTACCATTGCTAATTGAGTGGCAGAAATATGTTTGTCATCGAAGTGGATTAGAAATGCAGTTATTCGTGGGAAATCGATTTAAACGACTAAAAATGAGATAATTAATGTCGAAACCATTTTTTAAAAACAAAAAATTTAGGTTGTCGACTTTAAAAAATAAAAATTGGGAGTCACCACCAATCTTTTATTAAGGTGTGATTGGATCACCTAAAAAACGGTTTTGGTCTACGAGTTTCAGAAAAACGGATCCGGGAGTCAGTTACGTACGAGAAAGGATTAGCACCCTCGTAACGCCCAAAATTGGTACCTAGTTAATTAATTAGTGTCTTAATGTCGAAAATTTGAAAAATATAATCCTTAGCAAAAACTTAAAAACGTTACTTATTAAGACCCTTATCATTTCGAAAAAAGAAAATGTCACATCCAATGCGTTAGGGCACAACATTCTAATTTCCTCAAAAATGAATTAGTCTAAAACTTGTGTAATAAAAATTTAAAAGAATATTCATTTGTTTAAGATTTAAAAAATCGCGGCCCAATACGTTAGGGCACAATTCCTCAAAATCTCAAACTTAAAATATTTCCTTTATTATTATTTTTAAAAAAAATCTTTGTCTCGAGAAATCAATACGTCACATCCAATACGTTAGGATACAACATATTTAACTCCCCAACAACAAGCTTTTTATTTTATATATTTTTTATTAATGAGCAACCCTCGATCGTTGGATTTAACGAAGAAAATCAGAACACAATACGTTAGGGCTCAAATTCCTTCAAAATCCTAAATACGAGTGTTATCTCAATTTTGAAAATTTTAAAATCGAAAAAAAATTATGTGATGCTACATTAAATATAAAATGTAATAATAAATACAACAATGGTATAGAAATAAACGAAATTAATGTACATAAACAACGACATGTAAAATATCAAATGAATATAAATGAAAACATAAATCAATAAGCAAATGAAGGAAATAAACAAAAAAATATAAAGAGAAAAATGTACAATATATATATACATTTGAAATTATGAAGAATAAAAGACATAAAGATAATTTACTCATAAAATTTTGGGTTATAAAACTTATATATATATAATACATAATGCATTTATGAAAACAAGGAAAATATAAATATATACATATAAAATATATTCATGCATTTACAAAAAAATGAAATATATAAGTATAATATAAAACGTGAAAAATATTTATAATAAGCTTTGAATTGAGTATAAATATATGTGTATATATTACAAAAATGTATAAACATATAAAAATCATAGAACATGGGCAAACGTATAAATATTATGAAATATAAATGTGTATATATATATGTATAAAAAACTATGAAAATAAAATAATAATAATAATAAAGTATGTATATATATTAAAACGTTTAAAATATATATATGTATATATATTAACATGCATATGCGCACATATATGTAGGTATAATAATTAATAATATATAATATAATAATAAAAATAATAATAACAAAATTAATAAAATAGACTAAAAACCTAAAATGAAAGATTAAGGATTAAATTGAAAATCAACATAATTTTAAAAAAATGAAGGGCCCCAATTAAAAGGCGCGAATAACTCATAGGGCTCGAATGGGAAAATATCTCCATCCTTTGAAACGCGTCACTTTATTAGGGCTAAATAAAATAAATAAATAAAATTCGCAGTGGTATCACCTTCTCCTTTTTTTAAAATCGTAAATAAGTAAAAAATAATCGAAAAAGAAAAAAAAAAAGAAAACAGTAAGCCACCTTTAAAAAACTACCAATCGTTCTCCCTTTTTTTATTCTCCCCTTTTTTGAAGGGGAGAGACCTCTATTTATAGCTGAGCCTTCCCAAATTCAACGGTACAGATCAATTACATCAACGGCTAAAATTAAAAGGTATTTACAAATTAAATCTTTAAGATTACAAAATCATATCTTCTAAGATTGTATATCCTCGAAAATTATATTTCCATATGTGAGCCCGAGTTAAAATTGGCTATTACAATTAAAAAATAATATTTTTAAATTAAAATATTGAAAATTTTGAAACGAGAGAGTTGAGAGATGGACGTGAAAGAAAATGAAAATTTGGGAGTATTTATAGGGTAAAAAAAATTAACCATTAGAAATATTTTTTTAATTTTTTTTACTGTTGGCATGATAAAATTCAAAAAGCAGTTAGTTTTTTTAAATCAGTCTACTTCCCTAATTAATTTTAAAACTGACCTAAATGTCTAATTAATTAAAAAAAAGGCCCTTTTTAATAACATTAACTGAAATATCAAAATAAAAAAAATTTAAAATCGTTTAAAGAAAATGTCACAGCCCCTGCCATCTCGTAAATTGGCCTCTGTTGTGAAAGTTGGTGTTGATTGAAGAGAAAAAAGAAAGTGAAAGATCAAAGGAAAAGTTTCTAGGTTTCTCCGGTTAAATAAAATCTAAGAGGAAGAAAAAGTGAAGGCAAAAAGATTGATGTGATTTTGATTATGAAGATGAGAAGAAGATTTGGTTTTCCTTAAAAGAGAAAGGAAAGCTTTCACGATTTCATTGAAAAAGAATCTATATTTAGATTTTATTTTATTTAAATTATTTGATTTTATGTTATTTTAGAACTGTATTTTTTTATATATTTTAAAATTCTTAATATTTATATTTAAACACTGTTTAACAGTACAAAGTGTAGTTAATTGTAATAATAATTTCATCTTTGAAATGGAAATCACATGTCCCATGTGGAGGGTGATTACTGGCAGTGCCTTCAATTTTCTCAGAAAATGCCTCACCAATCATTCTCTTCAACTCAGGAACCCAAATTGTTCATCTTTCATGCCACCCAACACCACCCAAAAGAAAAACCAAAATGCTGTCTTTATATAAAATCTAAACTCTAAAGCAATTTCGGGACTTTAAAAACTTCCTTTTTGGTCTTCCATCTCCCAAGCTTATCCTTTGACAGCTCAACCGATTCAGGTTTTCCCCCCTCCTTTTGGCCTAACTACATGATTCGTTCATTTATTGGTGCTTTTGGGCCAATTATTTAGCTAAATTTATTATGCTTGATGATGACATTTTGTGTTAGTTAAAAAGTTGCTATATTAATGTTTTATTATGAATAAGATCTGGGTTCTTTTTTCCATATGTCATATGATCGTGATTTGGCACTAGATCGTTGGTGGGTTTACTCTCTTTTTTCGCTTTATTTTATCGGATCTGAAGGTTTTCTTATGGCTGTTCTGTATTGAAACAAAAATTCTATCTGTTCTTTTATAATTCATCAAAATATTGCCGTTGTTATGCCCCTTATTTGTTTATTCCTAAAAGTGTATGATTTTCTTTCTGGGAAACTTAGTTTTTTGAAGTGAGTGCTTTACCATGATTTGTTTTGCTATCTCTAAACAATAATGATGGTGGCAGTTGTGACACTGTGATTTGGGGGTAATATCAATCGCTTTACTGAATTTGTTATTTGCTGCATTGAGTATTGTGTTTTGTTGGTATTTCCTTTGAAAATATACTTGTCAATCAGAATTATAACTTGTTAAGAACCTTAGCATCATTTCTCTTTCCAGCTACTGAATCAAATATCAATGCCATCCCTATTTCCACTTACAATTTGCAATTGTATACTTTGATTGAATCACTATTAGTCTGTAACTACTGTAATTCGATTTCGGCAGTCTGTGTTGCTGGAAGTTGCTTTGCTACAATGCTCAAACAAATTTTAATCAAACTCCCGCTGAAGTTACAAAAATCTGACCTATTAGATTCATCTGGAAGTGATTCTGGAAACCATACTTCTAACTCAGGGAATGGAGTTCAATGTGCAAATATCGGGAATAGTATATCAAGTCGTCTAAGTGTTGTTAAACGGGTGTCCTCAGCTGTTTTTCCTGCTAGCATCATGGTTGGTGTGGAGGCAGTAGAACCCTATTTATCTTTCACAGATGTTTCAAGTCTGCAGAAACAGAGCCTCTTTATTAGTAAATTGAATCTGTGCTGCGAGGTTTCTGATTTCAGTGATCCTGATAAAACTAGCGCCGAGCAAGATCTTAAACATCAAACACTGATAGAACTAGTTGATTTTGTTTCTACGGGGTCTGCAAAGTTCAATGAACCGGCAATTGCCGCAATGTGTAAAATGTGCGCCGTTAACCTGTTCAGAGTTTTTCCACCTAAATATCGGTCTAATAGCATTAGTGGTGAAGTGGAAGATGAAGAGCCAATGTTTGATCCTTCATGGTCAAATTTGCAACTCGTATATGATCTACTTCTTGGGTTTATTACGTATAGTTCTCTTGATGCAAAGGTGGCAAAGAAGTACGTAGATCATTCTTTTATTTCGAGGTTACTTGACCTCTTTGATTCTGAGGACCCCCGGGAAAGGGACTGTTTGAAAACAATTCTGCACAGAATTTACGGGAAACTCATGGTGCACAGGCCCTTTGTACGAAAAGCTGTTAGCAATATCATCTATCGTTTTGTTTTTGAAACTGAAAGGCATAATGGTATTGCTGAACTCCTCGAGATATTCGGAAGTATTATTAGTGGTTTTGCTGTACCATTGAAAGAGGAACACAAGATGTTTTTGTGGAAATCCCTTATTCCTTTACACAAACCGAAACTGGTGGGTGTTTATCATCAGCAATTAACATTTTGTGTTGTACAGTTTATAGATAAGGATCCGAAGTTAGCCGATAGCGTGATTAAGGGACTGTTAAAATATTGGCCAGTTACAAATAGCCAGAAGGAGTTAATGTTTATTAGCGAGTTGGAAGAGGTTTTGGAGATGACTAGCATGGCCGAGTTCCTAAAGATCATGGTTCCACTGTTTCGGCGTATTGCATTTTGCTTAAACAGCTCCCATTACCAGGTATAATTTCCTTTTTCTAGTCACTCTGAGAAAAATGTTTAAGTTGGACTGTATCTTTATCGATTATGAGTGTTGCTTTTGTTTTTGGTTGATTGAAATCATTATGTCACGCGGCAACAGGGCAATATGAAACTGTTTTCGACTTTTCTCTTTCCACTGTTTTCAGGTGGCTGAACGAACTCACTTGCTATGGAACAATGAGCACATCCTTAATCTTGTAACACATAACCGTCAGGTGATATTTCCTCTTATCTTCCCCGCCCTCGAGCGAAATTCTGAGAACCATTGGAACCAAGCAGTGCTTAACCTGACACAAAGCATAAAGAAGATGTTGTGCGAGATGGATGAAGAACTTGTGCTTGCTTGCCGGCAGAAGATGGAGGAGGAAAACTCCCAGTCGAGTGAGGCAACTGAGAAGAGGAAACTAATATGGGAACGCCTGGAAACTGCTGCCAACGTGATTCCTTCCGCTGCATGCCCGGTTGCCTGTTGAACACTCAAGTAATCATGTTGGGAAAAGAAAAGAAAATAAACGTAAATATATTTGTAGCTGCCCTGATTGTTGGATGTTGTTTGGCGAGTCAATAGGATTTGTATGTCATCACCATCAAAAGATTTAGACGCACTGGGTTTCAAGCATATGTATCTGCTACACCTCTTGTATCCATTATATTTTTCTTTTGTCTATACATTCAAAGCCATACAAATTACAGGCAATGAAACTTCATATGAACAGCAATGCCTCCTTTAGTAAAACCCTGCCAACTTATGCTTAAATGTTGAAGGGGCAAACCTCATCTTCCTCCAACTAAACTCCATGTCTAAAATTTGCTGAAAATTCTTGATCTTCTTCATCCTGTCTGTGATGGCATTCTCTTATGCTAGTGGATCGCGAGCACAACAAGAAAGTTGGGTCATGTACTTCAATACTGCATTGCATGTTGTTCTTGTCAAATAATAATTGTAAGCCCTTTCACTTCTTGATTTCCACCAAGTGAGTAAAAGTGGCATACAATTTTATCAATTTTAGTTGAGTCAATTATATCGATTGCTTATCTATTATTGAAATACATAATTAAACCCAACTTAACCCACTTAATATATATATATGTCTCTATTCCATAAAAGTTTGTAAAATCCAGTACAACTTATATAAACTATAAACTAGTTTACCTTTCCTTTTCTTTTTATTTATAGTCTATAATATATAACAATACGAGTTTGAAAAAAAAAATTGACGAGAATATTTTTTATTTTTTATCATATCACTAAATAATTATAATTCAATTTAAAATATTAATTAAAATAGTTATATTAATTTTAAAATAAATTTATTACTTGAAAAGAACACTAAGCATAAAATATAGAAAAAATTGTAATAATTATAATTTAATTTATAATTTTTAGTTTTTTTAAATTGTTTTTAATTATGTAAAATAAAATTATTATGATATTAATTTTTTTTAAATTTTTAAATTGTTTTCAAATCATATTCGAACAACAATGGCGTCGAAGAGTAATTGAAAATCATATTAATTGGTTATGATATTATGATATTAATTTTTTTAAAAACTTTTCTACAAGTTTATACTAGCAAGAGCTCTTAATTTATTTATTTATTTATTTATTTATATGTTATTTATTTAGTACAAAGTGAAAAATGTTCTGTGAATTTAATTTGAAAAAGAAAATCAAATTTCAACAATTTTCTTTAATCACTATTAAGTTAGTTTAAATATCTTTTCTATTTATCACAAACTATTTAATTAGAAGCTAGTTATAACAAATCTATATCTTCAGTTCACACCTGTATATGAATATTCTGAAAATTTTCAAAAATGAGATTCCAATCCCCAACAAAACTATGTACCATGTGGCAAGCTATGTTTCATAATAATATACTTTCACATGTTCATTGAAGGAAAAGATATTGGGTAGTGTAGCCTTTATGATCAAAGCATTTCATTGTCATGTAATGTTTCTCTCTGTTTTCCCTTAAAATTGGGTTGTATTGAGAAATTAAAACATTGAGAAGCATAGCACAAAAAGAAGTTGCAAAAGATCATTCCACGATAAGAACAACTCGCCTCTCAATTTATTCTAACCTAGCCAGTGGACCAACATGGTAATCTTTATTTCCAGGCACAAATGGTAAACCGTTTCCCCTTATGTTGATTACACATCACATACGAAGTTTTTTATGGGAATTGGATCCTTTTCTGAGATTTGTTTCGACTTTATCAAAACATACACTGTCTAAACTGTCTGAAGAGTATTAAGGAATCAGAAAATGTACACACAGGCAAATGAAGTCAGCAGTGTGGTCAGTAGTATCGAGACGAGGTTCACCGCATTGTTGTCAAGAAAGTTAAGACCTGAAATCCTCTTCACTGTTGGTCCAGGTTTTCCAACAACCTGCAAAGAGATCAAACAAAAAATATTCACAATGCGGGCAGCATTGAACGGTTCGTTTATCATGGCATGATAGGAGCTTGTTTTCAATTTTGAAGGCCTAAAAATCTTCAGCATTGTGTTCAACAAACCTTATTTCGGACAGAGCAGAACCCACTGAATTGAAGGGTTGCTCCCAACAGAGAATCTATGATACTTCCTAAAAGTCCAGCCACTGCAGAAAGGGGTATTACCAACAGCTGCTTCATGGCCATTTCATTTGAACATCTTGTAGTGAGAAATCCAACCAGAACAAATGTTAAACCAATGACACTCCCTGCTGCCAAAGCTGCTAAAAATCCTGTTTTTGTCACACCTCCATTGGTGCCCCTTCGAACAGACTGATAATCATTTACAGTAATATTAGTAAATACACACACAAAAAAAAGAAGCAAAGTCTTTACCCGCTATATCAGGTTAATTATATGGGTAAGATAAATGCATTAAGACCGTATCTAAGTGATCAAGAAAGCTAATCCTTTCTAATAGTTCCTTGAAAAAAACAAATCAACTTCATGAATAACATGAAAATAAAAGTTACAAACATCATAACTATCAACTATGTGGTTTGCATAGCAACCATAAATGCCTAGAGTAGAATGCAAGCTAGATAGTTGCTTTGATTTATGAGGAAAGATCTAAGCAGCTGAGTTGATCTTCAGAGAAACAGGATATTATCGGAAAGTTGTCGCTAAGTTTGAACAGGATGTGATGACATTGTAGTGTGACTAGATATATAACCATCCAAAACAATATGTTGTTAAATCAAATTAGGGAAAAGAATATCAACCTTAAAAGTTGTGATCAGCCGTGGCTGGTCATCACTAAGAACTCCGATCTCCGACGACCAAGTGTCACCGTTGCAGCAAGAATAGTGACCAATAATACCACCAATTAAGGAAGTGATAAGAACCGAATCATTCGAGTCTAGGCACTTGTCCTCCCATCCAGTCAGGTTCCCAATAAGAACAGACAAAACTGCTGCAATACCACTATTGTATAAAACTTGTATCCTGAAATGAATAAATTGGGAATTACCCTGTCAAATAAAGAATCTACAATCCAATATAACCTTGCTACTCTACACATATCGCAAGTTCTTACTTCTATTCATCAACAGATTGAAGTCCAAATCATTGTCCCTGAATATTTCCTCTTATTTGTCCCATCAAAAGTTTCATCCCTTACCCACCAAAATTAGTTCATTTGATTTTTGCCAAATTCTTTTGAGCATCAGAATTTCAACATTTCTATACCCTTTTAAATCCTAGAAAGGGGGGGGGGAGAAAGAAAGAAAAAACTCCAACCATAGCATTCAAAGAAGATTTCCACTTCTATCCATTAACAACACTGATTTGTTCCCACTTGTCTTTCACAACCAATCAAGAAAACTCTAATTTTTTTTTCATTTGAACTAAATTAGTTAGTTCATCAATCTTCAAATATAAATTAAGATGTATATTGGTTTATTTGAAGAGAGAATTATAAAAAAAATACCAGTTTCTTTGTCCACCTTCCTTAAAATCAGCATCAACTCGCCGCTTCTTGTCTTCTCCAACTTTGGTAAGCATCGATGAAGTGAAGAAAAAGACAAGTAACATTGCCCCGAACCTAAAATTCCCATAAATTAATAACTTTCTTGGCATGCCAAACAAAGAAACACCATATAAATGTAAAAAGAAAAGAAAAGGACCTGTATCCGGCAACGAAATGAATAGTCATGACGAGAAATCCGGCAAGAGCTCCAGATAAATCGAGAGACTTCCTTCTGTAGGATCGAATGGCGACAAAGGAAGAGATTACAACAGCGATTAATGAGTGGGTTAGAGTTCTCTCCATCTTCTTGTTCTTCTTGACTGGGGAGAATAGAATCGGAGAGAATTGAACTGAACTGAACTGGGATGTATATACTGTACCCGATGTTTTTCAAAGTCAAAATTACACCACTTCTAACAAAGTGTGCGTTGATATATATATAATATTATAGGATAAACTACGGTAGTGGTAATAGAGTAGCCAGTTAATTAACTATAGTTAGCAGTCGGTTAATGTGAAGTTAGGAAAGTGTGTTATTTATGATTCGGTTAATTGGTTTGATTGGTTGAGAGCAGCCTAACATGTGTATAAATAAATTATCTCATTGCATTATTTTGATTTCAAGTGTAATTTTAATTATCGTTTTTTCAGTGCATTTCTCTTCCCATGTGTTTTGTCTCCAACATATTTTTTTCATTTATATTTAAGTAGTTATTAAATTATTAATAATTTTTTGAGATTTAATGATTAAAAGTTATAAAATAATTATTCAATTTTTTATTTCTTTTTTAGTTTTCAACTGCCAAATGATTAATGGTGATAGTTTTTAAATTTGACATAATATCAATTTTAGCCTTCAATGTTTATACATTGTGTCTATGGGTGAGTAAAATTTAATTTGACTCAAAAAAATCAAATGATTTTTCATTTTCGAGTTAATTAAATTGAGCTATTTGATTTTTTTTCGAGTCAAATCAAATACATAATTTGAGTTTCAAGTGCAAGTTGAGTTGAATTTTATAATTTGAATAATTCAAATAACATATTAGTGTAAATGCCCTTTGATTCCTATTAATGTTGGAAATGAGTAAATTGGTCTCTTTTAATAAAAATTACAAAAAATACAAAATAATTTTCAAGGATTCGAAATGAATTTTTAAATTCTGTCGAAACCATTTTTTTAAAAACAAAAAATTTAGGTTGTCGACTTTAAAAAATGAAAATTGGGAGTCGCCACCAATCTTTTATTAAGGTGTGATTGGATCACTTAAAAAAACGGCTTTGGTCTACGAGTTTTAGAAAAATGGATCCGGGAGTCAGTTATGTACGAGAAAGGATTAGCACCCTCGTAACGCCCAAAATTGGTACCTAGTTAATTAATTAGTGTCTTAATGTTGAAAATATGAAAAATATAATTCTTAGCAAAAACTTAAAAACGTTACTTATTAAGACCCTTATCATTTCGAAGAAAGAAAATGTCACACCCAATGCGTTAGGGCACAACATTCTAATTTCCTCAAAAATGAATTAGTCTAAAACTCGTGTAATAAAAATTTAAAAGAATATTCATTTGTTTAAGATTTAAGAAATCGTGGCCCAATACGTTAGGGCACAATTCCTCAAAATCCCAAACTTGAAATATTTCCTTTATTATTTTTTTTCAAAAAAAATTTGTCTCGAGAAATCAATATGTCACATCCAATACGTTAGGATACAACATATTTAACTCCCCAACAACAAGTTTTTTATTTTATATATTTTTTTATTAATGAGCAACCCTCGATCGTTGGATTTAACAAAGAAAATCAGAACCCAATACGTTATGGCTCAATTTCCTTGAAAATCCTAAATACGAGTGTTATCTCAATTTTGAAAATTTTAAAATCGAAAAAAAAATGATGTGATGCTACATTAAATATAAAATGTAATAATAAATACAACAATGGCATAGAAATAAACGAAATTAATGTACATAAACAACGACATGTAAAATATCAAATGAATATAAATGAAAACATAAATCAATAAGCAAATGAAGGAAATAAACAAAAAAATATAAAGAGAAAAAGGTACAAAATATATATACATTTGAAATTATGAAGAATAAAAGACATAAAGATAATTTACTCATAAAATTTTGGGTTATAAAACTTATACATATATAAAATACATAATGCATTTATGAAAACAAGGAAAATATAAATATATACATATAAAATATATTCATGCATTTACAAAAAAATGAAATATATAAGTATAATCTAAAACGTGGAAAATATTTATAATAAGCTTTGAATGGAGTATAAATATATATGTATATATTACAAAAATGTATAAACATATAAAAATCATAGAACATGGGCAAATGTATAAATATTATGAAATATAAATGTGTATATATATATATGTATAAAAAACTATGAAAATAAAATAATAATAATAAAGTATGTATATATATTAAAACGTTTAATATATATATGTATATATATTAACATGCATATGCGCACATATATGTAGGTATAATAATTAATAATATATAATATAATAATAATAATAATAATAACAAAATTAATAAAATAGACTAAAAACCTAAAATGAAAGATTAAGGATTAAATTGAAAATCAACATAATTTTAAAAAAATGAAGGGCTCCAATTAAAAGGCGCGAATAACTTATAGGGCTCGAATGGGAAAATATCTCCATCCTTTGAAACGCGTCACTTTATTAGGGCTAAATAAAATAAATAAACAAAATTTGCAGTGGTATCACCTTCTCCATTTTTTAAAATCGTAAATAAGTAAAGAATAATCGAAAAAGAAAAAAAAGAAAACAGTAAGCCACCTTTAAAAAATTGCCAATCGTTCTCCCTTTTTTATTGATTCTTTTTTTTTCTAGACAATGAAGGGAGAGGCCTTTATTTATAGCTGAGCCTCTCCAAATTCAACGGTACAGATCAATTACATCAACGGCTAAGATTAAAATGTATGTACAAATTAAATCTCTAAGATTACAAAATCATATCTTCTAAGCTTGTATATATATCATATCTAAGATTGCATATATCATATCTAAGATTGCATATCCTTCCATATGTGAGCCCGGGATAAAATTGGGTATTACATTCAATATATTTATAAAAATTCCAACATGTATATTTTAAAAATTATAAAAACATTCTAAAAGATTATAAAGAATGTATGAAAATTTTTAAAATTTTCTCAAAATAATAATTTATGGGACCTAAATACGTAAATTAACTAAAGTTTATCATACTAAAGTATTGTTTTTCTCTCTTATTTTGCTTTGAAAGAGTTCTGAAATATTGTAATAAGATTTTCATTTGACATGTTTAATTTTCTTAATTTAACTCGAATAATTTCACTCAATTCAATTTGATTCCACTGAATTTGAAAAATTTTAAATCGAATTAGGATAATAAAATAGAATTCGTTCACGATTAACTCAAAAAAAAACTTCACTTGATTTGATTGAAAATATATAAAAAAAAGAAAACGCCCAAAAATCCTATATAATAATTTTTGTTTTTTCTTATTATTTTAAAATTAACCCTCAATATTAAGAGAAAAAAAAACAAAACTAGAAAAAAAATCAAACTATAATGTTGAGGATTAAAGTTGCTAATCGCTAATTTTAAAAACTATCACCATTAACTCATTGGAGATAAAATTCAATAATTGAGAGACCAAAAATAATTTACTAATAATTTGCGGACTTAGTTTATCATATATATATATATATATATATATATTTACAGGAGAATGTTTTTGACTTAGATGCAAGCGTTTTTCTTTTTAAACTATCGTACGCATGCATCTAAGCATTCAATTCGCAACCGTTTTAGATTCGGTTCTAAACAATTTCTCTCGCTTTTAATTGGAAAAATAGTATTGTAAAGATATACCAATCCAAAATATTATTTTTGGGTAGCAACATCTACCTCATCCATAACAAATTTGGAATAAAATTGAATAATTGAGAGACTAAAAATAATTTACTAATAATTTGCGGACTTAGTTTATCATATATATATATATATATATTTACAAGAGAATGTTTTTGAATTAGATGCAAGCGTTTTTCTTTTTAAACTATCGTACGCTTGCATCTAAGTATTCAATTCGCAACCGTTCGCTTTTAATTGGAAAAAGAGTATTGTAAAGATATACCAAACCAAAATATTATTTCCGGGTAGCAACAGCTACCTCATCAATAACAAATTTGCAAATATTAATCTTGAAAATTTTAAGTCTACATCAAATTAACATATAAATATATATCTGAAAAAAGAAGTATTTTTAAAAAAATATATTTTAAGACGAATAATCACATCAATTAAACTACGGACGCAAATTTATGTACTTTTAATCCATTTTTAATATTAAAAAGAAATACACTGCAAGTGTATAAAAATAGATTATTAAAGAAATCAAGCATGAAGACAACACCATTAAAACCAGTCATAAATTAGTACACTCACTGCCGGTTGTGAAGAGCTGTGGCTTTTGACCCTGTTCTCTTATTCTGGGTTCTATGTTTATTCTGTAAGGTCTAATAAATTTATATTTATCCAAAAAACAAAACAGCTTAGAAATACAAACAGTTCCTAACTTGTAAATTATAAGCATGGCAATTCCAAAATTTTCTCAGCTGTACAAATATAGGATTCAAGAAATGAAAATAATCCCCTCTGTCAACAAATTCTTAAAATATTGAAAGCTTGCCTAATAATATGCCATGACAGCAAAGACACCATAATGAAGCAGTCAAAAGGGGAAAAACTTCAACCGTGCCAAAATGATAATTCACGCCACCCTAAATCCCGATGATGTACAAAGACGGAAGTTGTGTGAGGCATGAGCACTTCTTTCTCTTTGATGCTTATTTTTTCAATGAACGCATTAAATAATGCGTAGGAATTTTCTTTACTGAAAAGATCCAACTATCCATGACAGTGTTCTACTTCAGAAAATATCAAAAAAGAAATTACAACTATATTGTCCAAGTTGCAAGCTTGAATCAACCCATATCTTTTACATGCATATAAGAAAAAATACGAGGCAAAAAAAAGGGATAAAGAAAGAGGTTACCCTTGTACATTAAGAGTGCATGCATAGTATAAAGGTGGAAAAAAGTGTTAGCCGAACCTCCCCCTCCCTCTCCCTCTCCCCCTTCCTCTCCCTCTCCCCTGTCCTCTCCCTCCACGTCCCTCTTGTTGATCTCTACCATCTTCTCTTCCATATTTGAACATACTTCTTTTAATGTTCTCTGCCTCAGTGTCATGCATGCTTTGTGTCTGAACAAGAAAATAATTTTATTAAGCATTACAAGGTGACAAATACAAAAATCACTGGCAACTGGAACAACTAAGTTGCCAGAACACTTACATGATAATCTTCGAAGTCAAGTTGAGCCTGAAGCTGCCTAGCAAGGTCTTCATCACAACTAGTTTCAGGATATTCAATTCTCGTCTGAGGTTTTGTGCCAACTTTCCTCTTTTCCCACTCATCCAAAGTAAAAACCATAGGCTCTTCTTGTTTCCCCTTTCCCCTGTATTTTCGACCTCTAGCATGTCGACTATCCAGGTTAGAATTGCTCATTTTCTGCAAGAGCTTCTGAGATGCAGCTTGATTTTGAAGAGGGGCAGACTCAGCTACTGGTAATTGAAGATATATAGATTAGCATAACAAGACATGATCTAAACTGAAGTTGATAATTAACAAACTACTTCTGTTTTATCCTATCAATCAATGAAAGTGGGTTTACACATCCAATTTACTCATAAAAGTCCATTTAAGATTTTAAAAAACGATAGCCTTTGCCTTAAGTCTTCCGTCTATGTTCATACAGTAGAAGCTAATGGCACAACTTTTTAGCAAGGTAGAAGGTAGTATGTACAGATTCACCTTATTTCCTCATAAAGGAAGTCCACCTGTGCTTATGATACGGGCAATCTCCTAGAGCTATGAAACTGAATTTAAAGATGGTAGCTGGGTCTGCCATTATTGTATATATTAAGTACAAATATAAAATAATATAAAGATAAAACCGCACCTTCTTTTGGTCTTGCTTCCGAGCTACTTGGATTTTCTTCAGTTTTTTCTGCTATGAAAGCTGTCTTAAGACCATTATCCACATTATCTGGTTTTACTTCAACATCCTGGTTCCTTCTGCTCCACCTGCTTTCAGTTTTTCCAACTGAACTTGCCATAGCAGGTCCAGCACTATTCAGTGTTGATTCAGAGTAATCTACACATTATCACCATTAGACAATGAGCAACATATATACCCAATGCATGCATCAAACAAGTATAATGAATAATCACAATTCCAGAGTCATCAAAAGCTTGCATTGTAAATAGAACAGATCATACAGGAAAAAATTAAAGGAACAACTTTTGAGGAACCTTCCTGAAAAGCTTTCTCAAGTTTAGCCTTTCATGTTCTGCAAAATTACGAAGTAAACTTTCTTTTCTGATGACCAAATATTTCATAATTAATATATATACCTTAGCAATTCAAATTTTACAACTTTAAAGAAAAGGAAATTAAATAATCAATAAAAATGCTGGATAATCTCCTGAAATCATAAAACAACAGCAACATAAAGTATTCTCCAAATCTTGTTCCAAAAATTAATTAAAGCAGCAAAGTCAGAGACAAGGTGCAGCCAAAATAAATTATAGGCCACCCGCCACTAATTAACTATCAACAATAGATCGGTAGTTGTTATTCATTATGGAAGACAAGATGCAGGGAGGGGAGGGGGAATATTTGTTTATATTTGTGAGTTTCTCATCATTCAAGAGTACAGCTCAGGCGTCATGTAATTGTGAACTTGTTTAGAGGTTCCTAAGTATCTGAAGTCCTTTTTTTACTAAATACCAAGTAATCCAGTTCCAAGTTTCCTTCCCTTGTAATCTCTGAATAATTGTTCCCCAGAAAAATGGAAGAAAGTTGAAGTACATTTATCAAAGAAATAGGAATCCCTCAAAGGCTGTCAATGAAAGTGTCTGCGGCACATTTTAAATCTGTCCAGTATGAAAAAGTAGTCAAGGGCAAAAGGGTATGGTGAAAATTTTCTACGATAACTTGAGCCATCATCTTAAATAGACAACAGATTTTATCCTAACAAGAGTTTGCAGCTTGATTATTGTAGCCAACAAAGTTCATTCCAGCTGTGCATCCTCCATCTATCACTTTGTTTCTCTAAGGCTAGATGTCGAGCTTATGTATTTACCAAAGCAATTAAAGATTGCTGGAACTAACTCAAAATGCAAAACAATTAAGCGGTATGAAAAGGACAAGCATGTGAGAGGGAAACAAGATCTAATTCAAAACATGTAAAAAGAAAAAGAGTACTCACTATGTGATCGGCCAGGATGAGCAGACCTACTGCTAGAAGGTGCCTGAATTTGCAACTTCTCAAATGGGGGAGGGCCACCAGTGCCATTTTCCTGGGATGAACTTAATGATGAACGGGAGACACCTGAATATTTTATATTCATCTCCCATTCTTCATAGAGTGATTGAACAACACCTCCTAACAAAGTTACCACTTTAGGGTTCAAACATAAAATGCCACCCTTTATCATGGCTTTATTTTCCACTCGAATCTGCCAACCACAGTCCATAATTTGAAAATAATAAGAAATACAATAAAAATTTTGCAGGTTTGGTGAATAATGCATCATGAAGAATTTCTAGAGAGAATGATCAAATTGCAGGAAACTATTATCCCACATTAGCATCAAGAATTTGCATTGCTTCGCAAATACATATGTTTGCCACACGTTCTATTATCTTTAATTAAAGAAGTCTGCCAATTTACTGTGCATGCAATCATAAAAACTAGCTTTTGAGTTTCAAAATCGACAATGAAAATAGAAACAAATAGAGCAAAACTAAGTTAAGCATTACAAGCAATAATACCTTGGTACCAGGAACCACATTGTCTGGAATTGCTGGAACATGAGAGTACTCTATGGCAGTCATCTCACTATGACCATCAGTCAGACCCAATCTCAGCAAACGCGAACTACTCGAATTCCCCGAAAACTCCGCTATGGTGCTTCTAGATATATCCCTAACCGACGAAATCTAAAGAAAAAGAAAATCAATTCAAAATTATGCCAAAACAAAAGCCAAAAGGAAGAGGAAGGACTTTACCTGGAGCACTTTGGGACCTAGAATATGAGAAGATTTCCGGAGGTTGAGTTCGGGTAAGGATTTCCCACTGATGGATCTAAGGTCCATGTTAACGAGCTCTGATTCAACCTTATCAGCGATCGAACACGCGTCGACATCATCGGATAAAGCTGTGTATAATACAATGAGAGCATTGACTTGGTCCAAATCGCCTAAACACCAGCCTCTATTCCTTAGGGTTTCTACTACGGCTTCGTTAGGAGCAGTAGCCGCGACCTCCTCCATTGTTGTTTCTTTAGCGCCTTAGATTTCGAGTCAAACTAATTAAAAGGGGGGTGTACATTCGAAAACGATCGGATCGGATATTCATACAAATTGGGCCTGAAATCGAGTCAAACTAATCTTGGACTCTGTTTTTATCCTATTGGGTCTAAGGTTTCTAGCTTTTTCTAATGTGGGGAAATATTGGTGATGGACCATTTGTTTTATTTATTTAGTATTTATATTTTAAAATATCAATTAAAGATACTTCGTGGTTATTTATAAAATTAAAAAATTGCCATAACTAACGTATCAAATATTTAATAAAATATTTAAAATTTGTATGATTACGGTAAGCAATCACTATTAGAAATAAATAAATTTCTTTAAAATTTAATGTAAATAAATAAATAATATAATAAATATATTAAATAATAATCTTATTTTGAGTTCTAAAATAAATACTCTTATTTATATGCATTATACTTCTAATATCTAAAAATAAATAAATACTCAAGCCAGAGCCACCATACATGTATCAAGGTTACCTATGAGTCAACTCGTTCGCATTAAGGCTTGTCCAATCCAACTCAAGCTCAATGCTCACAAGCATGTTACTTGGATCATCATCCCGCCTCAAGTATGTGATGAAAATATCTCTAATACCATGTGTCATGGATTGTTTAATCCTTGACTCGAAACAACATGATCTCATGCGACACGATGACTTCTTTTAGCCATGGTCAACTTTTCTCATGTCCTTTTTTGAGGACTATCTCAGTTTCCATCGATGCCTTATCCCAAAGGCTTCTCACTTGGTTCGGTCGTATTAGGCCATCTGCATCCAATTGTTTAGCTCAAGGGAGGACACCCACTCCCATTGCACATTTGGCAGTCATCCTTACAAGAGTACTTAAGCATCATCTTCATCGATGGTCTTGAGCACATGCTATCACGATCTAGGTTACAAGGTATCTTGGCTTAAGGCTTGGTGGAACCTAACATCAAGTTCATGCTTGCTTGACGCATCTCATGTGTCGGAACCTAAAGGCACTACACGGTCGTTCGGAACTACCAACTGAGGGTCGCTTCTAGCCTGTCTTATTACTCATAAGGACCACTCCAAGGGCCAAGCTTGTTTGCACCGCTCAAGGTTAGTCCCAAGCATGATAGACACCCAACATCATCATTTGACGCAAGGCTTATCTTAGTGCATTGTCCCAACTTTGAGACATTAGGCTCAATCACTATCTCTATGTTCCCATAAGACTAGTAGTCCGTATACCATCACATCTCGATGCCCCTCGTATAAAGCATTGTCTCATTATCCCAATGGTAGCCCTATGTACTTTGGGTGGAGGATCCTGTGGGGCTTAGAGAAATCTAAGATCCAATCTTAACATTTCGGCCACAACGTGATACGACCTCCCTAGGTTTCTTCCTGATGAGACATTGATCATCCACTTGTCCGATGACTGTGTACCATAGCATTTCGTTTGCCATGGAGTAACCGCTTGCACCAAAAAAATCCCACAAATTAGCCAAAGTGGGGGGGAGGTGGAGAGTTGACACCTATCACTACCCGCTAAAGAGCTTAATAGCTTTTAAAGCTATGCTCCTATGGAACATTAAAATGATTGAAACAATGACATTTTTCTTACCTAGCACTCTAGGGTCATCTCAAGACATTCTCCAAGCACACTTCCACTACACATGGGCTCCTTGTTGCCTCGACTCGTCGCAGGGATCACCATCCCCCTCTTGGCCTCATCCGCTTATAACTCACCGCTATGTTGCTTGCTCGATATTCTCACATGACGCTTGTTCCCGGGATCTACCATCAAGGAACTCTCGCCCAAGGCTTAGGCCTCGCTCGATCCACCAAGTGGGAAGTCATGGCAGCATCGTACCACACAATTCCGGACCATGACAAAATGCTTGTTTTAGTAGAAAAATTCTCTCAAAATAAGAAAGTGAAAATTTAAAATGGATAGGGAGAAAAGCATGTAGAAAAACATAAAGGAAATCGTTTATAAATACTCGGTAAAATGGGTTTCCTTTCTCCAGCAATATGTTTGAATTCGATAAATACTTGTTTTTATTATATTATTAATAGTCCATTAATTTCTTTTAATATTAATAAGATTAACATAATTATAAATAAAATTTTTAATTCTGTTAAAACACTTTGATTAAATAATTTTGGCTTAATGACAAATTTGGCCACTAACGTTTGCATATTTTGTCAAAATGACCCTAATTGTATTTTTTAGTTTTTTTGGCCATCAACCTTTGTTATTTTTTTCAATCTGCTTTTTCTAATAGATTTAATGATGTGGAATATTTTTAATGAGATGTAATTTATTAATAGATAACCCAATAAGATAATTACATGTGGAAATAAAAAAATAAAAATAATAATACATTAAATTAAAAAAATAACTCTTAATTTAAAGAAAATAAAAGTAATTATCTAAAAAAATTAACTCAGTAGAAAATTTATCAGTAAATAAATATATAAAAGATTGAAACTTTTGAAAGAAAAGAAAGATTGAAATCTTAAATTTATTCATTAAATCGGTTAGAAAATGCAGTTTGAAAAAAAAAATCAAAGGTTGATGGTCAAAAAAGACTAAAAAATACAATTAGAGTCATTTTAACAAAACATATGAACATTAGTAGTCAAATTTATCATTAAGCTAAATAATTTATTTCATAATAAGAAATTTCATCCATTTATAAACAAAAATTATAATTCCATAAAAAATTATTTAATAAATTTATTTAATAATAAATATACTTATTTATATTATATTATATTATTCTTAAGATTTATCTCATTTATGATTTTCCATTATAATTATTTATAATATAAATTATAAATAATACTAATTTTTTTCTAAAAAAAAAGGAAAATTGAGTTTTTCAATTCTATTCGAGAAATTAAAAATTGAAAATGTGCTTAAAACATATTTAAAATAATTTTATAAAATACACAAAGAGGTCAACTGGAATTTTTTTTTTACCTGTGAAGTAAAAAAAATAAAACTAAAAAAATTATTTCAATAATGGTTTTGGATTAACAATGTTAATCAAATTTATTATTTAAAAAGATTCCCGTAATAATTAGTATAAGAATCCCATCAAAGTCAGACTCGGCCAAATAAATTGCACCAAGTCACCATCATATACCTTTGTACAGTCCTTGACCTAATCGTTATCGATATCAACAACATAATTCATCCCTTGCTTACAACGCCACCGCCTATGGAAGCTTTATATACATCCATGTGTGTTACTTCTCTCCCTTGTCTAAATTTGCATGTTATTCAATCTCATGATGAAGCTTCAAACTAATATTTACGCCTTCAATTGTGCTCTGCTCTTATCATTCATCTTCAGCAGCTCGGAAGCGTTCATTTCAAACCTACAACTAGGTCACTAAACCAAAACAACCTTTGAATATGTCCCCTGTCCCTGTTTGCTCACAACCATGGTTTTCGTACAGATGCAGTTAACGCTTGCGCCATTGTGAATTGTGGAAAAGGAAGTTGCCAAGACACCGATAATTCATCCTTTGGGTTTCAATGCAACTGTTATTCTGGGTGGAACCAGTTCCAAGTCGGTTCCCTCATCTTTCCACCCTGCATTGTTCCCAATTGTGAGCCTTTTTTTTGCTTTTCAAGTCTTTTTCGGCATTGAATTTCTTTTTATTTTTGTAAACTGAACCCAACACCACTAAATCAATAGTAAATTTCTGTTTTGGTCACTTAATTTTAAAAGATTATAAAATGGTCATTAAATTATTTAAAATTTTTTATTTAAAACACTACAATATTCAAAAATTTCTATTTAAGTCATTGAGTTATTAAGTTTTTCTGTTTAAGTTTAGTTAGCAAGCTCCAAACAATGCTTCGACAAATGGTACAATAGATCAGTACCCATCAATGAATATAATAACATACTTTAGATCTAAGTCAATTTGACTGATCGTCAAAAATCAGAAAAAAAAAGTTGTTTGAATTTTGATTCATAAATTCGTAATGTTCAAAATTTTTTAATAAAAAAATTAAAATGTAGAAAAAAAACATAATAACTTAAATAGAAACTTTTTAATAATTCAAAACTTACTACTTTTTCTTTTATCTCATTAGATTCCATTTATTTATTTATTTATTTTTATTTTTGTAAACTATACGTAGGCACACTCAACTTCGATTGCGCAGGAGGGAATCCTTCACCACCAACGCCACCAGAACCAGTGTTTAATTTGTCCGACCGTACGCTTCTTGAGCATTTAAATTAAAAAAAATTCAACTTAATTCCTTCTATTTCAATTGGTTTATCGTCGTTATGTGTATGTAGCTTGTAGCTATACTTGGTGCGGTGATGGCAGCTGTAAGACAAAGGGGAGTAGCTACCAATGCGATTGCAATGCAGGCTCCTATAATTTGCGCAATACCACAACCTTACCCTGTTTCAACCCATGTAAGTTTTTTAACACTGGGATTCGAATCTTGCTCCAATTTGCTTCAGATCCTGACTGCTACAGTGCTGTGCATTGGTTCAGGTTCTCTAGGAGCAGATTGCCATGATCTTGGGGTTGGCACACCACCACCCGATCACTCATCATCTCCCCCAGGTAATTTTAGGTATATATTTGCTTATAATATATGATAATTAATACATGCTTACAAGCATATATTTGTTGCCTTTCACTGTAGGATTGAGAGAGATAAGAAAGGTCTCCCCGATTAAAGACGGTTGGACACTGTTACTTTTAGGTGCTGTATTTCTTCCATTGCTATAAGGAAGTTCCAAATGGAGGTCATGTATGTCACTCATTTTTCCCAATTGTGATGTGAGAAAATAATTATCATTTTAGTCTAAAGTTTTTATTTTTTAACAAAATTTATTTTTCATTTCAATCAATTAATTATAATTTGGATAATTGAATATGGGCCAGCTTGGGAGGAACTGCACACGACGAAGCAGCACATTTCTTTTATAGTTTCAAGTGGTATTTTTTATACTTACTAAAAATAAAATTACATATATAAATGCAATTAAATATGCAAGTAAACTTGAGTTAAATATTAAAATACTCAAATTCACTACATCCAATAATTGGAAAATAATTTTTGAGTACAAAATTAAATTGAATTTATTTACTTACTGTTTCTTTTTTCCAAACTGAACTTAAATATCTCTTCTTCTTTACCCTATTTATTTTAGTCAATGTATTTAAAATTAGATCGGTAGTCGAATTGGTCAGATTTTCAGTTCGCTGACCAATTCGACCAGTCTAATTAAAAAATTATTTCTTACAAGATTCCGTTCAATTAGTTTTTAGTTAGTTCAACTATCAGTTTAATCAATTTTTTAATCGGTTCAATCGATTTTCGATCTAATCAGTTTAAAGTCACTCTTTAAATTGATTTCTAATTGATTCTTAATTGTTTCGGTGTGATTCAAACAACACACCTAAATCGAAAGAGAAGGGTGTCTAATTTGAGAGTAGCTAAAAGGCATTCATGCATCAAATATGGTAGCCCATTTTCAGTAGTTTTGTGTTTACATGAGAATGGTTTCTAATTTTGACCCAAGTCAAATAAAAATCAAAGAATCGGGAATAAGTCATTTAAAACTCATGAAAATAGTTGAAGAGCTTGAGGCATTATAGGCTCTTACCAATAAAAAATGGCACTTAATTTTAGTTCCAAAAGATGAGTAATATACCCATGTTTATTGAATTTGTGGTAAAAAAAATTGCGTTTTTTTTTAAGTTTTAGGTTTAAATCTTATAATTGAAATAATTTTGTTTTTTATTTAAAAATTAGGTTTATCTCAATTCAAAATTTAATCAAAGTTTAATGTAATTATTGAAAAATTTAAGATAAAAAATGAATAATAGTAATACGAGGACATAAATGAAGTTTGCAACTACAAGCATGTTTATTTATGTATCCGAATATTTCAAGGTTTCAAAGTACAGTCTCCACTCTCTAATATTATTGTGTGGGATCGCTATGAAATGTCACAATTAATAGTGCTAACTATGATGGTCGGCTCCACACCAGTCTCAATTGTATTGTTTGGTGTATATCATTTTAGTGCTAAAGTTTGATAAGCAATATATTTTCCCTCTCGGTGAAAATTTTAGTTTGTATCAATCGCACCAGTTTGTTTCGTTCACTTCTGATCACAGTGGCTTGAACATATTATATTGGTCGGTGCATGAATAATATAAAAAAAATTAACTAATTACTATTATGATATGTACTGACCAATAAAAAAACTACACTAAAAATTAAAGTTCAATATTTTGAACCCCATTTGATGGTCTAATGGTCAAGGGTGTTCACCGTCTCAAGTACAGCCTAGGTTCGAGTTGCGCTAATTGCGTTGGTTGTTCGGGCTTTCCCTTATTATTGTAATTCATTAAAAAAAAGTTTAATATTTTAAATTTTAAAAGTTCTTTTTTTTCTAGGATATACTTTCACTTTTAAAATATAATTTTAAAAAAATTATAATTTTAAAAAAATTAACTCGCCCAATTATCAAAGAAAAAAAATCTCCCACTCACCCTTCAACTTCTTTTCTCTTGTTAATTTTGGATTTATTAAATGATTAATTTTTATTTGTGATTTTATTGATGGATTTTATTGAATCCACCTTTCTGATACCACTGGAAATTAAATCGTTATTAATGCAGTGCGACTCTAATAAAATACAAGGTTGTTACGCCTAGCGGTCCCTTGATGGTCCCCCTATAGAGGTGTGTGTGTTCCCACTAAAAGAGGGTGACCTAGTAGATAAAGTGTCCAGGTGGCTGGTCACCAAGTAGATTGGTTCAATTCAAACCCAAATATGGTGGGAAATAGATCAAAATAAATATGGATTAAGACCCCACACATGATTTATATAGAGAGAGATTCAAACATGAGATCTTAAAATTCTCAAAGCCTTAACCTTGCTTAGGGAAGACAATGGAGTGGGGTGGGGGCGAATAATGCTAAATCCACTATCGCTCCACAAATGGCATAATCTAGTCCACCACTCCTCTCTCTTTACTATGGATATACAATCTTGAAAACCACTACCACCTCCATGTATATTGAATGCATCCATCCTAGCCTCACCCTGCTTTGCTTCAATTTAATTTTTACTATTTATCTTCATTTTTTTTCAATCTTTTTAAAGTCAAGTAAATATTTAAATATAATTCTTCAAAAAAATTATTTAAACATAAAATATATTATTTTTTTCTATTTTATTTATTACATTTTTACCCTTTTAATAGTTTAAATATACAAAGATAAAATGGTAAATTTATATAGTGGAGCGATTGGGACAGCACAAGTGATTACCATAACCGCTCTATACTCAATATTCAAAAGAAAAAAATCCCCCACGCCCCATCTCACATCCACTTTTCAAACGAAAAATCCACTCCATTCAAAGTAGATGGGTTCAATCCAATAAGGCGATTTGGGATTTGTCATCCATAACTTTACCTATTAAGTTAAAACTTCATTAGTTGTAAGATTATTTTAAAAAATTGTTCTCAATGAAATATTTTGTTTTTGTCTTTCTTTTTTATTTTTTGTTTCTTTTTTTAATATTTTTATGCAATTACATGTTAACTATTTAAATTTTAATTATATATTAATGTTAAGATTATTTTTTTCCCTTTTTCCTTTTATGTTTTAATCAATTTTTTTCATTTGAACTTTTTAAATAATGGTAACTAATTAAATTCAATATTATTAATATAAATTAAAATACTTAATTTTAACTGAAGTCAAA
Organism: Gossypium hirsutum; assembly: GCF_007990345.1. Classification (NCBI taxonomy): domain Eukaryota; kingdom Viridiplantae; phylum Streptophyta; class Magnoliopsida; order Malvales; family Malvaceae; genus Gossypium; species Gossypium hirsutum. The sequence goes on along the minus strand of NC_053442.1, from coordinate 9,709,010 downwards.
TATAATTTATTTTATAAAAGATCAAATATAATTTTGCAATTAAAACTAAAAAAATAGACAAAATAAAAAGCACAAAAATAAATAATAACAATGTTATAATTGTCTTTTTATATAAAATTTTCTTAGCAAATAAATCTTAGGTAGGTTTATCGATTTTCTTCAAACTTACACGGGTAAATGGATAATCTTGAAACCATAGGGGTAAGTGTATGTACACTAAACCTTGGGGGGTAAGTGTCTTTTACCCTCAAAAATCGATTCCAAATTGAGTTAATTTAATTCTTGGTTAGTAATTTGGTAATTGGGTCTATTTTGGCATTAAACTTGGTAACTTTTCATACTATGATCCATAAGCTTGGATTTCGTAAAAGTGTGATGATATGTCATTTTGAGATTATGTCACGTCATCACTTGAAGTTAAAAAAATTATATTATTAAATATATATTTAAAAATTTCAAGTGATGATCTAATAAAATTGCAGAAAGACACCTTATCATATAATTATGGTGTCTAAATTTAGATACCAAAATTAATTTAATTGTCAAGTTTAAATATCAAAATAGGTCAAAAATAATAAATCTCAAAATAAATCTAATTGTTAAATTTAACAACAAATTACATTAGCCCTTCCTAGTTATTACAGTTAAATGAAAATTACATTTATGAAGTGTATGTTTATTGATTTATAACGAAATCATATGTAATAAATGACATAAGATCAGGAAGCATTTTAAAAAATAAATTATTTTATGAACCTTTTTACTATACCTGTTTATGGGTTGAGTTATCCATCCAGGTCCTAAGGCCCGCCTAAAATTTGAAGGGGTTGAGTCGTTTAGATAAAAATATTATGTTCGAAAAATGAGTCTGGGTAAAAAAAAAAAGGCTTGTTTAAAATATGGATCAAGCTCGAGCTTGAACATTCAAGGCCCAAGCTCAGCCCGGCCTAACCCAACCCCTCTTTAGTTTATAATACTTTAGATTATGTTATTTTTATATATTATGTAATTTAGAACACATTAAAAAATAAATAGACTAAATATATAATACTACTCTAATGTAAACATTAAAATAATGTTAAGATGACTATATAAAAAATTTTAATAAATAAAAAATGTATATTAAATATTAAAATAATATAATATAAATATTTCTTAAAAAATTAAAAATTATATGGGTGGGCTTAAATGGGCTTGGGTTAGCCTTTTGAAAATATGAGAAGGTATAAGCAAAATTTTAGGCCCAGATTTCTGGTCGGGCCAGGCTTGGGCAAGCATAAAGTATGTTAATATCATGCTTAAACTCGGCCCGACCTGACCCATGAACACCTCTACTTCCAACCACATCATTCATGGTCATTTTTTAATTATTTAATGACATTTCAGCAAATTTTTTTCATGTCTTTGACATATAATTTTGATTTTTTTTATCTTGAATCCCGAACCTAAAACCTCAATCTAGAACCTTAAACCCCAAACATTGAATCTTGAATCTCGAACCCTAAATCAAAACCCCAAGTTCAGGATTTAGGATTTAAGGTTCGATGTTCAAGATAAAAAAATGTATCAATGACATGAAAAAATTACTGAAATGTCATTAAATAATTGGAAAGGGACTATCGATGATATGATGAGAATGATCCATAAAATAATTTATCCCTTTATAATTATAAATTGAACGGAAAATTTTAATTATTCAAAAATTCTATTTGAAATCTCTTATAAATTTTAAAAAATTCTATTATATCTGTTCGCTAGAATTAGTTTTATTTGATCTAAATTATTATTTAACGAGTAAAAAGATTATATTTTTAAGTAAAATAGATATTAATTATTTTTTAATATTAAGGAAATAATAAATTCGGGCTTAAAGATGAAGTTTAAAAAGGGAAAAGTATTCAAACCCTAATAAAAAAAATCCACGTACAAAAAAATTCTCACTTATTCCGAAGTTTCATAAAAATCTACTAACTTTTTAAAGTTATTTATTAAATGAATTTTAAATAAAAAGAAAAGCTCACTATTTATATTCAATAATTTTTAATTAAATATAATAAAAAATCTAATTAATTATAAAAACATTTTAATTATTATTAAACTAAATTATAAAATTGCTTTTTACTCTAATATAATCATATTTTTAACGTAATGTATTTTTAATTAATATATGTAATCTTTTTGAAGTTACAAATACAGTCACATTGTAATTACGAAGAACATATCTAAATAACTATAACCATAATTTATCACTATAAAGCTTAATTAGGCTAACAATCAAAATGTATCTAGACGTGAATAACTTGAAGGGTAAATGAACAATCTTGAAATCAGAAGGGTAAGCGTATTTACAATAAACTTGAGGCTAAGTGTCTTTTACCCTCAGAAAATCAATTCTTAATTAGCCCGTAAACTTAGCAATTAGATCTATTTTGGCATCGAGCTTGATAGCTTTTCCTATTATAGTCTTTGAACTTGAATTTTGTAAAAATATGATGATGTTTCACTTTGAGATTATGTCACGTCATAACTACAAAATTAAAAAATATATATTTATATATATAATCTGAAAAACAAAAATAAAGACTGGATCGAAATATTATACTTGTAGGTCGGTAGGTAGTTGAAGCTTGTTTTCACCTGTTGAGAAAAAAATAAAATTAAATATTGGGCTAAAATATTTACAAACCTAAAAAAGCCCAATCAATCCAAACATTTTACATTATGCCCCAACCTCAATAGATTTAGAGTTATATTCCCCTACGTACAAGGAAAAACATTAATTTAGTCATCCAATAATTGTTAAGTTGGTTTATATATATAAACATATTACACACTTGATATTTAACCAATGTGGGACTGAGCTTTCCATTTTCCTGAACATAATTCACAAGTGACTTACTTGGAGCATCAATTTTTCATACATCACTCAACCATCTTGAACATATGATATACGGTTGTAAAGGTCTCATGGGGTAGAATATAAAACCATAATTTTATGATTCAAATATCCACCTTTACTAATCGAGAACATGCCTCAAAGCTTCCAAAAATCTATTTTTTTCCAAAAAATTGATCTAATTATTAAGTTCAAATATGAAAGTAGACCCAAAATTATAAATATAAAAATAGATGTAGTTGCTAAATTTAACAACAAATTACATTAACCCTCCCTAGTTAAAATCTAACCTACCCCATCCACAAGGAAAGTTGTGTTCCCAATTTTTTATTGGCAAATAATTTTCCCATTTAGCGTTAATTATGTTGATCGAATTTCCCCAATTATTTTGTGGAAATGCGTCTACCAAATCTTTCCATGACTAAGCCACCAAAATCAAGAAATCGTTCAAGTTACAGAAGAGAGAATATAATAATAATAAAAGTCATAACCTGTTATACCTAACAAAGAGAAATCATTTTATGTATGTAATCTGATTTCTTCTTACACCAATCATAGTACGAGGATCAAATCATGAATTTTAGGATCTCTATTCTCTTAACCTTAATTAATTATAAGAATTAATTTAATTGATTATGCTCTAAATTCTTATTCTAATTATTAATTTTAATATTTCCATTAAGCGAATGCCTTCGTATACTTTACTATTATTTTTAAAATATCTCATAATAGTTTCATAAAATAATCTATTTTATACTAATGCCCAAAGTTTTTTTTAAAAAAAAAAATAAGATTAAAGGATTACCTTATCTCCATTTATAATTATAATCAACCATTAAAAATACAAATAAAATGATAATCGAAAAATATTTTGGATGAACATAAAATTTGAAGAGAATTCAGGCATGGCTTAAATATAATAAGAGACTCAAACTTCAACCTTACCATGCGTTTTTATGCACGATTTAGAACTTTTTATTACTTCTACTATTAATAATACTAATAATGAAAATAATATTCCAATAACTTAAAAACATAAAATTTTAAAAGAATATAAGAATGTGAACAAGAAGAAGAATAGAATAAAGTAGAGTATATGTGAAGTTGAAACAAGATTCCATGAAATTCTTTGGTAGGTTTGATGAGTAATTAAAGAAAAAGAAGAACAAAAACATGGGACTTAATTTTCCCTGAAAACCAAAATAGTGAGTCAGTACCAGTGTACGTCATTTATTTGCATCGAGAAATAAACAAATAAAAAAGTAGGTAAACAAGCAATTCATATGTTTTTTTTCTTTGATTTGGTCATGAAAATTGCATTAGGTGGAACTAAATTTGTCTCTAAAATTTAATGGATCTTTACCCAATCCTTTCAATCTTACGCTGAAAATTAGTAATCTTTTTTATGTTAAAATTTATATAATTTTTTATAAGTGTATCATTTGTATTGAAAATTTTCAGAAATATATTATATTATTTTTTGTTATTTTTTTCTCATCATATTTTAAATTATTGGAATAATTTTTTTCGGAGGGGTTGAAATTAAATTAATTTTTTTTCATTGTAAGCTTAAAATTTTATAATTTTTAGAAAGACTAAATCATGATCTTACTATTTTAGGGGAGTCAAATGCAATTTTATCGTGTTTTAATTTATAAAATTTGAATTTTGGAGGGACTAAATCACAAATTTTCTAGGGGGACAAGGTCTCTACCTGCCCCTTGGTGATCATGAGATTAAAAATAGCGGTAAAGATAAGATTAACTACTACAGTAATGAAATTAAGTATTATAGCGATGAGATTAAAATAATTAATTTTATGTTTTTGGATTTAATTACAACAATGAATTAATTAGTTATTGTATTTTTTTTTCCTTAGCATTAAAATAATAAAATATAGTAACTTGATATAATCTATTCATAATACAAAATTAGAATTTTCTAATTCATGAATAATGATATTTTAATATAACTATGATATGATAAAATGCATAAATAAAAAATATATAAATCCTCATGTCTAACTAAATAATAGTTTGTAATTTTTTTTAATAGTCTCATTGTAGGTTCTGATCATATCTGAAACTATTCATAATCCCTCCCTAACCCATAAATAAAAGGATAATGCACTTCAGCGCACTCAAACCCACATCCTCTTACATTATCAACAATACCCATACCAGTCAAACTAAGACTCAATTGGCCACCTAAATTTCATTTTAAAAGTGATATCAATAAAATACTAAAAAACCAGGTAAGTGCAATACTCATAATGTATTTTTTAAAATTTATAAATTTGAAATAAATACTGAGAATTTAAAAGGTATGCTTTTTATGACTTTCAATAGTATATAAATATTATAAGTATTTCAATCTCATTAATTTATATAGAAAAGTAAATCTATACTATAATTTTTTTTAAATGACTTCAATAATGTTTGAATATTTAACAAAGGGGAGGGATTTACTGAGTAATATTTTTATTATTCTGCTTAATTTAATTCATGTCAAGTATTGAATAATTAAAAATGTTTAGTTATTAGTTTCATGAAAAAATCATGATAATATTTTAAATCAATATAATAAAAATATTAGATTATTTTAAAAAATTACATACATAAAAAAATATAATTATATTAATAAATTTCATTATTAAAATTTTAATATATTAATCCTACAAAAGCTTTAAAAATTTATTTTTATATAATACGAAAAAAGATGAGGGAAATGGGAATTAATGTTATTCAAATAAAAACTTTAATCACAACTCTAAATAAAATATTTAAAAATAAAAAAATTAATAAAGTGAGATCTATAAAATCATGCGTTTTAATTAAATAAGGAATATTAAAAAAGAAAGAAAGTGATAGTTATGTTGGAAATAAACCGGTAAAATACTATTAAAAGTCTTTTTTTTTAAATTTATCGAAATGGGCCCAGTATTTTATTATTTATCGAAATGACCCTTTTTCCCGAAAGCGCGTCCACGTCAGCGTGATGTCAGGGGACATGGCAGAAAATCGCGTCCCTGAAGGCGCGCTTTGCTTACGTGGATGGAAATCGCTCCCTCAAGGGTGCGTTTTGTTACCACGTAAGCGCTCCCTTGGGGATGCATTTTTCCCGTTTCTCCCTATGTTAGGTTTTGGATTTTTAGGGTTAGGGTTAGGGTTTAGGGTTTTTAGGATTTTTAGGGTTTTGGAGAAAAAATTAAACAAATAAGGGATTAGGGTTTAGGGTTTTTTAATTAAATTAATTATAATTTTTTCAAAATTGGATTAGGTTTCGTGTTTATGGGTTTTTAAGAAAAAATTAATTAAATTAGGGTTGAGGGTTACGTGAGTAATTAAATTAAAAATTTATTAAGGAAATCGCTCCCACGTGGATGAGTTTTTGCTACAGTAGGTTCTGAAAAAATAATTTTGAGTTGACGTTTCTGAGCAAATAGTATAAAAAACGCTTCAAGCAAGATGCTTTATCAGAAGAATTTCTGAAATCGCTCCTACGTGGACGCGCTTTTGCTATAGTAGGTCCTGAAAAAATAATTTCGAGTTGACGTTTCTGAGCAAATAGTATAAAAAACACTTAAAGCAGGATGCTTTATCAAAAGAGTTTCTGAAATTTTTGCTACAGTAGGTCCTGAAAAAATAATTTCGAGTTGACGTTTCAAAGCAAATAGTATAAAAACGCTTTAAGCAGGATGCTTTATCAAAAGAATTTCTGAAATCGCTCCCACGTTGACGCGTTTTTGCTACAGTAGCATGTTTGGGCTGAGGCTATAAATGAGGTAAAAAATGTTCTCAGATTGCATAAGTTACAGCAAAAACAATTTAGAGAGGCTAAGAAGGTTAGAAATTAGAGATGAGTGAACGTATTAGTGCTGTTATTTACTATGATGGTGAGGTTTGCCACACTGAGAACGGTGTTTTTTTTATCAGAGAATATAGTGCGACTGGTTTTTAACCAGAACATAGATTTGACAGAACTTCGTAAAAGAATTAGGCGTAAAATTTTCAAAACGACGCCAATGAAAGTTCTGTCTATTTATCGATTTTGTTCTTTTGTTGATCCGGTGACATATGACTCGTTCGACATAAAAGGTGCTCGTAGCTTGGAGGCAATCGTGCAGACTCATCTTGCTAGTGGAGCACCTTATATTGAGTTATATGTACAATTTACATCGCCAAATGATGTACTTGCGACTGGTGTTCAAAAGGTATACATGACCACTAGCCGACACTCGGTTAGCGGGTTACAAAACACGGAACAACCCATGTTTAGTAGCGGTATGGAATGCACATCCCCTGCAAGACACTATGTCGGTGGATGGGACATGTACATCAGTGGGTCGATGTTTGATGCTGGATTCGGGTGAATTTGAAGTTGGTAATCAGTTTTCCAACAAGGATAGTTTTATTGGTGTTTTGAAACAACATAGCATCAATAACGGCGTTAACTACCACGTGGTTAAATCCAAATCTGATAAGTTTGAGGCGAAGTGTGCCGTGCAAAACGACACATGTTCATGGAAAATCTACGCTCGTTGAGGAAAATGACAGGGTTGTGGGAGATAAAAAAGTACAAAGGTCCACATACATGTGCTGCAGGTACAGTATTGACAATTTCTAAATAATATTGTTATTATGTAATGTTGCATTATTTAATGTACTCCGTTTATAGGTGTTTCCCAAGATCATCCTAAGATGGATTCAGCTATATTAGCTAGCTTGATACTACCCACAGTGAAAGCATATCCCAAGACTTTAGTGCCGGTCTTAATTGCCAATATTCATAACCAAATGAGGTACATGCCCTCTTACATCAAGGCTTGGATAGCTAAGCAGAAGGCGTTGGAGAAGATGCATAGTGGGTGGGACGCTTCATATAATGAAATATGACAGTGGTGTCAAGTGCTAGAGAGATACGTCCTAGGTTGCATCACAAATCTTGAAACGGAACATGCGTACTACAACGATCGATTGCTACGTGGATTCCAAGTGTTCAAACGCCTGTTTTAGACCTTTAAGCAATACCGAGACACATTTCCGTATTGCAAGCCATTGGTACAAATTGACGGTAGCTTTATATTTGGTAAGTATGCTCATCGGCTATTGTTTGCAGTGGCACATGATGACAGTGGGTGAATTCTTCCAATTGCGTTTGCAATAACACCAAGTGAGTCATCTGATGACTGTGATTTCTTTCTATCTAGGTTAAGGAGGCATGTGTGCCCCCAACCTGATATTTGTGTTATTTCTGATCGGGACACCGATATACTAGCTACATTTGATCAACAGGGAAGCTTATGACAGCGCACACACTATCGATATTGCCTAAGATACGTTGCTTCCAACTACTACAAGAAATATTCATCTAAGAGTGAACGACGACAAGTGACCAACATGAGTATTTAGTCTCTATCTGTGTTATTTCATTTGCCATTTTGAATTTATTGTAAATGAAAAAGTGATATGTAATCTTTGTTATGAACTTATATTGGCAGGGTATGAAATAAATAAAGACCGTTTTCACGAGATGTTGGCAGTTTTGTGTTTAATTAACGGCGAAGGTGCGGACTACTTTTGTAACATACGTTTCAAACAGTGGGCACAAGCATACGACAACGGCCTACGATATGGTCATATGACCTTAAACCTGGCTGAATGCATAAATTCTGTTCTAAAAGAAACACGCTATCTACCAATAACATCGATTGTGCGAGAAGCATATTTTCGTTTGGCGGCACTATTTCCAAAGTGAGCAGCGAGTTATGCAGGTCAGATGCAGAGATGCCATGTATGGTGCAGTAAGGTAGTGAAAAAAATTAACAAGGCCAAGGCACGGGCGAACACCATGCACACAGTGTGTCAAGATCGAGACAACTTATGGTTTCGCGTGACAGAGTTTGACAGACCGCACCAAGGTGTTATTGGCAGGCAATATCGTGTACACTTGCGAAATAGGACTTGTGACTGTGGGATGTTTGATGCACTTCGTTATCCATGCGCTCATGTAATTGCAGCTTGTCAGAATCTCCGTCTGGATCCGATGAGCTATGTCGACAAAGTGTACAAATTAGAAAACATGTACAACGTCTGGAGACACATTTTCCCACCGGTCCTAGATGAACGTAAGTGGCCGCCCGTATCGCTTGCTCCTTTTAAGCTGTTACCGGATAGAGAATTGCGTCGCAAACCAAAAGGTCGACCTTGCTCGACTAGAATACGTAACAATATGGATATCCGAGAAACAGCCAGTCAATAGAAGTTGTGCGGATGGTGTAGGAATCTAAGCCATACAAGCCGATCATGCCCAAATCGCAATAGTTGAACGTCATTGTAAACAACTTTGTATTATTTATATTTTTTTGAAATCAAAAATTGGTACAAATATTCAAAATATTTACTTATTTTATTTTAAATCTATTTCATTAAAAGTATTAAAGTAAATTACAATCACTTTATTCAAAACTATTTTGTATTTTATTAAATGAAATAGTATGCCAAGTGTTCAACATATTGCCTTATTTAAAAGAATTTCTATTATTAAGAATATTAACTATTTTGTATTTTATTAAATGAAATAATATCAAAATATTCAAAATAAACTATTTTGTATTTTATTATATCAAATAATATCAAATTATTCAAAATAAACTATTTTGTATTTTATTACATCAAATAATATCAAAATATTCAAAATAAACTATTTTGTATTTTATTACATTAATATAAACTATTTGTACAAATATATTAAAATAAAAATCAATCTTTGTGCTCGCCGGATTCAGTGCCACATGGCAGTCGTCGACAGTTACGCGCTAGATTCCTTCTTTGTCCAGCTTCCGGAGGGGGTTATGGTTGCTCCGGCTGAGATTCTGGTTCATCTGGTAGGGGATCTGGTTGTCGGTGTTGGGATGATGACCCACCTTGATAAAATAGTGAATGTGGAGGTGTTTGCATCATTAACGGCGAAGGTGTTTGAAACCCATACGGTGATGGAGTTTGGTAAAAAGAAGAGCTCCCCGACGGCCCCTCTTGTGATCCCTCCTGCGACGATGGCCTATACATCGACGGTCTACTCGGTGTAATAAAAAATGGAGATGAACCGGGCTATTGACTCCAACTTGCCATGAGACTAGAAAAATGAAACATATAAGGGTTAGGATACATAAAAGGGCTAGGATACTGCATCATCTGAAAAGGTTGTGCCGTAGGTATCGTTGGTTGAACTGCTGGGTCGGGTGACTGTGTCGGTGCTGTTGCTGGGCCTAATGAAGTTATGGGCACTGATGATGGCCGGGTGAATTTTTGGGCCTCGTTGATGGGCCTGCGTCGTCGTCCATTCTTCTTGGATTTAAATGGCCACGCCGTTCCCTTTGGACACGCAATTGCCGCTGCCTCTCCTCTGGCGAGAGAAAATAAGGCTTTCCATGGATCCTAAACCATGGCATGTATTTCGACACGCACGCTAACTCTGGAATAATGATCGGTTCCCGAGTAGGTATATAGTCATACCGATCTTCCCACATTTGGATGTAGTGTGACCAGAATCTCGGCCAATCCGTATGCAATTACCGTATGTCGATTTTGTGATGATCATCCAACACCTCAGGTGCCACAGGAATCGGTTGTCGGAATCCAAATTGTCCTAATACTCTGTCCGACTGGTGTATCTCCACAGTCGCAAAGTTGACCAATAAGACTTTCACATGCCAACCGTTTCAATTTTGGAAGTACTCATCCGGAATTACTGCCTGAATTGTTGGATCCTCGTATGGTGTCCATTCAAACTATATGACCATGATGGAAATATTAGTTATGTATTAAATACTAAATACCAATCGACTATCTCATTATGGAAATATCTATTTTATTTAATACTTGTGCTTCCGACCTTTGGTCCAATAGAAGCCTTATATCTTCAAAAGAGGTAGGTAATCGAACATAACTTGTCGGATGGTTCCACCTAATTAAATAAATTTTTAGCATTCGATTATATTTTAAATCTACGTAATAATTGTAAAATCTAATATAAAATTTACCTCGTTATAAGTGAGAATGTATACGGCTAGTCCACTTGAGGACGTAAAAATAGAAAGTGAAATCGTGCCCATGACTGCAGTAGTGACAAGCAACCTCCGATTTTCGCTTTATTCGGTCGCGTCGCCCGGCACATCTCCCGGTATAATGTTGCCAACACGGCAGACCCCCAGCTAAATTCACCAGCTGCTCGAAAATCAACGAGTTTCAACAGCCATCTTAGATGTATGAGATTCCGTGACAAGTCTGGCATCAGATAACCTCCAATTATCTGAAGAATGTATGCCCAAGCATATCAGATTCTTTCTATTTCGGTTGAATAATCTTCCGGATCCGAGAATGTGTCTCGTAACCAGCCCATCTCGATTCGACCTCCGTTAATATTTTCCAGAATAGCGCCCAACAGCTCGTAGCATACCGCTCCCCAATCACTAGATTGAACAGACCTGGTGACTGCGTACCCGTCCACTGGCAATCCCAATTGCAAATTGACATCTTCCAAAGTGATAGTGCACTTTCCACATGGAAGATGGAATGTGTGCGTCTCGGGTCTCCACCTCTCGATCAACGCACTGATTAGTTTTGGGGCCCACTTACATCCCCGGCCTATTGTCACCACGTGCCAAAAACCTGCCTCCCACAGGTAATTCTCTACCAACGGTGATGGAGGATCATGCATATTGCGGATATAACATTGCAATATCCGATCTACAGACTTTTATAACAAATAATAAAATAATAATTATTTAAAATTTCATAAATAAAAGAAATCTTAAATAATATTTAAAAATTAAATTTAACACTTATCATTTTCATTTGTTCCACGGATATATGTTTGTCATCAAGACGAATCAATTCCCTAACCATTGCTAAATTGGTACAAATTTTTATGATTTAAAAAAAATTTTAAAACTATTTTAAAAATAATTAAAAATTTGAAGCTCTTTTAAATAGAAAATTGAGAGGAATTTGAGAGGAATTTGAGAGAATATTAGAGAGAAATTGAGAGAAATGATTTAGTTGTGAAAAAAAATGAAGGTGGGGGAGTTTTATAGTTTTTTTTTCCGTTGGGGGGTCACCAACGGTCAAAAAAGTAGCCGTTGCTACTATTTATGCACGGGCAAAACGTGTCCCCAAGGGAGCGCATACGTGGCAACAAAACGCGCATTTGAGGGAGCGATTTCCCTCCAAGTAAGCAAAGCGCGCCCTCTGGGACGCGATTTTCTGCCACGTCCCCTGACATCGCGCTGACGTGGACAAATAATAAAATACTGAGCCTATTTCGACAAATAAAAAAAAACTTTTTATGGTATTTTGTCCAAAATAAACAAAGACGAAAATTCTCCCTTTTTTCCCAACCGTTTTAATTTGAAAGCAGCAGGCATTAATTCCCAGCCGCACTCGCAGGTCTACCCATCTAATATCAGTCTCCATCCACCACATGCATAATCCCCCAGCCATGTTGATCAATGATTTTTTATATTTAAACTTGTCACAATCCTAGAGCGAGTACGTACTTACGTACGCGAGAGGTGGTGTGGCCATTAATATTTTCTCTTTCCCGCGGGCCTTCCCTGCACAACTCTAACGTATCCAAAAACGAATTCAGTAGAGGAAATAAACAACCAAGTAAACTACAATTAAGTTGAGCCGAAAACAGATTCAGTACAAAAAGATTAAGAAAATGCAGGAAAATAGAGAGAGAAAATAAAAACGAAGCCGCCATAAATGCAAAGCTCAACTACCCATCTATAAAGACCATACAAGCTCTTTTTCTTTCACTTACATAAAAGCTCCGCCACATTTCCAAATCTGACATTCAACTCCCGTTTTTCTTTTCTTTTCTATTTCTTTGGTGTTTTAGATCTTTGATCGGAGGCAATGTGGAACTCGGCGGAGAACGTGTTCTCCAGGTCGGCTTCGTTCAGGGAGGAGGAGGATGATGAGGAGGCGTTAAGATGGGCGGCGCTGGAGAGGCTGCCGACGTACTCGAGAGTTCGAAGGGGAATATTCAAGGACATAGTTGGTGACTCCAAAGAAGTGGATGTTAGCGAGCTGGAGTCTACCGACCAAAGGCTTTTGCTCGAACGCCTCGTTAACTCTGTTGATGACGATCCTGAACGCTTCTTTGATCGTATGAGGAAACGATTCGACGCGTAATGCTCGTCTGCTTATTCTTATATTAATTGTTATATGCTATTTAAGTTTTTTTTAAGCTTAAAATGAAAGAACAAAGAGAATTTATGCTTTGTTTTGATATAGTAGAATATTGACAAGAATAGACAATGAAGATTTCTGGAATTTTGCGCTTTCTAAAAAAAAACTCTGACGTCAGTTACCGTATAGTTTAATTGGGCTACGTTAAGTTAATCTATGAAAATATCTTTTAACAGACAAATGATTGACGTATAATGACAACTGTTTGCGGTATTAGATTCAAGAGGTTGTTTTCTTTATTCAATTTATTCAAATTTGACATCAGTCATCATGTTTTATTGAACTCTCTGACAATTGTTACTATATATTTTTACATTCTGCTATTCTACCGTGGGATCATTTGCATTAGTAAAGTGAGCTTTTATCATGTTTGTATCGGAAAAAGAAACCTTTTTTTTTAGAAATGTATAATGATTTATTGAATGCGAACAGGTTTTTGGTTCTTATAAAATAAAAATTAAATGATTTAAACTTTCTTTTAATTAGAAGCTAGAATTCGCATTTCTCGTGGGAATAATTTCAACATTTTATTTTGACGTCTTTGATTGAGTTTGCTTTTATTAATTTTTACCCCTAGAGTGGTCATCATTGTTGATTAATATTTCTCTGGTTTGTGGTTTTACAGAGTGGATTTGGAATTCCCGAAAATTGAGGTTCGGTTTCAGAATCTAACTGTTGAATCTTTTGTCCATGTTGGGAGCAGAGCATTGCCAACCATTCCCAATTTTATTTTTAACATGGTTGAGGTAAAATCTGAAAGAATTAACCCCTTTCTATAAGCATATATAATGCTATCTTCTTAATGGCCATGCTAATATTAATTTCATAACATTAAAATGTTGTTTTCAGGCATTTTTGAGACGGTTGCGTATATATCAAGGAAGGAGAAGCAAGTTGACTATATTAGATGGATGTAGTGGGATTATAAGGCCTTCACGGTGAGTCCAAATAAGTTTCCATTTACTAATTTACGGAATGGTTATAATTATGATTAACCGCTACATAATTTATTACTACTATAATTTGTAGATTAACGTTATTATTGGGCCCTCCAAGCTCTGGAAAGACGACGTTTTTGTTGGCCTTGGCTGGACGCCTTGGATCTCATTTGCAGGTATTTTGATACTTGGGAGATTCTATGGTAACTGTGGTAACAACCAATTATTTTGGCCAATATCGGAATCATAGACCTGAAAGGTTGTGAAAATGAAAGCAAAAAGCTAAAGTCTATTTGCATTTTCTACCGTTTACATAGTTAAGAATTGATAGGATAGTAGTTTGGTAGCGTGTGAAACGCCCATGGAGATCGGTTTTAATGATTCTATGTCATTAAATGGGCTCAGAATATGCCAGTGTAACTAAAAGTCCATTCAACTAGACATAATTGGTAATCTAATTAAAGCATATTTACTCACCATGAACAACTAAGAAACTTAGTTATCTACTAATATTTCATTCCTTTCTTGTTAGTTATTATATTTTATTACTTTGTAGATGTCGGGGAAAATTACGTATAATGGACATGGACTAAAGGAATTTGTTCCTCCGAGGACATCTGCTTATGTCAGTCAACAGGACTGGCATGTAGCTGAAATGACTGTGAGGGAAACACTTGAATTTGCAGGAAGGTGTCAAGGTGTTGGAGTTAAGTATGGTAAGCATTGAGAAATAATCTTTATGTCCATAATTCGTAATTCCTCGCTGCTTACTTATGCATACCTGCAAAAGATATGCTTTTGGAGCTTGCAAGAAGGGAAAAGAATGCTGGGATAAAACCCGATGAAGATCTCGATATCTTTATGAAGGTAAGTGTCATGGGTTGCCAACCTTACTTGGGTTGTAATCATTTTATTAATTGACAACAATTCTAAGAGCTATTGATGACGTAACTTCTTGTTCCTAGTCACTAGCTTTGGGGGGGAAAGAGACGAGCCTCGTGGTAGAATACATCATGAAGGTATTCTCTAGATGCTGATCACTCTCTGATTCATTTCCCATTCTGTGTTTTTAATACCTCAAGTGATTCATTTCTCTTGCAATTAGCAATTTAGCAATCTTGATGTAGTCTGAAGCATTAAAATTCATCTGACAGATTTTAGGGTTGGACATATGTTCTGACACGTTGGTGGGAGATGAAATGCTTAAAGGTATTTCAGGGGGGCAGAAAAAGCGGCTTACAACAGGTTTAAGCTTTGTACTATTCTTCTTCCTTAGCAAGCAGCTATCTGCTTTTCATTCATGCTGATTCGTCATAACTCTTATTTCAGGTGAATTATTAGTTGGCCCAGCTAGAGTGTTGTTCATGGATGAAATATCAAATGGGCTTGATAGTTCTACTACTTACCAAATTGTTAAATATATGAGACACTCTACTCGTGCACTGGATGGGACCACTGTAATTTCTCTGCTTCAGCCAGCTCCGGAAACTTACGAGTTGTTTGATGATGTTATACTTTTATGTGAGGGCCAGATTTTATACCAAGGTCCTCGTGATGCAGCCCTTGATTTCTTTGCTTTTATGGGATTTAGATGTCCAGAAAGAAAGAATGTGGCAGACTTCTTGCAAGAGGTATGAGGCTAGAGCTTGCATTGTGAACGTATAATAGATGGTATTGTATTTGCTCAAGTTTTCTGCACACAGGTTTTGTCGAAAAAGGATCAAGAGCAGTATTGGTCTCTTCCTTTCCACCCTTATCGTTACATCCCTCCAGGAAAATTTGCCGAGGCTTTCCGATCCTATCAAATTGGGAAGAATTTGCATGAGGAACTAAGCATTCCATTTGATAGTCGCTATAACCATCCTTTAGCACTTTCAACTTCTCGCTATGGCGTGAAGAAGAGTGAACTTCTTAAGACCAGCTTTGACTGGCAAATGCTACTGATGAAACGGAATTCATTTATCTATATTTTCAAATTTATTCAGGTAAGTGCTGAAACTTTATCGGGGAACATACTAGTAATTTCTAGTGGAAGTTTAGTGTTGAGTGTAGGGGTGTTGATCTATTAGATTAGTTTGTGTTCTCTTTTATCTTCCTGTCATATAGCTAAAATTCCTCTGAGATTTAATCTGATATATTAACTGTCTTTTCTTCCCCAGCTTTTTATTGTTGCCTTAATTACTATGAGCGTTTTTATGCGGACGGCACTGCACCATAATACAATTGATGATGGAGGATTGTATCTAGGGGCACTATACTTTTCCATGGTTATTATTCTTTTTAATGGATTTACGGAGGTTTCAATGTTGGTGGCCAAACTTCCTGTTCTTTACAAGCATAGGGATTTGCATTTCTATCCAAGCTGGGCTTATACGCTACCTTCTTGGCTGCTAAGTATTCCAACTTCTCTCTATGAGTCTGGTTTTTGGGTGGCAATTTCATACTATGTTATTGGTTATGATCCTGATATCACCAGGTAAATTTGCTTTCATATGAATTTTGGCATGTATTCTGGCATTTTAGAGAGAATCGTCATTTTAATTCTAAACAATGCAGATTTCTTCGGCAGTTCTTGTTGTATTTCTGTCTGCACCAGATGTCCATAGCTCTTTTCCGTGTAATAGGATCCTTGGGAAGAAATATGATAGTTGCCAACACTTTTGGGTCTTTTGCTATGTTGGTGGTGATGGCTCTAGGAGGCTATATTATTTCAAGAGGTAATTAGACAGGCATGTTTTCCAAGTACATGTATATACATATATATATTTAATTGCTGATGCTATATGATTATTTACTCTTCTTCAATCTGACAGATCGTATACCTAGCTGGTGGATCTGGGGTTATTGGGTTTCTCCTTTGATGTATGCTCAAAATGCAGCTTCTGTCAATGAATTCCTTGGAAATTCCTGGCATAAGGTAACATCAAAAATAATTATTATTGCATTTTCTAATTTAATAATTTAAGTGGCTGAGGAATCTTCTGTTCATCTATCATTAAATGTGGTAAAAGTAACGATGTCAGGAGAAGAATAAAATCAGCAGCAATAACTGTTTAACAGTTCTTGATAGTCTATAGTTTGCATTAGCATGCTGAGTCTGAACTTCTATTATTGATTAATGAATGAGTTAGGGGCGTGCTTTCCATTTGTTCTTCAACATTATGGTGTTATGGTGATGTCATGACCATGCATGCCTGAGCTCGTCAAAATGGTCTCCGAGCAGTCCATCTATTTATTTAGCTAATTTAAGCTATCTTGAAATTTCTGTTTCACTCTTAATCTCACCCTTATTGCTCTCTAATTGTGAGATGATTCAAGTTGGAATTTGGGTTGAATTTGTATAAAAGTAGACCAACTTCGGATATGAGCAACAAAAAGTTGTTTCTTAATTGAGTTACAGTTGCAGCATTCTTGGTTTTAGGGAAAAATTTGAAACCCACTGTACTAAATTTCCTTGCTTGTAGAGAGCTGGAAACTACACTAACTTCTCATTGGGTGAGGCATTATTGAGAGCACGAAGTTATTTTCCAGAGAGCTACTGGTATTGGATAGGTGTTGGTGCCTTGCTGGGATACACAGTTTTGTTGAATCTCCTGTTCACATTCTTTCTTGCTAACCTTAACTGTAAGCTATCTTGTTCTATTCAAAGTTTATCAATCCTGAACTTCCTTTCTTAGCAAAACATTTTAAATATCTGGTCTAAACATAATTAATTTCATACCTTTTTGTTATTTAGCTCTGGGGAAGCAACAGGCTGTTTTCTCCAAGGAAGAACTGCAAGAGAGAGACAGGAGAAGGAAGGGTGAAAATGTTGTTACCGAGCTGAGACATTATTTGCAGAACTCAGGCTCATTTAATGGTAAATAATACACATTTTAGATCTTTTTTTATTGTGTGCGCGTGCGTGCGCGCCTTTGTCTGTGTATGTCAGTATGTAGTCAAATAATTATGCTTTCTGTTCTACTGCTGGGCAGGAAAATATTTCAAGCAGAGAGGCATGGTTCTCCCATTTCAACCACTTTCGATGTCTTTCAGCAATATAAATTACTTTGTAGATATCCCTGTGGTATAGTATATTGACCTTCTTTCCTTTTCTTTTTGTTCTTTTGGAAATATGTTGATCAATTACCTTCTTTTCTATGTATCTTTTCAGGAATTGAAGCAACAAGGGATAACGGAAGATAGATTGCAGTTGTTGGTCAATGTTACTGGAGCATTTAGACCGGGTGTGCTTACGGCTTTGGTCGGTGTCAGTGGTGCTGGTAAAACTACACTCATGGATGTTTTAGCTGGTCGAAAAACCGGAGGGCTCATAGAAGGGAGCATACATATATCAGGTTATCCCAAAAGGCAAGAAACTTTTGCAAGAATTTCAGGTTACTGTGAGCAGAATGATATCCATTCTCCCTGTTTGACTGTTCTGGAATCTCTTTTATTCTCTGCTTGGCTTCGGTTACCATCAGATGTTGGCTTGGAGACACAGAGGGTAATCATAAAAGACCTTTCATTTGCTTTTTTTTTTTTTACTTATATTTGGCAGCTTAGTGCATCATATCGACTTATTTAGGGTGGACTTTCAGGCGTTTGTCGAGGAGGTGATGGAACTTGTGGAGCTTACTCCATTAAGTGGGGCATTGATTGGTCTGCCAGGAGTTGATGGCTTGTCCACTGAACAACGGAAAAGGCTAACTATTGCTGTTGAACTGGTTGCCAACCCTTCTATAGTCTTCATGGATGAGCCTACGTCAGGATTGGATGCTAGATCTGCTGCCATTGTAATGAGAACTGTCAGAAACATTGTCAATACTGGACGAACAATTGTGTGCACCATCCATCAGCCCAGCATAGACATTTTTGAATCCTTTGATGAGGTCTCTTTCTCTTGGTGGATAGATGATCTGTTTTTATGTACACGCACATGTATACACAAATATAGAAATGATCATGAATAGGAAATATCATTGTGTCACATAGGCGAGTCCAGGGACAAGTTATTTTGTACTTCACCATTACATAACCATTTTAATTCACTTCTCATTCAGCTTCTGGTTTAATCTATTATTGCAGCTTTTATTCATGAAGCGTGGAGGAGAGCTCATATATGCTGGTCCACTTGGCCCCAAGTCTTGCGAACTCATTAAGTATTTTGAGGTTGGGTTGTGCTTGTTTATACCTAAAATTTTAACTCATTGTTTATCAAACGATGAATTTGGCCGCCACCTTCCCCCCCCCCACCCCCCCAGGTCCTCATTCTTGCTTACTCTACATTTTTGTTTTCCAGGCAGTTGAAGGAGTGCCAAAGATCAGACCTGGCTATAATCCTGCTGCTTGGATGCTTGAGGTTACTTCAACAGCTGAAGAAAATCGTCTAGATGTGGACTTTGCAGAAATTTATCGTAGATCAAATCTATTTCAGTAAGGGATACTTATTTTGGAGTTTAAGCTGTTTTGCTTTGGCTTATTCCATTATTGTTTATTTAGTTCTAATATTTTCAGAAACTTCTTTATCTAATTTCATCGTACTGCTTTATTTCAGGCGCAACAGGGAGTTAGTTGAAAACTTAAGCAAGCCAAGTGGCAACTCGAAAGAACTGAACTTTCCATCCAAGTATTCCCAATCATTTTTTGAACAGTTTTTAGCATGTCTTTGGAAGCAAAATCTATCTTATTGGCGAAACCCCCAATATACAGCAGTTAAATTCTTCTACACTGTTGTCATCTCGCTGATGCTTGGAACTATATGCTGGAAATTCGGTTCAAAAAGGTTTTTCTACTTGGCATCTTTCTTAATGTTATTTACGGCACAGTATGTTAAGTTGTTCTGTGTTTATCTTTATTTGTTACCATAACATGAATAGAATGATGCGAACTGTGGGAATATCCAATTTTCCTTCAAAAATGGCGAATGAATCACTTCTGTTCTGGGATTCTCTTTTGTGTGCTAATGTCATCTTCCATTTTAGTCAGCTCATCTTTGCTTATAGAGTCTATTGTCTCAATTTGGTTCACTTACAGGGAGAGCCAGCAAGATCTATTCAATGCCATGGGGTCCATGTATGCTGCAGTCCTCTTCATTGGAATCACAAATGCAACCGCCGTTCAACCTGTTGTTTCTATTGAGAGATTTGTTTCATACCGAGAAAGAGCCGCCGGAATGTATTCAGGCCTAGCCTTTGCATTTGCTCAGGTTGACCTTCGATTTTCAGCCGTTGCACATGAGCAAAACTGTGTCCCCTTTTAATTTTTCTAGAAATTAGCTTTGAGTCCTTCCATATTTTTTCTTTCCAGGT
The DNA here is from genome assembly GCF_007990345.1 of Gossypium hirsutum. Taxonomy (NCBI): domain Eukaryota; kingdom Viridiplantae; phylum Streptophyta; class Magnoliopsida; order Malvales; family Malvaceae; genus Gossypium; species Gossypium hirsutum. Next base: position 9,688,630 of record NC_053442.1, on the reverse strand, counting down.
TGCCATTGAGCTCCCATACGTGTTCGCACAATCAGTAATATACTGTTCGATTTTCTACTCCATGGCATCATTTGAGTGGACTGCTTTGAAATTTATATGGTACACATACTTCATGTACTCAACATTGCTATATTTCACCTTTTACGGAATGATGACGACCGCGGTCACACCAAATCATAACGTGGCCGCTATCATCGCTGCTCCATTTTATATGCTTTGGAACCTTTTCTGCGGCTTTATGATTCCCCACAAGGTAATGAATAAATCAGCTGTGTTTTCTCGGTTTCTTCACTGCCATGCATGGTTTTACTTATGAGCAAATAACGATGTCGTGTAATTTTCCAGAGAATTCCTATATGGTGGAGATGGTATTACTGGGCAAACCCCATAGCCTGGAGTTTGTATGGCCTCGTGATTTCGCAGTATGGCGATGACGACAAGCTCGTCGCGCTTTCGAATGGAGCAGACTCGATGCCTACGCGAGTGTTGCTCAAGGAAGTGTTTGGGTATAGGCATGATTTCTTGTGCGTAACTGCTGTTATGGTAGGGTTTTTTGTCATCTTTTTCGCAGTAATCTTTGGTTTTGCTATAAAAGCCTTCAATTTCCAGAGGAGATGATGACAAGGGAGAGTATGCATACGCTGTTGTCTCTCACAAACACGATTCTGTATAGGAATGTTATGTTTTGGGTCTATAGTGAAATTGTTTATTTTGTTTTAACATTTTTTTTTCCTTTTAATATAAAAAGTCGCAATCTAGAATAAGGAAAAGTAAATTACTCATGTAATTAGGATTATATGAACCGATCGGATTAAATTGAGTTTTTTTCTTTTTCTTTTTTTTTAATTTTTGTTAATATGTTGAACAATAATAGCTACTATGTTTTTCAGCATAGTTATATTCATATAGTCATACGATTTCGTTAAATTCCAAATTTGCATCTTAGCTTTTCTTACTCTCTTATCTGAATTTAAAGTTTAGAAAAATGCAGGGACTTATGGGATACTTTAACGTACATTTTAATTTATTTAAGATTTTTACTATTTAGTCCCTTCTCCCTTTTACTGTTTTTTCCATCAATTCATATTTCTACAACTAAATTAATAATAATCTTTAAATTCAAAAGAATCGCAAATTCCTTTCTTTTCTTTTTTTCAAAATATTTTTTTCTTTTAAAATCTAATATGTAATTTTTTTTACACTTTCCAAAGTTACGTACATTTATATTTTTTTGGGTAAGAAAGACATAATTATACATGAATTTTAATTTAATGTACATTATTATATATGAACTTTGATTTTGTATGATTTTTATAAAATTTTAATTTTATTCAATTTCCACAAATTGCTAACAGCATCATTTTACGTTGATATATTACATATACAAACAATTATATAAATCCAATATGAAAAAAAAAATGCATGTATTCATTTCTTTAAATGTGCACAATTGAATCAAAAATCAAAATTTCATGTATAGATATGAACCACAATTTAAGTTTCATGTGTATAATTACACCAAATCAAAGTTCATGTATCAAATTGCACATTGAATCAAAGTTAATGTATAAATTTGATATTTACCTAGCAATTAAAAACTAGAAAAACTCTATGTGGCAGCTTTAACCGCATCGCTTGTTAGCATCCATCCCTCTGATAGCTTCGAGTGGATCCTTGAAATGTCTAATTCCGGGCCTCTCAAGCACCATCAAAGCATCCTCACAATCCCTCCAATGCCGATTCTACAGCAACTTAATGAGCATCATATGATCACATCCTCCTATATCTCAAATCCCATGTTGTGTTTAAGCCATCAGCTTGCAGAATTGAACAATAACCAATGCTTCTACTAAAGCCTAAAATCCATCTTCCCTCATCATCATGAAGTACACCGTCTGTAGCTACTCTGCCATGCATGTCTTTAACTGAACCATAAGAATTTTTAATATGATCCAACCCTGTATCAGTTTCTTCCATCTGCATTGCCGAAACATTGTTGACAATATTCCTTGCCCAAGCTAAGCTTTCAGTCACAATGTTCCTAATGCCAACGTGACCATTATTGAAGACAAACTTGTTCCTCATCTTCCACTTGCTTCCTTCTGTTAGAGTATTATAAGGAAGTTAGTCAATTGTCAAGTCAGTAGTTAGTAAGCAGTTAGTTAGTTAAGGAAGTTGCAGTTATCGCTGCTGTATAAATACATGTACTGAGAACCCTTCTAAAAGACAATACTAATAATATTCATCAGTTAATACTTGTTAAGTATAATTCAACATGGTATCAGAGGTTAGATTTTTCCTGGGTTAAGGTTGTAGTGCGTCTGTTGTTCGCATGGATCCTTCGTTGAGTCTTTCTGCTGCTCACTCTGCTGTTCCCACGATGGCCTCTCAACCATCTGCTGGTGCTGTTGATAGTAAGTTTTTCTCAACCAAGAAGGTTAGTGTGCTTCTTGATGATTCTAACTATCTTTTGTGGCGTCAGCAAATTATTTTGGCAGTAAAAGCTTATAAACTGCAAAGGTTTCTTGATTTACATACTGTTCCGCCTCCCTCGACGGTTCTTGATGATAATGGGGTGTCTCAAGAAAATGTTGATTTTGAAAGGTTTGAACAGCAAGATAGTGCGCTTGCTTCTTGGCTCTTGTCTTCAGTTAGTACAACAGTTTTACCTCATCTCACGGCTAATGTTCTATCGCCATGCTTTGCATTCACAGCGCAAAGATGATCTCTCTATGCGAGAGTTTTTAATGAAGATTAAGTGTTTTTGTGATAACTTGGCTAGTTGTGGGGAAATCATTAGCGAACATGAACATATCACAACAATCTTAAATGGGCTACCAGCTGAGTATGAGCCAATTGTTTCTATCATTGTAGCCAGCCCAATGCTGTACAGTCTTCAGAGTGTTATGACTATGCTGATTGATGCTGAGTCTCGACAGCAAGTGTTAATGGCTGAGGTCCCTAGCTCTGCGAACCTTGTGTCTCAGCAGTCTACTGGTTCTGCTACAGATAGTTCAACACAGACTTATCGACCATCTAACTCTCGTGGTCGCGGATGTGGTTGTTCTTCCAGCACGCGGTTTCAATGCCAATTGTGTGGTAAAATCGGGCATCTTGTAGACCGTTGCTACTACCGGTTTGATTCGTCCTACAAGAGCACCAACTACAGGCCTCCTCCACAAGCTAATGTTTGTATGATTGCTCCTTCTATGGTTCCATCCTCTAACTGGTCATATCAGGTACCTTCTCCCTCTAGCTGGCCAAACTCCTTTGTTAGTAACTCAGTGCAACAGGGTCCGTCTGTGGCTATACCTGCTCCACCACCACATGCAATGGTTGCTACTCCAGATATGGTTGGAGATTCTGCCTAGTACCCTAATTCTGGGGCAACACATCATCTCACTCACTCGGTGGAGTCCCTTGGTGATACCACCTCTCGTCATGGACCAGGTAGGGCGTATGTGGGCAATGGTAATTCTCTGCCTGTGTTATGTTCTGGTCAGTCAACTCTTATTACTAAGACACAACCGCTTTACATGAAGTCCTTGCTATATACTCCTGGTATAACTAAGAATTTACTTTCTGTGTCTAAGTTCACCAGAGACAATCAAGTGATGTTTGAATTTTTTCCTTCACAATGTCAAGTTCGAGACTTAAAGACCAAGGAGGTGCTTCTTCAAGGTTCAGTTCATCATGGTCTGTATAAGCTTTGTCTCAAAAAAAGTCATACGAATAATCAACCTAGTCAGCCAGCTAGTTGTTTTCAAACTTATGCTTCAATTCCTCTAAGTCTATGGCATGCTAGGCTAGGTCATCCCTGCAAAAATGTACTGATTAAAGCATTACAAAGTTGTAATATGGTTTTTGATGACAATAAAGATTCTTTTGCATGTGTGGTGTGTCGTTTAGGTAAAGAGCATACACAACCTTTGCACTCCTCCGAGATTCAATATACTACACCTTTGCAGCTTGTTGTAGCAGATGTCTGGGGTCCAGCACCAGTAACATCCAATCGGTTTTGATACTATGTAGCGTTTACAGATGCCTTTACAAGATTTACATGGTTATACTTCTTGCATAAGAAGTCGGACGTTGTTACTGTTTTTCCTCTCTTTCATAAGCAGGTTGAGAGAACACTTGGTATGAAGCTTAGATCACTACAAACAGATGGTGGGGGTGAGTTCCAAGCTCTTCGACCCTATCTTGCTCAGCATGGAATCCTGCAAAGGCTCACATGTCCCTACACGTCAGCCCAAAATGGCTTGGTTGAATGCAAGCATCGCCAGATAGTTGAAACTGGGCTTTCTATGCTCGCTATGCAGCAATGCCAGTGTCATATTGGAACGATGCCTTTAGCAATGCTGCCTACCTCATTAACAGGTTACCGTCTGCACCTTTAGGATATGTCTCACCTTATGAGAAGCTTTTCCAAACCAAGCCCAACTATTCCTTCCTTAAAACATTTGGATGTTTGTGTTTTCCAAACCTTAGACCATATAAGAAAAACAAGCTCCAGTTTAGGTCTATTCCTTGCATTTTTCTTGGCTATTCTAATAGTCATAAAGGATATAGGTGTCAAGATAGCAATGGTCAGATTTTCATAGCTAGACATGTCACATTTCATGAAAACCAGTCTGGGTTCCAAGCCGCTTGTTTCAAACCAATTTAGTCTCTATCAATTTCGAAATTAAGCAATTAAGGGTCAAAGACTAATTTACTCATTTTCGAAACTGAGAGAGACTGGAGAAGTCATTTCACCTAATTTATCATGATTGAATTTGAAGGAAAAAAGATGCGATTGTTTCACTTTGATAATTCGACTTGTTTTGTCACACTTTGGTATTCAAACTATAATTTGGGGGTGAAATTGGAGGAAAATGATAATTTAAATATCAAAAAAATAAAAAAATATATATACATCTAATGTGAAAAATGTGAAAAAAACAAGTATAGTTCTAAGACCAAATCATGAAAAAAGCCAGCTATTTTTCATGTAATTTTGGTCACATCTCAATTCATCACGCATTTTGCATAATTTGTCATCGTGAATCAAATTTAGCTTTATTTATTTAAGAAATAGATGAAGTTGAATGTCATTTTTATATTATTTTTCACTTTATGTTGTGTTATGATTTTATATCATTCATGTTGTATCTATATTGTCTCTTAATTCATAAGATATTGTACATAACTTGTATTTGTGATTGGATCTAAAGAAAATTATTTGCTTGTGGTCATGTTTTCATTTTTTTTTTTGTTAGTGCGTTAAGTCCTATAAATTTATATAACTTTTTACACATTAATAATTCAATTTATATAAATTTAGCACATTCATATGTTTTAATATTTTAATATTTTCTTCTGTCATATTTCAATTCATTCCATAATTTATCAAACTACTTCTGTTTTATTCATTTATTTTAAATATTATGTTTAATTAAACTTTTAATCTATGCAAAGTGGGACCAACGGACATATTCTACTAATAGCATATTTTAAGCCCCCCCCCCCCAAAAAAAAATCAAAAAGACCCTTCCAATATAAGTCGAATTCAAATCCTGCCTATTACAGTTTTCAACATCCATCAAATTTTCAACAATATTTCAGTATATGTTAAAAGAAAATTCTCTCTAATCTTCCAATGCTTATATATATATATATGAGTGCTACACATCCTTAAACCTTGTTTCTTCTTTATCCAACCAACATAAATTGCCTTAACAAAAGAGATAATATCTCAAAGCTGAACGGTTAGGCCCAAGGTTTGACATTTTTCTTCTTTGGTGGACAAATCTAAACCCCCCCCCCCAACCACCACCACGATTTTTTTTTGCTGCTTCAAAATAGTTGGGATGAACTAAGTACAAAAAAATCTGTCAGAAAACCTTGTTATATATTTAGTGCAAGGAACTATACCATTTTAACAGTAGAGTGGATAAAATGCAGGGAGTCAAATCATTTCCAGAGCTTCACACACTTGTCGTGGCTAGCTGAGGCTACCATGCGAGTGCTATTTGATGCTGCCAAAGCCGACACTAGATTCTCATGTGCATGTCGTGTCATTATTTTGTTCTCAAGCATGTTCCAAAGCTCCAGTGTCTAGTTGCCACAATAATTAGTGGATTGAGTTAGGAAAATGGGGAAAGAAACTAAACGAAGGCGGTCCAGCCCAAAGTAACAAGGATAGCTTAAAAACATGATATTGAAGGCACGCAATACTCACCTCATAACAGCCAATGACCAACAGGGAAGAGTAAGAAGGATGGAAAACACAAGTGTTAAATTTGTTGCCAGTACGGTTCAGTTCATGAACACATTCTCCTTTGCCACTGGATCCAACCGTCCACACTCTCACCAAGTCATCACTTACAGATGCCAAAAACTCACCGGTAGCATCCCAGCACACAGAATGAATAACACTTTTATGGCCCTGCAATGACAGTTGATGAGATGAAAATAATAGTCAACAGAATTGAAGCAAAAGAGACATGATAGAAATATTTGACAGAAAAAAAACTATAAGATTTTTATTTTTCCATAGTCAAAGTAATAAGATTTAGGGCAAAAAGTCTGCTTTGTTTGGAGGGTTTGTTAGTTAAAAAAGAACCAAATGGATTAGCAGCATTGATGGAAAAACGACAGGATGCCAAATCATTCAAACCAAACTTATGTGCCATGGAGGTATAAGTTTTAGAACATGTAGACTCCTATTCCTAGAAAGCACTCCCACAAACAACATATACAACCATCCGATACTCAAAACACTACATTCATTCTTGTCAAGACCTTTTCAAAGGCCTTGCATCTGCCAACAGATACACAAAGAAACTATGATCGTGTAACATCATGATCACAGAGTTTTCTCACTCTATATGCAACAAAGCTGGAGTGTAAGAGCATCCCATTAACAATTACCAAAACCCATTTGCTTGTAGGTTACAAGATCCAAAATCAAATTAAATAATAACTATAGCAAACTCCCAACTGACCTGTAATTTGGCTCTGCAAACTTGGGCTTCTACATCGAGTAAGGATACAGAATTATCAGTTGCAGCAGCAAGAAACCTTCCAACACGGGGCTGAAATCTTATCTGGGTTGCACCACCCTGATTAAAGGCAAAAAAAGAGAAAGGCACTAATGGTAAAAATAGGATTTGCAAAAGAAAAACAGAGATAAGCATTGTACAAAACCGTTTCTTGAGAATGAATCGTAAGGCTATATACCTTCAAGACTCCAGCACAACTACCATTCTTAATACTCCAATATCGAATCTCACTATTATTATCACATGAGCAGATAAGGTCATCTTTGGTAGGGTGGAAGTCGAGTGATGTAACAGTTGTAGAATGTCCCACAAAAGTACGGAGCGAGTAAGCAGGCTGCAAAATAGAACCATGCATCCATAAATCATGAAATTTAAAGAGAACTTCACTGGTATAATTCCCATGAGTAAATGCTTCACGTGACAAAACTTAATATCCATAAAAAATATTACTTTCATAGTCTTCTAGTAACCAATTTTCAACATGACTCAACTAACAAACCCTTCACTGAGTAGGGCTTGACTACAGAAATCTCATTAAGCCATCTATAGCTGCAACAGTGGACTTCCTTTCTTATGTTCTTAATGCCTAGCAGTCAATACTGTTTGGTGGCGGTTCTGACAAGTAGGTCATATAGCAACTGCATACTGAAGCAGTTTCCAAAAGCAACAAACCAGAAAATGCACAGCAGAATCGGTCATTGCGAAGCGGATTAAAAATATTATCTATTAAAGACCCAGCTATAATGTGATTGGAACTGTGATCAGATGAGACATTCCATGATAAAAAGATGTATGCTTACTAACATTATCAGCATCCCAAACCCTGACTGTTTCGTCAGCTGAAGAGGTAGCGAGCCTTGACATGCTTGAACTGAAGCGAACATCAGTTATCCATTGAGAATGTTCTTCAAGAGTAGACTTTAATGCAAATGACTCTGTGCACCAAAGCACAGCCTGCGTAATGATATCATCAAGCAAACAAGTTAAAACTGGTTTCCTCTAGAAAAATTAAAAACTTCAGCTAGAATAGCACTGAAGCTTGCCTATCAGCCAGAATAAAAGTTTTACATAGTTTAATACCACAGAAGGAAAAAAATAGTATGAAATTAAATCAAATCACACTGTACCTTTTTATCATGGCCACCAGTAGCAAGCAACTTCCCATCTGCTGAGAAGTGACAACATTCTACTTTACTTGTACTAGCTGGGATAAGCTGGACTTCCATAAATGTTAAGCCTGAGATTACAATATTATTAAATCTTTAAGCATTTCAGCCATTGTAAGAAATTGCAGGTATTTCTGTGGGGAAACACATGCAGTCAATAATTTAAAAATTAACATTAATCATACCTTTGCTGACATCACTGCACCGACCAACTCTATCTCTAGGTTCTGGATCATCATGAGACAAGAATGACTCCACATTATCATCTAGAGACCCATCATCCACAAAATGGTCTATATCAGCCTGTGATTTACTATGTCAAGTTACCCCACAGCAGAATGGAATATCAAGAAAAATAACTAGCAGCAGTGTGTAAATTCTTCCAATTGATGTGTCTAATGATAAAACCCAATCTTTTATGTAGCTCAGTATTAACTAAGACTGGAAACATGTAGATTGTCGGTTTTTAATGATTTCACTTCTGATAGCATCTCTTTTGAAATCAAGTTAGCATTGATTCTTAAAGTTAAAGAGCCTATCTAAAACAATTCACTTTACTACATTGTCTATTTTATATACTTCTTCACCTCTTAGAAGATTCTAAATTATATTTCCGGCTTCTCTCAGGTGATACCTAAATCAGATAAGCATATGATAGCTTCCCAACATTTGCTTCAGGAACTTTCTAGAAGATAAAGGGCCAAAATGTAAATTTCATTACCACAAGAAAATAAGAACTTAAAAAAAAAATTACTGAAGCAAGACTATGATGTTAATCAAAAGATGGATAGGACCTTTACCAATTGATTAGAAGCTGATGTAAGGGAACCCAAGCCATCAGAGCCAAACATGAGCAAAGACTTAGAGGAACCACTATTATGAGGCAATGTGGGCATTGAAATGGCATCTCCAGGTGTGTGAGTAGAAGGTGAGGAAGGTGAACTTGGAGCTGGTCCAGTGATGTTCGCAGTTCCCGAGCTATTGACTGGACCTGATGACGACCCTGGCTGCTTCCTCTTTCGGCCGACTTGATTTTTTGAAGCCTTAAGCAAAGATGTAGTACTGAGTTAGAAATTTTGGGCCAAATTATGTACAAATGAGATTGTTACAGTATTCCAATTCCAGGCCATGGGATAGATCAGAAAGAATCCAAATGTATAACTATAACATACATTTTAAAAAAAAAATGGATTTTGGGGAACGAAGAAGCTACAAACAATAAAACAGAGAGAAAATAGTGTATAGATAGCATGATTAACAGCCCAATCCCAGCAAATGTTAAACCTGGTCATTTCCATTAAAGGTGTTTGATATGCTACTATCAGGCATCATACTGCAGGCACCAACCATTTTTTCTTGCTGCTGGAGTTGGTGATTTGAATTCTGAGACTGCTGACTTGAAAGTGGATTCTGTCCAATTTGCTGTGATTGTTGATTATTTTGATGCAGTTGTTGCTGCTGTGAATAAAAAACATGAAACACCACAGTGAGCAAGCTACAACAGCTTCAAATCTAATGAAAGCATCAGGAATAATAACAATTGTCAATTGATGTGCAGTACAGATAAATATACCTTAACTGAGATATCGGAGTCTCCACGAGGCAGCACAGGACAACCAATTTGCATAGGTGATCCAACTTTGGGAACCACATCGCCGAGGGAATTTAGTGGGACATCCTTCCCAAGACCCATAATCTGATTGTTCAGAAGCATGCGCATTTTTCTACTTTCAAAATCATTTGCTGATGGAGATGACAAGTTTTGTTGTGCTTGAAGAAGAAGTTGTTGGTGTAACTGAAGCTGACTGAAGGGCTGAGAGGTCTGAATCAAAGTTTTCTGCTGCTGGAGAAGCCCAGATCGAAGTTGGTCCAGTCCCTGCAGTTGGTAAGATAATATTAGACAAGGAAACCGTATATCAACCTTGCATGCCTTATTACTTTTACTATAAAATATAAATAAAATTTGAACATAAAACCCACAAATCAAATCTGATACACATTTTATGCAGCACTGTCAACAATCATTATCAGATTTCAACCATAGATAAAAGATTAAGTTATCTTGGTTGTTCTACTCCACTTTACTTTCCATAAGAACAATTTAGAAAGAACAGGAATTATTTCAGTTGTGTCATTATTCTACATACAAATTAGTCCTCTTCCTGTATCCATTAGACAAAGTTATTTCAGCAGTTATCCATGAGCCACAATAACAAGGGTTTGCCCATATACCCATAAAAACCCTTCAACCAAGACAGCAAACTTTTTTTAAGCAGAGTAGTGAAAATTTTGTTATCCAATGCACTAGAAATTAGTTGCAGGAAATCAGAAATGCAGCATAAACATCTGTTTCATTCAGGGCAAGATATGTACGTGCTATTCACAAATGATTTATTCAACAGATATCCCTAACATAGCATAACACATGCCATGAGTATTTTAAATTTAGTAAACACACTAATTGTCTTCACAACCTAGCAGTAAATGGCTCCTAACATTTGTAATAAACGTCAAAAATTGAACCCAATATTGTTCATTTGCAGTGAGAAAGTGAAACTGTAAATAGGGAGGACATAGCAACTTGATATCAACTGTAAGTCAAGAGACTCACCGTTAAAGGCCATCCTTTCAATGTCAAATTGCCACCAGCTTGATTTGATCCTTAAGAACAACATAAGTTAATAAAAGCAATAAGTTTTACCTTAAAATCATATTGAAAGCGATGTTAGCAAAAAAATAAAAGAATATATGCAATTCATTGAACTTAAAAGAGTTTTAAGCAATTCACATGCGACTATGCAACTATAGCAATGAGATAACCAGGTAGTAATTTATATTGATTTACCAATCTAAAAGGTCAGAGGAAGCTAGTGTACATCCTGCTGAAACAAGGTCCTATGACAAGTGATTGAGACTGTCAAACAAAGTTAAAAAGTATAATCCAAAATCTTCAATCCTTTTTTTTTAAAAAAAAGGTCGTTCATTTCAGTGGTAATAAATTTCTAGCAATATATTCAAAGGGGTCAATAACTAAGGTTACTTCTTCTCATCTAAGCCAAATGCACTCTGTATCAATGACTCAAAGATTGGTTTCACATCCAATAACTTCTATTGCTTAAAAGGTTTGCTGTAATTACAACCTTCCAAGAGGTACACGCTCCCACCAATGCCACATTGTGTTACAAGGATCATTTCAAGTAGAACAATTGGTTCAGTTTACTAAGAGTAAAGGAATATTCAGCGCACCTAAAGTGCAATAAATGTTGGATATTTTATTATTTTAAGGTAGTTGTTTCACAATTAAATAATAGTACAAAAGTCTAAATAAAGAAACAGCTTTCTGGAGGTCAAAACTTTACCATGAACTCCTATTAATGATCCATCAGTACCAGCAGCTCTAGGAGTCAACATTGGATTGATCTCACTCCTTGAATCCTGTATCAGGATATGGTATAAAAAACAACCAAAATTACTAAATGGAAAAGGGGGGGGAGGGGGTTTAAAACCTGCAGTTGAAGTTAAAAACTTTAAAATATATACAAAAAAGGATAAAATGACAATGAACTACCTGGGTGGGCACTGAAATCTGCTGACCTCGATTTTGCATTGGCTGAAGACTACCTGATATATTTCCAGGTGTGCCATGCAGTGTTTGCCTGTAAGGAGTAGAGTTTAGTCACTAATAGTTTTAACATAACAAAGACACGACAAAGCAAATAAAGGAAATAATACATGACTTTTTAAAAAAAAAAAGACACATGAAAATTGAAAAGTACCCAGGAGGCTGGCCAACCACTGAGGCTGCTTTCATCATTGTGGCTTGATTAGGATCCAGAAGCTGGCCTAAATTATCACCTAATTGCTGCAAACTTATCTGATGTCAGAAACTGTGAGAATGAGAGAAAAAGGGTTGGATCATTCCTACCAAGTTAATGTACCTTAGCAGCTGCATCATCCAGGGAATCCCTTTGGCGTGGAAACCTAAAAGTCTCATCATACATCTTTCTTGTGGCAGCAATTGCACTTGCACTGCTCTCCTTCATGAGAGGTTCACCAACAAGCCCACTGGCAGCATCATTTATCAACTGAGTCCCTTCTCTTTGCTGCTGCTGCTGCTGGTGTTGTGGCTGTTGCTGTTGCTGTTGCTGTTGCTGTTGCTGTCGCTGTTGCTGTTGTTGTTGCTGCTGATGCTGCTGTTGCTGAGCATGCCTCTGCAATAAGAGCTGTTGCATCTGCATCTGCTGAGGCTTCTGATAGTGTGGCTGCTGCTGCAGCTCTCGAGCCTTGACCATTTGAGTCTGCCATTTTTAAACAATTTAACTAAACAGAAAACTTGCTCAACTAACTCATCGAAACAGCAATTGTAAAATGACTAATAACATAAATGAAAATTTTTCAAACAAAATTTGAAATGAAATATTCCATTCCACATTATACAAAAATTTTGTTTAGTATGGAAGTCAAATTCATTCCTCACAACCTTTAGTAGATTCAGTGCCCAAGGACACCAATAATTCCAGGGACAAAATAAAAAAGCCACTGTTTGTTCCTTAAAAATGACCATCGTCGCGTTTCACTCATACTCATTTGAACTTCCCATCCCCAAAAAAAGAAACGTAAGACAAGTAAAATGATGGGAGCAAATACCAGGGAAGCAGATATAGCAGTATCAATTAAAAATCCAACTTCAAATTTTTTAGCATGCAGTGAAATTTATTTTCCAGAAACAACTTTAGTAATCTATATATGCTAGACAACAGAGAGAGCTAAACCAAGAAAAATAGGGCAACACATACAACTTGAAAACCAAATATAAAGGCAACATTACATGCTAGCAAGCATCCACAAACACACCTCAATATAAGATGCAGCAGCTTCTGAATGCTTCTCATTTGTCCTCGCAATGAAGATATCCCAAAATACAGACCACCATTCAAATAAAAATCCACCAGGTGCATCAATAGCTGGAAAACACATTAAAAAATCAGTTTCATTAAGTTTAAAAAAGAAAATTAAATTCTAACCATCTAGAAGCTATCTTTCTTCGCAAGATTTATTTATTTTTGGCATATCATACCTACTGGGTCAGTCGATACTTTCCCTTCAGCTTGAAATGCCTTTGCAGTAGCATTTAACTTTCTCTTCATCAGATAATCATATATATACACATCCAACCTGTTCTCAAAAGGGACAAAAAAAATTCAGTTATCAGATTATTACAAAAGTAGACAACTTAAATGCAGAACATTAAACCTTAATTCATAGGAAAACCTTCATTAGCCAAAAAAAAAATGTATCACCATATAATGCTAGAAATTTCCACAACCCATGACTTGAATTCAGAAGCATTTTCAAAAAAACAGAATGCTGTGTTCCATTGCTCCGTTATAAATTTTGCATTATTTCATCCAAAAGAGTCTTAGATGATAATTTTATCAAGACATTCTTCATAATAATGTGGAAAAACATAACGGTGGGAGCATTAAAAAAGAAGAAAAAACCATTTATATTGGTCTCCAACAAAACCCTAAATCAGTATGCGGTACTAAATCCATGGACAACCCCAAAAAATGAATTTAAAAAGGAAAAAAAAAAGAAAAGAAGTCAATGAACAAAATGGAAACTTCATTAATAGTCCTGAAGTTAAAACACAAAAACCCTAGACTAAATTAGTAAAAAAAATGAAATAAAAGAACCCTTGGAAACAAAAAACACAGCATAAACAGAACTTACATTTTATCAGCTTCCCAGTTAGTCTGCGACATGGTTGTAGGTTTTTTTAAGATTAAAAAACCAAAAAAGGAAAAAAGCTTTAAAATCAGTAAACCACTAATGGATGCAAGGAAAATTGGTTATGTTAAATTCTGAAGAAACAGCTTTTCAATCCAACGAAAATATTTTATACTCATAAGAATAATCCAGCGTCTTTTCCATTTTTTCTTTTATAAATACATGAATTATTATTTAGTAACAGTTGAGGTTTTCTTGTTTAGCTGTCTCGCATTGGGAATTTTTGGTCAAATTATGTTATTAATCCTTGTATTATACGTAAATTTTGGATTAATTTTTTATATATTAATTTGATTCATTTTAGTCCCTATATTTTTTAAATCTTGAAATTTCAAGATTAATGATAGAAGCTGAGTTCATTAGGTCAAATTTTATTATTAGCGTTGTATTATGCATAACTTTTAGATTTAATCTTGATTTGTCAATTTGATCATTTTTAGTCTCATTTTCTTTTTAAATTTAAAATTTCAACCTTGATTCAAATAGTAATTCTTAAATATATTAACTAAAATGACGTATTTTTTGTAAGTATTACATGAAAATAACAAGTTGGCATGTTATTATATATGTGATAATATATTTTTTGTGTAAAATTTTGGAATAACAAATTTTAATTTAATGAAATTAATGGTTATCATTTGATATGATTGAAAATTTCAAAATTCAAAAAAGATAAAAAGATTAAAAATAATTAAACTAGAGTATAAAATCAAATTCATAATTTATACATAATATAGTGACCAATAATACAATTTGACTAATTTTTTAATCTATCTAGCACTCAATTAAATACTAGTTTTTAAACGGCATTAAATATTTTTTTAAATATATATTTAACAATTAAAAGGTCTTTTAAACAAAACATAATCTAAGATACTGGAAATAAACCAAAATAAAATAAATATAGACAGTAAACACTTAATAGGTTTCTACAAAATGAGATTAAATTTGTAATGACCTAAATTTTCAGTGGTGTCGGAATGGTGATTCGAGATCACTAAATCCGACAAGTGAGTAGAAAATATTATTAATTTAGTGTGTATAAGTTAAATGTGAAGTTAGGATGTAACACCTCTTACCTGAGACCGTCTCCGGAATCGAGTACGAGATGTCAACCAATTTAACTTATCGATTCGGAGCATAAAAATTTGCTTTTAAAATTAAATTCACTGTTCATAACAACACTGTCCACCTGCGCAACTGTCACTAATTTAATTATAACTTGAGTTACGAAACTCAAAATTTAAATTTGTAAATTTTCTGTGAAACTAGACTCATATTTCTACTTACCATAAAATTTTCAGAATTTTTGACTTATCACATTAGTACAGTTTATTCATTAAAGTATCCCCTGTTTCACAGCTCGACAGATCTGACCTCTTGGCGCTAAAAATCAAATATATAATTGTACAGAATTCATATAAGGTTACCATTAATTTATTTTGAAAATAGACTCACTAAGGAATCTAAACATATAAATTATGACCTATAATTATTTCTGTACAATTTATAATGATTTTCTAAAGTTAGAACAGGGGACTTCAAAAACCATTCTGACCCTATCTCACTAAAATTTAAATATCTCAAAATATAAAATTCCTTTGCCTACACCGTTTCTTTCATGTAAAAATAGACTTGATAAGCTTTAATTCTATATATCATTCACCCTCTAATTCCATTTCTACTATTTATGGTGATTTTTCACATTCACGTCACTGCTGCTGTCAAAGAAACTGCTTCTTTGAATTAGTTACCATTTAAACATACATAACTCCAAAACATATTCTTTAATAACTACTTCAATAGCTAACATTAGCCATATCATTTGGACATGCTCAAAATGATTAAGACTCTATACATGCCATAGTTTAAACATTTTGAAAAGCACATAATACCGAGATGGTTATGATAGTGTGATACGAGCTCCGACGGTCCACTATTCGATCAAGTTCAAATCACTATAAAATAAAAGAAAGAAAGAGATGTGTAAGCTATAAATAGCTTAGTAAGTTACATGTAAACAATAATTACTCAATTAATAATTAACACTTTTAACATATAACTAATCAAAACATTTCTTAGCAATTTCAATCACTTACACATACACAATCTTACCAATTCACTTGCATATACATTTTCACACTTAACATTTCATATTCACTTTAATTCATTATTAATCCCGTTGAACACTTGGAATATACACGGATACGTAGAGATTTAGCACATAAGTGCCACATTGATATGTAGCCGAAGCTACCACTGATATGTAGCCATAGCTACCACTGAAATGTAGCCGAAGCTACCACTGATCAATAACACTGGAAATGTCCACGGGCCTGCTCACACAAGCTGTCAGGTGTCTGCAACACATGCTAGATCACCCAGCACCCGGGACTCACTGTAACACTGTAACACTGTAACACTGGTCTCTAGTGACATGTCACTTGTATCCAATTCTATTCCTAAGTTCAACCGGGAATTTACACTTAACACTTTATTTTCAACACTTTATCACTTGAATAATTCATGAACAACTTTCCTTCCACATTCAATATTAATTCACATATTAAATATAATTCACAATTTATACAAATATAACTATTATTTACATATAACTTACCTCGGATGCAAAACGACTATTTTTGTAATTTAGTCGATAACTTTCTCTTTTCCCCGATCACTTGCACTATTTCTTCTTTCTTGATCTATATTAACACAATTTAATACATTTTATCAATATTCCATTCAAATACAATTCATACACAACATTTTGACACATTTACATTTTTCCCCATAACTTTTCAAAAATTCCACTTTTGTCCCTAAGCTCGTAAAAATAAAATTCTCTAAATTCTTAAATTTCAAACTTCACTAAATCATATTTCATGCTCATAACGGGCCTCAATTTCACAAAATCACAACTTTATGCACACTTTACCATCTTTCACAATTTAGCCCTTTTTCAACATTTTTCATTGAAATTCATCTAGTAAAACTTGTAATTAACACTTCAAACATTCATTATCTAACATCACTAATCAATTTACAATTATATCATGAATGAGTCAATTTTTAAACTTTAATTTCATTTAAATTAAATAGTAGAAACATGAAATTCAAGCTTCAATAAGCATAAAAATACGAAAATAATTAAAAACGGGGCAAGAAATCACTTACAATTGAGCTTAGGAAAATCAAAACCCTTAACTATGGTAACCTGAAACTTTCGGCAGCAAGCTTCTGATTTTTTTGAAGAAGATGGACACTTATTTTCTCTTTATTTTGTCTTTTACCCAATTTGGACAAAAATGCCCTTGACCCATTACTTAGATATTTTTCTAGAAATACCCTTTTGTGTCCATAACACTAATTTATGGTCTAATTGCCACATAAACACTTCCAATTTCATGCAATAATTCAATTAAGTCATTTAATCACTAATTAGACACACTTTGCATTTTTCTCAATTTAGTCCTAAAAATTCAATTAAGCACTAAAGCATTAAAATTTCCTATCCATATTTTCACACAATATTTCAATCAATCAGTAACTAATAAAAATTTATAAAATTAAACTATTTCACTTCGGATTTGTGGTTACGAAACCACTATTCCGATTAGGCCCTATTTCGGGCTATCACAATTCTCCCCCCTTAGGGATTTTCGTCCCCGAAAATCTTACCAGTGAATAAGTTGGGATACTGTTTCCTCATAGCCTCCTCGGTTTCCCATGTTGCCTCTTCCACCCCATGTCGTTGCCATAACACTTTCACTAAAGCAATTTCTTTGTTTCTCAACTGTTTCACTTCTCGTGCCAAGATTCGAATCGGTTCTTCTTCGTATGTCATATCCGATCGAATTTCCACTTCAGTCGGTGAAATCACATGTGATGGGTCCGATCGATATCGCCTCAACATAGAAACATGAAACACATTATGAATTCTTTCCAATTCCGGTGGTAAAGACAATCGATAAGCCACTGGACCAATTCTTTCTATCACTTCATACGGACCAATAAATCTTGGACTTAATTTGCCTTTACGGCCAAATCTCAAAATTTTCTTCCATGGAGACACTTTCAAAAATACTTTATCTCCCACTTGAAACTCAATCTCTTTTCTTTTCAAGTCCGCATACGACTTCTGTCGATCCGATGCAGCTTTCAAACAATCACGGATTATCTTCACTTTTTCTTCGGTTTCTTTTACCAAATCGACTCCATGTAACTGATTTTCATTAAGTTCAGTCCAATATAATGGAGTCCGACACTTTCGTCCATACAACGCTTCTTAAGGTGCCATTTTTATGCTTGACTGATAACTATTATTATAAGCAAATTCCACCAAAGGTAAATATCTTTCCCAATTACCTTCAAATTCCAATACACAACATCTCAACATGTCTTCGAGTATTTGAATTACTCTTTCAGACTGTCCATCGGTTTGGGGATGGAATGCTGTACTAAAATTCAATTTAGTACCCAATGCCTCTTGTAATTTCTTCCAAAACCTTGAAGTAAATCGTGAATCTCTATCAGATATAATAGACATAGGTACACCATGTAATCGGACATCTCAGCAATATACAATTCAGCTAACTTGTCAAGTGAAAAACTCATTCGCACAGGAATGAAATGAGCCGACTTAGTCAATCGATCAACTATAACCCAAATTGAGTCTTTCTTTTTCGGTGACAATGGCAATCCAGAAACAAAATCCATAGTAATTCTATCCCATTTCCACTCGGGAACCATAATAGGTTGAAGTAATCCTGAAGGTACTTGGTGTTCAGCTTTTACTTGTTGGCACACTAAACACTTTGTCACATACTCGGAGATATCCCGTTTCATACCCGACCACCAATAAAATTTCTTCAAATCATTGTACATTTTTACACTACCGGGGTGAACTGCCAAATGACTATCATGTGTTTCTTGCAAAATTTTCTGAATTAAATCAGCAATTTTCGGAACACATATTCTATCACGAAACATTAAACATCCATCTGAATCAATCCGAAAATCAAAATTATTGTCCACTGCACACTGAGTCTTTCTTCTTTGCAATTCATTATCCACTTTCTGAGCCTCACAAATTTCTTGAAGAAACAATGGTCTAGCTTTTAACTCTGCAAACAATGATCCATCTTCAGTCAATGTTAATCTCGTATTCAAAGCTCTCAAAGCAAAGAGAGACTTTCTGCTCAAAGCATCAGCAACTATATTAGCTTTTCCCGGATGATAATCTATCACAAGTTCATAATCTTTCAACAATTCCAACCATCTTCTTTGCCGCAAATTCAGATCTTTTTGTGTCATAACATATTTCAAACTTTTATGATCTGTAAAAACACGACATTTCTCACCATATAAATAATGACGCCAAATCTTCAAAGCAAAGACAATAGCAGCCAACTCTAAATCATGGGTAGGATAATTTCGTTCATGCGGTTTCAATTGTCGAGAAGCATACGCTATCACCTTTCCTTCTTGCATCAATACACATCCAAGCCCATTTAGTGACGCGTCACTATAAACAACAAATTCCTTTCCTGACTCAGGTTGCACTAACACTGGTGCCTCAGTTAAACACTTCTTTAATTTCTCAAAACTTTGTTGACACTCCTCGGTCCATTCGAACTTAACATCTTTTTGCAACAATTTTGTCATCGGTGAAGCTATCATCGAAAAACCTTCTACAAATCGACGATAATATCCGGCTAAGCCCAGAAAACTCCTAACTTCAGATACATTTCTTAGAGGCTTCCACTCAACTATTACCGATATCTTATTCGGATCCACTCGAATGCCATCTCCCGAGACAATATGCCCCAAAAATCTAACTTTACTAAGCCAAAATTCACTTTTGCTAAATTTAGCAAACAATTTCTTTTCTCGCAGTGTTTGTAGCACGATTCTTAAATGTTCAGCATGCTCGGCTTCACTTCGGGAATAAATAAGAATATCATCTATAAACACCACAACAAATTTATCCAAATAGGGCCGGAAAATTCGATTCATCAAATCCATAAAAATAGCTGGAGCATTAGTCAGACCAAAAGGCATTACAAGAATTCATAGTGGCCATATCGGGTTCTGAAAGCAGTCTTTGGCACATCTGACTCTTTAACCCTCAATTGATAATATCCGGATCTCAAATCAATTTTGGAAAACACTGTGGCATCCTTGAACTGATCAAACAAGTCATCTATTCGGGGTAATGGATACTTATTCTTCACTGTCACTTTGTTAAGTTGACGATAATCAATACACAATCTCAATGTCCCATCCTTTTTCTTCACAAATAGCACGGGAGCACCCCACGGAGAGTAACTTGGTCTAACAAATCCTTTATCTGTCAGCTCTTGTAATTGCACTTTTAATTCTTTTAATTCAGTTGGTGCCATTCTGTAGGGAGCAATCGATATTGGAGCGGTACCTGGCATTACTTCAATACCAAACTCTACTTCTCTAATCGGAGGCAAACCTGGCAACTCTTCTGGGAACACATCTACATATTCACATACCACTGGCACTGATTCGATCTTTATTTCAGACACTTTTGTGTTCAACACATAAGCAAGATATGCTTCACAACCATTTTTCAAACATTTCTGAGCAAACATGGCAGAAATCACAATTGGCATCACATTTGACTTATCTGTTTCAACCCGAAGAACTGTACCACTACCACACTTCAACTCAAGAATTTTCTGACTGCAATCTATCTTGGCCTTATGTAATGTCAACCAATCCATTCCCAAAATAACATCAAATTCATCAAATGGCAACAACATTAAGTTGGCAGGGAAACACTGACCTTGTATAATCAAAGGACAATTTTTGCATATTTTATCAACTATCACATGCTTGCCTAAAGGATTCGACACTTTAACCACATACTCAGTCAATTCAACACACAAATTCTTATCAGACACTAAATTCATGCATACATACGAGTGAGTAGAACCAGGATCAATCAGTGCAAGAACATTAGTGTCGTAAAGAGAAAATATACCAGTGATCACATCAGGAGAAGATGCTTCCTCTCTAGCTCGGATGGCATAAGCTCTTGCTGGAGCTCCCACTTCAGATCTTACAGTCGTGTCTTTTGTTACGCCTCTAGCACTAGTTCCAATCCCCACATTTCTCTGTGGTCTTCCTCTAGTAGTCACACTGCTCGATCTCACATTCTGAAACTTTTCTATCTCTTCTCTTTCCGGACAATCTTTCACAAAATGATCTTGAGATCCACATTTAAAACAAGCTCGGCTGATTAAATAACATTCCCCCAAATGTCGTTTTCCACAATGTTGACATTCCGGTCTAGTAGGTTTAACACTACCTGTACTTGCCATAGAAGTTGCCTGAGCTTTAGAACCCGAATATTGTCTTCCTCGATCTCTTTGAAAATTCACACTAGAAACATTCGATCGAGTATTCATTTCTTTAAAATTCTTCGCTTGAGACTGAAATGGCTTGCCCATTGATCTTTTTCTTTCATCTCTTGCTTCACTTTCCACCTTTCTTTTCTCTTTGCTCAATTCTTCAGCCCTGATAGCTCTTTCAACTAGTACCACTAACTCTTTAATTTCAAGAATTCCCACTAGCAATCGGATATCCTCGTTTAATCCATCTTCAAACCTTTTACACAATGTAGCTTCATTAGATACACACTCTTGGGCATACTTGCTTAATTTGACAAATTCTCGCTCATATTCGGCTACCGTCATGCGCCCTTGTTTCAATTCAAGAAACTCTTTTCTCTTTTGATCAATGAAACGCTGACTCACATACTTCTTCCGGAATTCTTCTTGAAAGAAGTCCCATGTAACTTTCTCTTTAGGCACCACTGACACTAAAGTTTTCCACCAATTATAAGCCGAATCCCTCAGCAATGAGATAGCACATTTGAGACTTTCTTCTGGAGTACAAGATAATTCATCCAACACTCTGATAGTATTATCAAGCCAGAACTCTGCTCTTTCAGGATCATCATTTACATTAGCTCGGAACTCTTCGGCTCCATACTTTCGAATTTTGTCCACTGGAGGCTTTGACAATTTTAACACTTCAGTTTGTTGAGGAGCTATGGGAACAGCTTGAGGAATAGGAGGGGGCGGAGGAGGTTGAGCATTAGGATTAGTTCTAACAAACTCAGTGTACCAATTGTTCATCATTTGGAGAAAAGCTTCTCGAGCCTCATCTCCTTGACCCTGAGTCTCGAATCGACTTTCAACAGGCACATTACTTTGAGCATCATCAGCTGTATCTCGGTTAGAATCCATTACTATAAAAAAACATTTTAAGATGTCAGGAGTCGTCACACTATCATTATTCAATTATGGCATGTATAGATAGTCTATTACACTCGCTACGTTAGTCCGAGAATCGACTAAACCGTAGCTCTGATACCACTAAATGTAACACCCCTTACCCGAGATCGTCTCCGGAATCGAGTACGAGATGTCATCCAATTTAACTTACCGATTCGGAGCATAAAAATTTGCTTTTAAAATTAAATTCACTGTTCATAACAACACTGTCCACCTGCGCAACTGTCACTAATTTAATTATAACTTGAGTTACAAAACTCAAAATTTAAATCTGTAAATTTTCTGTGAAACTAGACTCATATTTCTACTTACCATAAAATTTTCAGAATTTTTGACTTATCACATTAGTACAGTTTATTCATTAAAGTATCCCCTGTTTCACAGCTCGACAGATCTGACCTCTTGGCGCTAAAAATCAAATATATAATTGTACAGAATTCATATAAGGTTACCATTAATTTATTTTGAAAATAGACTCACTAAGGAATCTAAACATATAAATTATGACCTATAATTATTTCTGTACAATTTATAATGATTTTCTAAAGTTAGAACAGGGGACTTCAAAAACCATTCTGACCCTGTCTCACTAAAATTTAAATATCTCAAAATATAAAATTCCTTTGCCTACACCGTTTCTTTCATGTAAAAATAGACTTGATAAGATTTAATTCTATATATCATTCACCCTCTAATTCCATTTCTACTATTTATGGTGATTTTTCACATTCACGTCACTGCTGCTGTCAAAGAAACTGCTTCTTTGAATTAGTTACCATTTAAACATACATAACTCCAAAACATATTCTTTAATAACTACTTCAATAGCTAACATTAGCCATATCATTTGGACATGCTCAAAATGATTAAGACTCTATACATGCCATAGTTTAAACATTTTGAAAAGCACATAATACCGAGATGGTTATGATAGTGTGATACGAGCTCCGACGGTCCACTATTCGATCAAGTTCAAATCACTATAAAACAAAAGAAAGAAAGAGATGTGTAAGCTATAAATAGCTTAGTAAGTTACATGTAAACAATAATTACTCAATTAATAATTAACACTTTTAACATATAACTAATCAAAACATTTCTTAGCAATTTCAATCACTTACACATACACAATCTTACCAATTCACTTGCATATACATTTTCACACTTAACATTTCATATTCACTTTAATTCATTATTAATCCCGTTGAACACTTGGAATATACACGGATACGTAGAGATTTAGCACATAAGTGCCACATTGATATGTAGCCGAAGCTACCACTGATATGTAGCCATAGCTACCACTGAAATGTAGCCGAAGCTACCACTGATCAATAACACTGGAAATGTCCACGGGCCTGCTCACACAAGCTGTCAGGTGTCTGCAACACATGCTAGATCACCCAGCACCCGGGACTCACTGTAACACTGTAACACTGTAACACTGGTCTCTAGTGACATGTCACTTGTATCCAATTCTATTCCTAAGTTCAACCGGGAATTTACACTTAACACTTTATTTTCAACACTTTATCACTTGAATAATTCATGAACAACTTTCCTTCCACATTCAATATTAATTCACATATCAAATATAATTCACAATTTATACAAATATAACTATTATTTACATATAACTTACCTCGGATGCAAAACGACTATTTTTGTAATTTAGTCGATAACTTTCTCTTTTCCCCGATCACTTGCACTATTTCTTCTTTCTTGATCTATATTAACACAATTTAATACATTTTATCAATATTCCATTCAAATACAATTCATACACAACATTTTGACACATTTACATTTTTCCCCATAACTTTTCAAAAATTCCACTTTTGTCCCTAAGCTCGTAAAAATAAAATTCTCTAAATTCTTAAATTTCAAACTTCACTAAATCATATTTCATGCTCATAACGGGCCTCAATTTCACAAAATCACAACTTTATGCACACTTTACCATCTTTCACAATTTAGCCCTTTTTCAACATTTTTCATTGAAATTCATCTAGTAAAACTTGTAATTAACACTTCAAACATTCATTATCTAACATCACTAATCAATTTACAATTATATCATGAATGGGTCAATTTTTAAACTTTAATTTCATTTAAATTAAATAGTAGAAACATGAAATTCAAGCTTCAATAAGCATAAAAATACGAAAATAATTAAAAACGGGGCAAGAAATCACTTACAATTGAGCTTAGAAAGATCAAAACTCTTAACTATGGTAACCTGAAACTTTCGGCAGCAAGCTTCTGATTTTTTTGAAGAAGATGGACACTTATTTTCTCTTTATTTTGTCTTTTACCCAATTTGGACAAAAATGCCCTTGACCCATTACTTAGATATTTTTCTAGAAATACCCTTTTGTGTCCATAACACTAATTTATGGTCTAATTGCCACATAAACACTTCCAATTTCATGCAATAATTCAATTAAGTCATTTAATCACTAATTAGACACACTTTGCATTTTTCTCAATTTAGTCCTAAAAATTCAATTAAGCACTAAAGCATTAAAATTTCCTATCCATATTTTCACACAATATTTCAATCAATCAGTAACTAATAAAAATTTATAAAATTAAACTATTTCACTTCGGATTTGTGGTTACAAAACCACTATTCCGATTAGGCCCTATTTCGGGCTATCACATAGGAAAATTTTTGAAATAGTGAATAGTGTACAAGAAATAAATATTAAAATAATTACAATCGAAAACGAGGTATCGAGACCTCAAAGATTTTAAACCGAGCCATAAATATTTTTATAAATATTTATGGAGTGTTAAAATGTTAGTATTAAAGTTTTGTCAAGAAATTTTAAAGTTCCGATAGTTAATTGAATAAAACGGACTAAATTGTAACAAATGCAAAATTATGGAAATAATTAAATAGCTTAAAAGATAAAAGAAATAGGGATTAAAAGGCAAATAGACCCAAGGTCTATTTGGGCTGGACGGCAAAGGCATGAAATCAATAAGAAAATAAGGAGAATTAAGGGTAAAATTGGAATATTGTAAATTTTACTTAATAAAGCTAGGATTAAAGTTGAATTATCTAGATTTCTCTTTATTTTTCTGCATTCTCATCAGCAAAATCACCATAGAAAGGTTTTCTTAAGCTAATTTTTCATATTTTTACTGCAAATCGAGAACCCGAAGCAAGTCGAGGAAAAGAAAAAGTAGTTGATTAGTCTCTGAACTTTCACAAATTCTACAAATCGACCCAGGTAAGTTCATATGGCTGAAATTTAATGATTAAATCTTAATTTCATGAATTATATAATGTATGATGAGATATATTTGTTGATGAATTGAGAATAAAATAACAATGCGAAAACCAAATAAATGATCAAATTGAGTGGAACGTCAGATTTGAGTACTTTTGATCAGTAACAAGTGATAAATGGTAGCTTTAGATACACTTATCTGATCAGTGACAAGTAATAAGTGATAGCTTTAACTACACTTATCTGATTAGTGACAAGTGACAAGTGATAAGTGGTTGCTTTAGCTACACTTATCTGATTAGTGACAAGTGATAAATGTGATCCGTGCAAGACCGTGACAGGGCTATGGCTTTGGAAAGTTATAAGTGATCATACGCAATACCATAGTTATACTATGGCAAAGTGTAAGTGAAGTACTCAATTTTTCGTAACCATTCCCTAATTTGATTAAGGATGGTAAGTGACAAATGGGCCCAAAAGAATTATAGTAAATGGATAAGTGGTAGTGAGTTTATAGTAGGGGACTCACTAATGGTTGTGGTTGACAGGTAAACTTAGTAATGGTGTATAATGTATAAGTGTATGAATGTTTGGTAAGATTTATGTTTTATACCAATGAACTTACAAAGTTTCTATAAGCTTACTTGAGTGTATTCAATGTCTCTTGTAGATTGACGTGAAAATATACGGAGGATCGGATCAACACTGAAGATCACACTATCCAGATTATCTCCGGTAGCTTTTGTAAATTTCCTTTTTGATTTATATGGCATGTATATGGTTTGATGGTTTGATGATTATATAAATGTCAAAACTTGTCTAATGAATATGTATTAAAGAGTGATAAATATGCTAAATGGTATAATTATAATAGAAGTATGATTTGGTATCAAATTGATTGAATTAGATTGGTTGGTTTGGATTGGTCTCGGTCTTAAAATTGCAGGGAATGTTGGATATTTATAAATGGATTATATTGAGTTCATAAAAAAAATTTTGGGATTTTGCAAAAAATTCTCTATGGTTTCGATTTAATCCTGGTTTGATCCTGAAGTATGTTTTGGGCTTTAGAGACTCCTCTAAATGACATCATGATATGTTTAGGTAAATGAATAGTAATTAACTCGTAATAGCGAAAAATTAATTCGGTAAACTCCGGTAATGCCTCGTACCCTATTCCGGCGACGAATACGGGTAGGGGGTGTTACAAAATTTAGGATGAAAGATGTTTTTAATCGGCTGATCAATTGGATTGAAAATCGATTAGAATATTGGTCCAAAAAAATATTAGACTGATTGATTTAAGAATTGATACAAATCGGTTGAACAAGCTTTTTTAATTTTTTAATGATTAATTTAATCGAAATGAATAGACTAATTAAACTAATAAACTAGTACCCTAACTAGTTCGACTACCAATCCGATTATGAAAATGATATTAAAATTCCATTACTATTAAGTTAAGGTTTTTGTGGTTGTAAATTTATTTATTTATTAATAAATTATTTTCTATAAAAATTATGTTTTATTTTTATCTATTTTTTTAACAAACTTTTTTAATAATTTTTATGCAAATACATGTTAAATATTTAAAATTTTATTTAATTATAATATTAATTTTAAGATAAATTATTTTTATTTATGTTTCACTTTTATATTTTAAATTATTTATTTTTGATTACAACTTTCTTCATAATGGTAATTAACTTAGTTTTCATAAAAGTAATTTAATAAAATATTTAATGTAACAACCAATTTTCAGTGGTGTCAGAAACAGTGGTTCGAGACCACTAAATTCGACGAGTGACTTTGAAAATTTTATTATTTATTATTTTTGAGTCAAGTGTGATTTTAGAAGATATTTTAATTAGTAATTTGTGTTTTAGAAAGATTTATTAGGTAAGTGGTTCCGAAAACGAGGTATTGAGACCTCGATTGTAATAGTCTGATTTAGGGCCTAATCGAAACAGTGGTTTCGAAACCATAAATTCGTGGTAAGAAAAATTTATTCCGATTAATTTTTAATGTTTATTGTGTGATTGAACGACTATGTAGAATTTTTGTTACGAAATTTTATTGTTTGGGTATCCGAATTAATATTTAGGACTAAATTGAAATAGATGAAAAATGTGTGTTTTAGTTTATAAAGGTACTTGAGTGGAATGAGTTTTTAAATTAGAGGTCATTAAATGGTAATTAGACTATTGGTTAAATTGTTGGACAAAAATGGACATGAGATAAGTGAAATAGGATATTTTTAAGTTAGGAGCATTTTGATCTTTTAGTAATTAAAAGAATTAAAAAGCCAAAATCAAGGCAAAATTGTGTCCATCTTCAAGCTATGGCCGAATTTTGCATGAAGAAACCATGGCTAGGGGTTTTCAAGCTTTCCAAGCTCGATTGTAAGTTAGTTCTAACCCCGTTTTTAATATGTTTACGTTTTTTAAATCCTCGTAACACGATCTCTCTATTTCTACCATTTATTTGAGCTAGGGTTGATGTTTGAAAATTTTCCCATATGAGAAATGCTTGTGTTTTGATGTTTAATGGTAAAATATGAATGTTCGGTGTGTAGTAAACGACTTTTACTAAGTGATTTTTGATGAAGTTGTCAAAAAAGACTAATTTGTAAAAAAAATGTAAAATGTGTGTAAGTGTGTGAATAAATGGAAATTATGGACTGCTATAGTTACGGAAATGGTTCGGCTAGGCTTAAAATACAAGTAAATTGAATAAAAATCATTTTACGAGCCTAGGGGAAAAACGTAAATATGATAAAGTTTAGGAGAAAAATGTAAATTTTGCCAAAATGTGAATTTAGGATAATTTAAGTAGTAAGATGAATAAATGAGTTAAATGTGTTGTTATAGATCAAGGAAAATGAGATTCAGACTTAGAACGGGGGAAAAACAAAGAATATGACGAATAAGTGAGAAATTTCCTGGTTGAACTTTCGGAATAGAAAAGGATATGAAAGGCGTCATGAGAACTCATGTGTAGTACTATGTGCAGGCTACTATGAGTATACAATAGTTATGGTCACGTGTGTAGTACTATGTGCAGGCTACTACGTGCACCGAATGGTATTGGTCACGTGTGTAGTACTATGTGCAGGCTACTACGTGCACCGGATAACATTGACCATAATGGTGGTGCTATGTATGGAACCACCATGTATCTGTTATTATTCTGAAGTGTTCATCGGGAAAATCGACTAAGTGAAATTATGTGTGACTATGTGGTGATAAGTGCAGGTATATGTATGTCTATACTCATGAGCAATGTGTTCGGTATGTGATCGAAATGTGGTAAAGTTGCAAAGGAGTAAGTGAAGAGATAAAGTCTTGTATCATGCATGCAAGTTGAATTATGTTATTGAATGTTAAGCATATTGTTATGATGTTTCATGAAAGAGTGAAATTTGAAATAAAACAGTTTTGGACAGAAGCAATTGTGTGATTTTGAAAAATCACCAAAAATGGTGAAAATTGAATTAGAAGTTGAATAAGGTATGAAATTAAATATTATTGAGTCTATTTTTATATAAAAGAAACGGTGTAAACAAAAGAATTTCATATTATGATATATTTGAATTTTAGTGAGATAGGGTCAGAATGATTTCGGAATCCCCTATCTTGACTTTGGAAAATTATTAAAAATTGTAAAAAAAATATTTATGGGTTAGAATTTATATGTTAAAAATACTGAATGAGTCTATTTTCAAAATAAATAAATGGGAACATCATTTGAATTCTGTACGAAAAGATAATTAATTTTTAGTGCAAAAAGGTCGAAACTGTCAGACAGCAGAACAAGGGAAAATTTAAAGAATAAAATATACTTATTGGCTAAACCAAAAATTCTGAAAATTTTATGGTAAGAAGATATATGAGTCTAGTTTCAGAGAAAATTTTTAGAACTTAATTTGGAGTTCTATAACTCAAGATATAAATAATTTAGTGACTATGACTCGGGTAAATAACTTGAGATGAACATGAATAAATAGTGGAACTATGTGCAATTATGATTGAATTATCTTGAGAATATATTGTGGAGATTTATAAAAGCCTGCTAATAAATTGTTTATTATTTACATACCTACTTACTAAGCTATAATGCTTACTCCGCCTTTTTCTTTCCTTTTTCCTATAGTGTCACAGATGCTAGCTCGAGTTGGAGGTCGTCGGAGATTCTATCATACTAACAAGTTATTGATTGGTATTGTATCAACGATCTTCAAGTATTTTTAAGTCTATGGCATGTATAGAGATTTGATTATGTGTGTATATGTCATTATGAGTTGGCCTAAAATGTTGGCCTATAATATTTGATAGTTCATTTTGTATAAGGCCATTGAGGTTGGCTAATATTAGTTAAGTTATATGTTTATGATGTATTTTGTGGATGTGCAAACTTGCATGACTTGGTTGAATGAGTATGTATTAGGCCTCGTAGGCCCTATTTAGGGACTCAAAGATAAAAATTTGAAAAGTTTTAATTTGGATGAAATTTTATGACACAGTTTAATACGTTTATAAATGTGTGTTCTGGTAATGCCTCGTACCTTATTCCGGCGTCGAATACGGGTAAGGGGTGAATTTTATAAACTGAGTCGTAAATATTTTTAAAAATATTTACGGAGTTTCATTAAGGTATTATTAAAGTTTCGTCAGAAAATTTTAACGTTTTGATAGTTAATTAAGTAAAAATGACTAAATTGAAAAAGGTGCAAAACTTGCTAATTAAAGAAATAGTGATTAAATAGCTTAAGTGGTAAATAAGAGAGGACCAAAAAGACAATTAGACACCCATTAGAAGGCTGAGGTGGTATAAGCAGAGAAAAATCTTGAAATTGGGTGATTTAGGGGTAAAATGGCCATTTAGGAAATTAAATTAAAAATAAAACAAATGACTAAATTGAATTCTAGACATTTTTTCATCAATCTTCGGCCAAAAATAGCCATAAGAGAGCTCCCAAAGCTGATTTTTTTTTATATTTTTACATCATGTGAGTTCAATTCTTGCTCTTTTCTTAAAATTTTTGTGTTTTTAAGACTTTTACAATTAGGTCAAACTATCTATTTCATTAGTTTTTGCTTTTATGGGTAATTTTGAAAGTTATCATTGATGAGTGTTGGATGTTTGTGATGAATTAACATGGATTTAGAGCTTTAATTTTTTTATATGATGATTTTATCAAGTACTTTTGATAGATATTGATTTTAAGACCAAATTGCGAAAAAGATCAATATTAGGGTTTGGTATTAAATTCTATTTATCAAGTGCTGTGTGATAGCCTAGAATATTTAGATAAATTGTTAATTGAGAAAAATTAGCTCATTTGATAGACTAATTGGGGAGGACTAAATTGCAAAAATTATAAAAGTTGGGGTAATTGTGTAATTTCAAAAATTGAAGGGTATTAATTGTGAAGTGAATTGAAACTGAAATATATGATAATGAATGAATAATTTTACATTTTAGATCAAGAGCCTGTAGACAAACTTGAAAAAGAGAAAATAGCAGAATAGTCCTGAATTACTGCAAATCTTACAATTTAACTCAGGTAAGTTCGTATGGTTCAACTTTAATGTTTATTTACTAACTTATGAATATTATTATGTATTTATTCATATCTATTGTTGAAAATAAAATTATTGTTAAATTATGAAATTGAATTAAATGTTCAAAACAAGTGGAACGCGGGATTAAGTACAATCGTTCTTATGGCAAAGGATGAATTGACGGTAAATGCAAAGGATGAATTGACAGTAAATTACCCAAGTAAACTGAGGTTCAGCATTTGTTGCGAACTTTCGAGTTTACTTTCCATTTAGCTCTCACGAGCTTCTGTTTAACTCATATGAGTTTCTGTTTAACCCTTATGGGTTTCAGTTCAGCTCCTATGTGTTTCCATTCAACCCTTATGGGTTTCAATTTAGCACTTATACAGCCTTCGGGCTTCTGAATATGATGTACTCATATCCGTAAGTCGTTCTTCGATTTGGTAAAATTTGATGAAAGACTTATGTGATTGGATTTGAAAGATTTATAGTTTATTATTGATATTGATTTGAAAGAAGTGTGCTCATCGATTTATGTTGTGTTTGACAAAGAGATTGAATGATTAATTTACTATTTAATTTATTATATTAAGTTCGGTAAGATCTATGTTTAACATATCGAACTTACTAAGCTTCATTAAACTTACTTGTGCTGTTTAATGTTCTTGTAGATTAACGTGAGATCGGGAGATCGAATCAATACATCAAGCCACACTATCCAACTAGTTCTGATAGTTTTTGCAACACATATTATGATTTATATGGCATGTATAGGATTAGATTGATTTGTGTAAATGTTAAGAATTACATTTTGTTTATATTCCCAATCAACTTATCTACGTATTGTTTAATTGTGTTTGGTATATGTGTTTGGAGAAACATAATGCTCAGGTTTTTGCACATGGCTTAGCACATGGACGTGTGGCTTGGCCGTGTGACCCAAGTCAGAGAGTTACACGGGTATGGACACGGGTTGGGACACGGCAGTGTGCCTCACATCGAATGCCCACACGGCCTAAGACAAGGGCGTGTGTCCACTGTACCTAGGAAAAATTTTGGAATTTTGGGAAAAACTTCTCTGAGTTTCCGGTTTGGTCCTAATTTATTTCTAACGCGAATTTTGGGCCTCAAGGACCCATATAAGGGACAATGTAAGTGTTTTATGACTGGTTCTTGATATGTATATTAAATGTTGTGAAATGTTCGTATTTAATCCGTAAAGTCCTGTAATGCTTCGTAACCCTATTCCGGCAACGGATAAGGGTTAGGAGTGTTACATTTAATTTTAGTTGAAGTCAAAATAGTTTTTAACATTAATTCTATAGTACTTTAATATGTAAGTATATTTTCATTATTTTATAATTAGAAAACGATTAAACTAAAAAATACATAGAAAAATAATAATAAATACAATTGTCTTTTGATTAAAATTTGCTATAAAATAGGGCATTCTTAAAATAATAAGAATAAATGTATCTTAGGATAATAAAATTAAGAAGGATAAATAACTTTTACCCTAAAAAATCTATAAAAAAATATAAAAATGGATTGATTTTAAATTAATATTAAAAAAATTCAAATTAAAAACATATAATCTATTTTAAATTCAAAATACATACTACTTTCTCTAAAAAAAATTACTTTTAATGTATATTAAAAACCCAGAACTGAAAATTATTAATTTACCTAATTATTCACTCTTAACATATTGTATACTAGACATGCAAATTAAAAATGTAACTTAATTATTCTTAAAACTTAACACATATCTATAATTCAAAAATGTTTTTCAAAGAGATATATGCAAATACTTTCATTATAATTCTGACTTTCCTAAAAAAAAAATTCATTACAGTTAAACAAAAAAATTTTTAATTACATTTTTTTTCTCATAATATAGGTAATAACATGAAAGACTGAAGAATGTTTCTTGATTACAAAAAATAATAAATAATAATTTTTCTTTCTAAAATTACCTTCAATTGTTTAACGTATTAACTCAATTTTTACCTCAAATTTAGAACCATTAAATTATTGTTATTCTTTTCACTTGAATTTTTTATTGTTTAAAATGAAATATTTATTTACAAATATTTTAATCAGTTAAATTATTAAAAAATTGGTTTTAGTACAGTAAGTGTTTTAAAAACTTTAATACATATTAAAAATATTTATAAAATACTAAATCTCAACATGAATGTAAATTCCAAAGCCTTATCAATACATTAAAAATTATAATTGTCCAGTAAACAAAAAAAAAATCCTTTTTTTGCATTTTGAATCATGAATAATATAACATATTGCATATCCCTTTTAACTTTGAAAAAAAATTATTACCATGTTTTCTATTTTTAAATTAACTTAAATAATGTAAGATGTTTCTTTAATTTGCCTAATTATTTGATATTCTGATTATTTTAATTAATTAATTAATTATTGATCAACATTTAATATATATTTAAACATTTTGATCCAATGTTTAAAAATTATATATTTATGAAAACAAATATTGATTATATATCCAAATCTAGATAATTTTTTACTTTTTACGATATTTATTATAATGCAAACTATAAGAGAGCAAGATTGTTGATATTAACTACTTCTTAACAATAGGGACGGCTAGAGTTCATGGGACGGGTCGGACCTATACATGATATTAACACTCTTTATGTTTGTTCAAACTCGATCCGAAATATGGACCTAAAATTTTACTTAAGTGCGTCTATATTTGTAAATGGCTAATCCGAATCCGTTTTAGGCCCATCCATATTATTTTTATTTTAATATATTATTTATTTTACTTTCACCTTTGGTCTCTATAATTCCCTAAAATTTTAATTTTGGGTATTGTGAATGCATGACACAAATATTTGTTTGCTTTAGTGGTTATGTGTTTTGGGTATGTTTGGGAGGTCCCAAGTTTAAGCTAGGACTTAAGCAAATTTTGGTATTTTTATGGTCCTATCTTTGGTCAGTAGGCTTTTAAGTAAAAGTTGACAAATAATTAACAGAACGGGCTTGTTGGTTTGGTGGATAAGTGGAGTGTTGGTGTGAGGGAGGTCATGGATTTGAATTTTTGGGACGACAAAAGTTGTATTTTTGCTCCTAATTTCGGCAAGAGTTGTGCTGAACTGAATTTTTGAGTGGTGGATGTGTAGTGGAAAGTGAGGGAGCGATTTTAGGAGGGGATTATGGGGAAGAATATCCAAAATCTGATCACCTTTTTCTTTTCAAAAAAAAGAGTGTCGTTTTCTCTCCATCTTTCTGACGTTTTCTCCCCCCCATCTCTACCGAATTTTTTTCTTCTTTTCTTCTTACTCGATTATCTTTTCTTGTCTTTCTTCTACTGTCGAAATTTCCTTATTTCCCCTAAACCATTCTTTCTTCTTGATTTCGTAGCGTTAAGCAGCAATTGTGCAAATTCAGTAAGTTGTTGGGTATCATTTTAAGAGATTATTTTGTGTTCAATAGTCTAATTCCAGGGTGTTGGCAGCAGCATTTCGCGAGGATTAAGGCTCTCATCGCGATTTCCGTAAACGTACCGATTTGAAGTTTTTGCGGCTTTGGAGTGCTCGGGGACTATTTTAGCATCAAACAAAACTAGGTGTGTATCCGAAACACAAAAATAAGGGATTCGGCGAAAAGCTGAAATTGCTTGCTGTTTGGACAACAGTAGTAGGATCAATTTGAAAAATCACCATAAATTGTGGAAATCGAATCAGAGGATGAAAAAAATATGGGATTAAAGATATTTGAGCCTAGTTTATCATAGAAGAAACAAAGTAAGCAAAATAATCTCATATTATGAGATATTTGAATTTTAGTGACACAGGGTCAGAATGATTTTGGAATCCCCTGTCCTGAATTTGGAAAATTATAAAAAAAATGGAGAAAATAATTATGGGTTATAATTTATATGTTTAATATCCTGAATGAGTCTATTTTCAAGATAAATAAACAATAATATCATCCAAATTCTGTACGAGAATATAATTAATTTTTAGTTCAGAAATGTCGAAACTGTTAGACAACAAAAAAGGGAAAACTTTAAAGAATAAATTGTACTTATTGAATAAACCAAAAATTATGAAAATTTTATGGTAAGAAGATATGTAAGTCTAGTTTCAGGGAAAATTTATGGATCTTAATTCGGAATTCTGTAGCTTAAGATACAAATAATTTAGTAATAGTGACTCAAGTAGACAGCTTTGAAGGATCATATAAGTAAATAGTGGAAACACATATGAATAATTAACTAGCACGAGTTACATTAAAATGGATCATGAGGCCAAGGCCAATTTGGGTCATGTGGGCCACACGGGCGAACATCATGGGCTTGTAGGCTCATTTTCACTGTTTGACTGATAAGGTTGCACGGGTCGCCCAAGTCGACTATGAACCTACTGTAGGGTTGGTAAGTTTACCTAGACCCCTAATTGACTGAAATGACTGTATGACTGATATGATTAAGCCTGATGATGTCCTACTGATTTGATACTGTATGCCCTGTTTACATGCATGATATTATGTTATAGCATGTCATATCTGTATATTGCATTGCATTGGGTTGGGGGATTATTATATTTGAAGGAAGTGTACTGAAAGGATCTTAACCCTAACATACTGGCAGCTCAGCTGCAAATTACTGTTTTGTGTCGCTTCCGGTACTACCTTGGAGTGTAGGGATGGGTGGGTTGATTATATCCCCACATAGAGTGTAGGGTTGGACGGAGATGGTGTGTAAAGGCTGGATGGGTAGGATTTTTGTGACTGCATATCTGTTACTGCTACTGATGCTGTGATGGGCTAAGGCCCTACTGCATGACTGTTTTTGTACTGAGATGGCTAAGGCCCAAACTGGACTGATACTGATACTGATATTGAAAAGGGCTTAAGCTTAGACTGTGATTATCTGTTTACTATCTGTTCATTTGTATGGGGATTACACGCTAAGTTTACGTAAACTCACCCATTCTGTTTAAACTGTACAGATAATCCCTAGATATAGGCAGATCAGTGTGGCGGAGGACTCATTGGTGGCCACACGACTTCATTTACACTGTTTATTACCTATTTATGATTTTACTTTTATTTGGGAGTATTTTGTTGTAATTATGGTCTTTACGGATTTTGGTTTAAATTTGGTTTTTATACGGTTTTATGATTTAAATCGGCTAGTGTTAGGTAAAACTCGGGTTTTCAAATGAAATTAATGTTTTATATAAAATACCACGAATACCCAAACTGTTTAAAAGCTTTCGCAATAAAAAAACGTTTTGAAATTGAATAACAATTTGTAAATGAATAATTTTTTGGAAACGAACGACACGATTTGAAATTAACATAAGGTAATGAAAAAAAAATGGTTAAATAGAAAAAGGAATTTAGCGACAACATATTTTTCGAAAAGCACTACCCTATGACATCGTCAGATTCGACCATAACGTCTAGGCCAAGTTTGGGGTGTTTCAGTCTCGCTGCTTTCTTGTTCGATTCACTATTGATTTTCTTCATCCTTTGAATCGGTGCACCCGATCACAACACTTAGGGCCTATTCTGCAGGGCTTAAAAAATACTTCTGGCTCCAAAAACACTTTTGGAAGAAAAGTTGTGCCAAACAAGCTGCTTTTGGTTGAAATTTTTAGTTTTTCAGAAGTGTTTTTCAAAAGCACTTCTAAAAAGGAGAAACTAAAATTTTTAGCTTTTCCTCTCCCAAAAGCACTTCTAGTGCTTAATTACTTTTTCACCCCTCCAATAACATAGTAGTTTCCATTTTTTTTCTTGGTACTTAATTACAAATGTGTTAAAATCATTAATTAAAAATAAAAAAGATATTTTTTTAAATACTAATTACAAATATTTAATGGTTATATTTAAATATTTAAAATATAGTGTATATATTCTAATTAAATTTTATAAATAATTAATATTTATTGCTTAAAATATTTAAAATTTATATTTCATATTGTCGAAACCATTTTTTATTTAAATTGGGTCGACTTTTATTTAAAAACGAAAATGGAGTCGCCACCAATCTATTTTTATGAGGTGTGATTGGGTCACCTGGAAAAGTAGTTGTTTTTAATAAACGATTTGATTTTATTAAAAATAACGATTTTGGTCCACGAAATTCAAAAAATGGATTTGGGAGTTGGTTACGTACGAGGAAAGATTAGCACCCTCGTAACGCCCAAAATTGGTACCTAGTTGATTAATTAATGTCTTAATGTCGAATATTGAAAATTTGAAGAGATCAAAACAATTCCCCTCTTAAAATCCTTATTGAAATTTTTTATTTTGAAAGCTAAATAAAATTTGGCCATCTTACTTTAATGAAGAAATCGAAACCCCGTAAGTTAGGGTACGATTCTTTGAAGTTCCGATGACAACACACAAAGTTGTTTTTATTAAAAATCTCATCTTGAGATAACAAAACGCCGTATCCAGTGAGTTAGGATATAACATTTTGAATTCTCGATAATAAGCTTTTATTTGAAATTTGTATGATTTTATTGAAAAAGGGGTACTCGGTTATTTTGAATTTAACGAGAAAATTGAAGGCCAGTAAGTTATCTTCTCGAAAATCTTAAATATCGAGTCTTGTTTTATAAACTTTTGAATAAAATGTAATGTGATTAAATGATAACATATGACGCAAAAGGATAATTTGTAAATGAATCATACACTAATGAATAACAAATAATTAATAAACAAATATAAACATGTATAGCAACAATAATTTCAATCATACATTATACAAATACCAATATCAATATTTTGAAATTAAATGAATTAATAGTCAATTTTAAAAGATACACTAAAGAAATCAATGGCAAAAGGAGAAATTATAATCAATAAATTATACGTTCAAAATTTTAAAATAATCAATGTATATGAGTTTGTGATAGATCCAAAATAAAGAAATAAATTATATATATAAATGAATTCGAAAGAAAATACATAAACTTATTTAAAAGAGAATTTAAGAGTAATAGCTGGAATAATATGAAATCAATAGCATAGGATAAAAATAATTTAGTATAAATTGTGTATATATTTATATAAAATTATAATGTCTAAGAATATTGTTCTATAAATCTTTAAATCATAAAAATATATAAAAGTGAATTTTAAAAGAATAAAGTATAAAATAAGCCATAAAAAATAATTTATATTGAATTTACATAGAAAATATATAAATTAATAAACGATAAATATAAATAATAATATGTGATAAACTTAAAGTATTAATGAATAATTTAAAATAATAAAACAAAAATAAATTAAATATTGGACTAGATTGAAAACAGAATACAAGTTGAGGGAAAATTGTAATGAATTCTAAAATAAAACGAATTGGGACCAAATTCAATGTGCGCTAAAGAGAGGAGGGCCGAATGGCAAAATAAACCAACTTCTGGACATGTGTCCACTTCCAGCACCAGGGATTAAATTGCAACGCGCAAAAATTAAGCAAGCCAATTTAAAAAAATAAAAAAAAATGAAAATAGGACTAAATTAAAACAATCAAAAATGAGGAAGGACTGTTCATGCAAATAACCCAAATAGAAAAAACGCGCGAATCCTCCCTGGGTCGGGTCATAGCGTGGGTCAAGGGCCGCTAAACGACGTCGTTTTGGCACTGGGAACCTTAACTCAAAACGGCGTCGTATTGTATT
Source organism: Gossypium hirsutum (assembly GCF_007990345.1). NCBI lineage: Eukaryota > Viridiplantae > Streptophyta > Magnoliopsida > Malvales > Malvaceae > Gossypium > Gossypium hirsutum. Next base: position 9,649,810 of record NC_053442.1, on the reverse strand, counting down.
ATAATATAAACAACATTTTCTAAAAAAAAATCATTAACAGCCCAGTTTTAAAAAAACAAAACAAAACTGTTGCCCCCTCTTTTGCTAGGGTTTCGAACCTAGCATCCATGCTGCCGCTGCTGTGCCCGCCGTGGAGCCGCTGCGAACGGTTCCCGAAGCCAGGTGAGTCGCTCCTTTTTTTATTTTATCTTTTATAAAAAAAATGAAAATCAAGCAAAAGAAAAACCGAAAAGAAACGAAGTAGAAACCACAAATCACCTTCTCTATTCACTTTCTCTGTGTTTTATTTTTTGTAAAATCAGTATCTCCCATTTACAGATTTTTTGATGGCTTTTTACAGCCAAATAAAAGGAAAATAACATAAAAAAATATTCTACTTTCCTATTATGTTTTCATTATTTGTTGTCATTGTTGCTGATATTCTGTTTTTTGCTGCTTGTTTCTTTTTTTGTGTTGTTTGCAGGTCAATCAGTGGAGACTTCGGCGTCGGCACAGGTGTGCGTGAGGAGCGCGAGGCGGCCATGCGGCGCCCCCTAAGGTTCCTTCTTTTCTGTTCACTGAACTTTGTTGGGCTAGGGTTTGATTTGGGTTAGGACTTTGGGCTTGCTGTTTTGTTTTGGGTTTGGGCCACATAGGCCTGCTGTAATTTGGGCTCTTTTATTGTAATGGACTGTTTTTAATTTTTTTATTTTTTTTGTTTGGTTTGGTTCATTTGGTGCGGGCCGGGGCTAATTGGGCCTATTACACATATATCAAAATATTAACAACAAGTTATAATAAGTTTTTTTATATTTTTACTAAAATATAATTATATTAACTAATTTAAATATTATTTAAATGCATATTTGTTACTTGATAATAACATGTCTAAAATGGACATTTTATTTCTTAAAAGCACTTTTTGACAGCAATGCTAAATACTCAAATTTTAAACCAAATTTTTCAAAAGCACTTATCAAAAGCACTTCTCAAAAGCACATTTCCACAACACTTTTGAAAAGCACTTTTCAAAAGCATTGCCAAACTAGTCCTTAGTTAATGATATTTGGATCATGTAGCTTTTGAGCACTTTTGTAAGAGTCACAATGCTACCAAATCAGCTCTGCATTGTTAAAGGCAAGTGAAACTGGAAATTTCTTTTATCAAACATTTAAATCAATTGAGATTTGATTTTTATGTGAATATAGTGAAAGTTATAGTACTGAAAATGAAAATCTCGTATTTAATTCGTTGATTTTATTTTATTTGTAATTAATTTGTAATTTATTTAATCTATGTTTAAAATGTATTGTAATTTAGGAAAGGCATTACTTAAGCCTTTGACTTCCTTTTTTTTGTTTTTGATGTAGTCATTTGACACCCTTAATTTATTGTGTACAAATCAACTATATTTTAAAAATAAATATTTTTTAGTTTAGATGCACCGACCATATTGGTCAAAATGTTTGCTCTGTATAGCACGTTCCTGTCTACCTTCGTAGTACGTTTCGTATCTTTTGTGTTTTTTAGTTCGTGTGTTTAAGCTTTGTAAGCATTTTTAGTTTTTTTTTTTGGTTTTTGAGTATGTTTTGATATTTGATCTTGAGAAGGGTAATCTATTGTGTATTGGCGAGTCCCAAATATAGAGAAGGAGATGGTGGGACTGAATATCGAAGACGAGAAAGATGAGGCGATACTTTTGCCAATAGATTTGAAGCTATAGAAATCAGTGTACGAGTACTGTTTGGTAGGATGTTTCTTGACGACCAGTGTGGTCCATTTTTCTGCAATGAGGAACACAATGGCGAATTTGTGGTATCCTTTAGGGGGTGTTCAGATATCAGATTTGGGAGAGATGAGATACTTGTTCAAATTTTTTCATGAGATGGATATTAAACGGGTGGTTGACAGGGCTCCCTAAACTTTTAACAATCATTTATTGATTATCCATCGGTTAGAAAATAATGAAGATTCGGTGCAAGTTACTTTGGTTTTCTCGTCTTTTTGGGTTTAAGTGTATGATTTGCCACTAAGTTTCTGGGTTTAAGTGTATGCTTGTCTTCATCTATTAACAGCGGCTGCCAGGGGGAAAGTCGACCAGGTGCCATAAAAATATTATTTTGGAATGTCTGCAGATTGGGGAGCACGTGGGCTATTTGAAAGTTTCGGCATACACTGAAGACTTATAATCCCTAAATTGTCTTCTTAATGGAGACAAAATTGAATGAAGTTCATATGGAAAAAGTTTAAAAGAGATGTGGGTTTAATAATGGGATTAACGTTCAAGCTGATGGAATGAGGGGAGGACTCAGTTTAGCATGGAATGGTAATGATATGGTTTAACTACGAATCTACTCAAAGAATCATTACGATGTGGAAATTCAGATGGATGAAGGTGGAAGAAGATGGAGGCTAACGGGATTTTATGGAGCTCCGGAGGCTTGACATAGGGAAGAGTGTTGGGTATTACTTCGCTGTTTAGGAAGAAATCAAGAATTTCCATGGATTGTATGTGGAGACTTTAATGAAATATTGTATTCTTTTGAGAAGATCGGTGGTGTGCCACGAGAGGAGAGACGAATGGAGAATTTTCGAATGGTGTTAGAGGACTGTCAGTTAGTGGATGCGGGCTATTCAAGACCTCGATTCACTTGGGAAAGAGGGAATTTACCTGAAACAAATATTTGTGAAAGATTGGATAGGGGAGTGGTTAATGTCGATTGGATGAACATGTTCCCTGATTTTTCAATTAGTCATTTACCACACTCTTTCTCTGATCATTGTCCCATTCTTATCCAAACTAATCAGGTGGATAAAAGTAGGGAACAGAGAGAATTTTAGTTTGAAGTATGGTGGGTTTTAGAGAAATCTTGTAAGGAGGAAGTTAGACGATTTTGGTAATCAAGTTCAGGCACTGTCATGGACAAGTTAGAAACCCTCATATCTGGTTTGAATAAATGGGAAAAGGGTATAAAAGAAAAGTGAACTGAGGTTTCAAAAAGATTAAAAGATTGGAATATTTGTCTAATTTAGAAAGGGATGACAAGACGTTGGTAGAAATAATAAATGTGAAGGTACACCTAACTCTGGAAATTGAGAAATAAGAAACATATTGAGAACAAAAGGCTCGGGCAAATTGGTTGCGATTGAAAGATAGAAATACAAAGTTTTTTCATAATCTTGCATCCTAAAGAAGATGCATGAACTGAATTAGAGGTCTGCTAAATGAGGTTGGAAATGTGGCCAAGAATGGAAATGAAGTGGAGGAAGTTGCCCAGAATTATTTTATTGATATTTTTACTACAAAAGGAATTGGCAATTTGGAGCATATCTTGTTTTGGGTGAAAAGCTGTATAACAGATAAAATGAACCAATTGCTGACAACTAAGTATACGGGTGAGGAGGTGTTTGCTGTGTTGAAAGGAATGAGACCAACAAAAGCAGCAAGTTCTGATGGTTATCCAACAATATTTTTTTTCAAAAATTTTGGCATATTATTGGATGTGAAGTGAGTAATTTCTACATTGAAATTTTGAATGGAGGTATGTCATTGAAACCTTTCACGGTTACAAATATTGTGCTTATACTGAAAACTGCTCAGCTTTTGAATTTGACAAATTTTAGGCCTATAAGCCTTTACATGGTATTATATAAAATTATTTCTAAAATAGTTGCTAATCGATTTCAACAAGTTTTAGATTGTTGCATTGATGAGGCTCAAAGTGCTTTTGTTCCACGTCGTTTGATCACAGATAATATTTGATCACAAATATTGGGGAATGGTTTGTTGGCGCTAAAATTGGATATGAGCTTTGCAAACTCGTAGGTGGAGTTTATCATGCACTGTATCAACTTTATTTTGTACTAAATTGTGATCAACGAAAATGAGGTACAAGTGTTTCTACCTACTAGAGGCTTAAGGCAAAAGGGATTGATGGATTATCTTTTGATATGTAGCGAAGGATAATCTTCTGTAATGAGATTGGCTAGGCAAGAGGGATTGATGGAAGGAGCTAGAATAAGTCGAATAAGTCTAAAAATCTCCCATTTAATGTTTGATAATGATTGTATTTTATTTGATGAGGCTCCATAAAGGGGGCATATGTTCTGAAGGGTATCCTCAAAGAGTATGAGGAAGTTTAGGGACAATGTGTGAATATAAGTCAACTACGTTCTACAATTCAAATACTTCCGATCAGGTTAGAGGGTTAGTGCCTAGATTTTAAATGTTTAAAATTCTACAAATCCCAAAAAAATCTAGGTCTTCCTAATATGGTTGGTCGGGGGAAGAAAGTGGCTTATTTATAACACCCCTAATCTGTCACCGTCGTCGGATTAGGGTTACGAAGCATTACCATACAATCGAAAAACATTTATCATCATAATCTTAAATAAATTAATACTTATTATAAACCAATCAATCATATACATTTTATCCCTAAATCGAGCCTTCGAGACCCTAAAAATAACTTAGAAGTGATTCGAGACTAAATCGAGTCAAACAAGAAGTTTTAAGAAAAAGATGCAAAAAATGCAAAAATAGGGGTTACACGGCCATGTGGTCAGATCGTGTGACAGGCCGTGTAACTCTCTGAGTTGCCACACACGCAATATGCTAGACTGTGTAACTCACTGACTTGAAACATTAAAATTTTACAAATAACACGCAGTCGTGTCATCAGGCCTTGTGTGTTACACGGCCGTGTGATAGCCCGTGTCCCTGGCCGTGTGAACCAAAAAACTTACCTAAAATCAAGCCTTTTCAAGTCCAATTCATACCTAACCATTCAAACCATTTGAGCACACATTCAAGGGATTCAAACATTGTTCAAACACACATAAACATGCCATTCCAAACATCCTAAATCACCTAACCAATATGTCATTCAAAGGCACCACAATTGTATCAAAACACCACTTACCAAAAACAAGTCAATATTGCATATTCCCAAACATAATAACCTATTTCAATTAACTACCATACATGACCATTTGCAAACCATCAAAACATACCAAAAGAACCTTATTTACAAGCACTTAAAAGTGACCAATATGACATGTTTTGGTAAGGCATTAAAGTGCACCAAACCAACATAACCTCAAAAGCTTAAACATGCCAAAACATACATTACAAAGATCCTACACATGCCATTATTAACATTGTCCAAAATACACAAAATCTACCAATATGGTTGTTGGATAGTGTGATAGATCTCCGATGAGTTTCCAACAATATATAAAACAAAGGAAAGTAACTACGTAAGCAACAAGTGCTTAGTAAGCTCGTACAAACTTAAACATAACTTACCATTCCATTAGCACAATTCATAGTTTAAGCATAAAATCATTACCAATACCATAACCTTAGTATAAGCCTATAAAACATCAACAAATTCACAAGTTAGTACACTTGTTCATGATACAAATGAATTCAACCATAATATAAGTAGGTTTCCATATGTAAATACATCATTTAGCTCATAAATCTTTTCATAAGATCAAAATTTATTCCATTTGAATACTTACCATTTCATTTCCTTTTCTTACCCGTTGACCCATCTAAAATTACATCAGATACTTAGGAAGTCTCACACATAGTGTGCCTTTATATATAATCGTAACATTTCCTTTACATCAATGCTCACACGAGCTGCGGGTCAGAATGTAGGTTACACGATACTACTCACACGAGCTGTGGAGAATCCGTAAAAAATGTAGGACTTCATCCATCAATAGGACATTCAAGACCAACACCCGAAACATGAAATCCCTAATGACATGTCATTTGTATCCTAAGAATTCTTAATGTTCAAACGAGACTCGTTATCTGTCAATTCATTATAGCATTGATACATGTATGTTCAAATCCATTTATAACTAATACAATATAATAGATAGTCAATTTAACTAACTTTATCCTAATTACAATTCATACAACTTACATCGATAATAAAGTCATAGAAGTGGAATTCGAGCTAATCCGAAGCTTTAGCTTTTCCTCAATTTAAGTCCGATTGTGGTTTATCTTGATCTAAATAAATAATTTTATTTAATTAAATATTTCTAGTATTAAATTTAATCCATAGTTCATATTTATGCAAAATTATAAAATTACCCCTAATACTTGGACTTTTCACAATTTAGTCCTTAAACTCATAATTTACATATTACTCAGTTTAGCCTAAATCCAAATTAACCAATGTTACAAGGGACCTTGAAACACCCCAAAGTTACCAATAATTCAAAACAAAACTCATGGATTTATACATTTAACAAATTAATCCCTATATCCAAAATTCAACAAAAATCACTTAACAAAAATACTTATTTTACAACAAAGATTAATAATATATCAAATAACATTAAAAAACATCCAAAAAATCCATGGAAATTCCCTCAAACTTTAACATTTTTACAATTTAACCCTCGAGTTAGCTAGATTAAGCTAAAATGAACTCAAAAACATGAAAATCACTAAAAACGAGACTTGAATTGATTTACATGCAAGGTAGAGACTTGATCAAAATCTCAAACCTATTCTAATGGTGTTTTTCTCTTCAATTTTTGGTGGAGAAGGAAATTAGAGAAGATGAAACAAAATTTTTTTATTTACTTTAGGTTTTAATTATTCAATTACAATTTTAACCTTTAAAAACTATCAAAATTTTATTAAAACCTATCCATGTACATCCACTAACATATAACATGGTATAATTACCTTATAAGTCGATTAGCTTTCCTTTCCATAGCCATTTAGCCCTTTTAACTAATAGAATTCATCTTTTACACCTTTTACGATTTAGTCATTTTTACCTAATTAACCAATTAAACATTAAAATTTCTCAACAAAACTTTAATACAACCTTAATATAATCTTGTAGACATTAAATAAATATTAAAATAATAACTCACTCGTCAAAATTGTGGTCCCAAAATCACTGTTTTCGACACCACTGAAAATGAGCTGTTACATTTTCAATTGCTTAAAGATCTAATGAAGAGAAAAATAGACAGTTGGAGTACAAAACACTCATCACAATGAGGTAAAGAGATTTTTATAAAATCTATTTTATAGGTAAATTCGATGTATATGATGACCTATTTTTTACTGAAATCATTTTGTCAAGACATGAATAATATAATTGTGAATTTATTGTGGCAAAAAGGTCAAGGAAAGCAAGGTATTTATTGGTGCAAGAGGAGAAAGTTATGTGAACTAAAAGAGAATGAAAGTCTTAGATTTTAATGTTTAACAAAATTTAATCTATCATTACTTGCAAAACAAGGTTGGAGGGTAATTAATTGTCTAAATTCTTTGCTTGCTCTTACGTTAAAAGCTAAATATTATTAAAGATAAATTTTTTAAGTGTAGGTTTAGGGAATATACCTTCCTATACCTAGAAGAGTGTATAGGTGACTAAGGGAATCCTCCAAGATAGGCTATGCTGGCAAGTTGGAACTGGAACAAAAATTTCAATAAAAGAGACCGCGTGGGTGCCTGGATCTGTGGATTACAAATTTCAAAGTGGTGAGAATGTTCCAGATACTATGATGGTGGCAGACCTAATTGACAAGGACTTAAGGAAATGGAAAGAAGAATTTATCAAGAATATCTTCTGTGAGAATGATGTTAGAAGAATTTTGAGCATCCCTGTAACAACCTATTTTCCAATGGTATCGGAAACGGTGGTTTCGAAAGCACAATTCTGACGTGTTAGTCCGTAAATATTAATTATTTAATATTTACGATGAAATTATTGTCGTATTAAAATTTGGTTTAGAAATTTTGACGTTTGGTTAGTTAATTAAAAAAAAGATTAAATCATAAAAGTTGAAAAAGTTGCTTGCTATTGATTTTTCTTAGTTAAATGGTCTAAATGGTTAATGTTGGAGGATTTATGTTGTAATTAGACCATAAGTTTTATAGTGGACGATCATGGTGGGTTATTAAGAAAATTTTAATTAAAACAAAAGGGTAAAATGGTAATTAACAATTTAAAACATAAACTAAAACAAAACTAAAGATATTATCTTCCTTATTTCTTTGGTGTTCAACCGAAGTCACCATTTTTGGAGGAAAAAGAATCGACCAAGCTAGATTACCTTACATGTGAGTGATTTCTTTGCTTGTTTTTAGTGATTTTTATATTTTTAGCATCGTTGTAGCTTAATCTAGATAACCCGAAGACTAATTCGTAAAAGTGTTAAATGTTTAGAATGTTACCATGGATGAATTTGAGATGGTCTTCATTTTTTATGATAAATTATTAAGTTTGATAGTTATATAGTACCATTTTGTAAAGTGGTTTTTGTTTATTTTTAAGTTTAGAGATTTAATTGAAAATAATGAAAATATGACATGTTTTTCTTGTGAAATTTTAGTATGTAAGGATTGATTTGGGATGGTCACAAATTAGTTCAATGGGTATAGGGTTTAATTGTGAAAATAATTATTTTTTGGTCTTAAGGATCAAATTGAATAAAATGTAAAAGTTTAGGGAAAATGTGGAAATTTTAAATAAGAAGCCATGTGTATTAAATTGAATATTACATAAAATTCAGGCTAATAAATTGAAATAAACTATTATATAGATCAAGAACAAGTAGTTAATCATGGAAAAAGGAACTGACTAGTTCCTGAAACTTTTGCTATCTCTACAGTTTAGCCCTGGTAAGTTCGTTCGGTTTAGTTTAGTATAATTTAATATGTTATATTGATTGTAAATTGTGGTTGTTGAATTTTTTGGTATATTTAAATTGTTATAAACTGATGTGAATTGAGAAAGTTATTGACTTGAACATTATTAAAATGATGATATGATTTAAGCTCGGATGAACGTAAGACTGGGTACAATTGGCATGCCAATACGTTATATTGCGCGCTATATAGGATTGACTTGTGATGAGATGATGATTCCTGACTTGATATTATCCACTAAATATACCAGAATTCAACATTTGTTGCAGACTTTTGAGTTAAATTTACAGTGATTTTGACATGTTACTGGGGGTGGATGTAAAGCCTTTAGGCTTGACACTTGGTGCCCAGGTGTGTTTTCGGAGGGATGCTAGCCTACGGGCTAGGCACTTGGTGCCAAGGCGTGTTCTCAGTTGGTTTGGCTTGTTTGAGCTTTCTAGCATATTTCGGGTAGATAACCGCATATCTGTATCTGTTCTATTTCTTTGTAGATAACGTTTTGTGGAATCGGGCAATCGGATCAACTTGAAGATCAGATTATCCATATATCTATCAGTAGATTTGACATGTTTACCTTTGAGTTATATGACATGTAATAGGTGTCTTGTATGTGTTTTGGATACTTATTACTTATGATACATATTATACTTGAATGATGTTATGTAAACTTGATTTTGGCTCACTTGTATATATGTCTTTGGCTTTTGGCTTATAAAGGTCCATATTTATATGTTTTGGTCATTTTGGTCTAAGTTACTTGTGAATGAATATGTTATGGTAGAAGTACATATGAGTGGTATGGATGAATTGTAAGTTTGGTATGAGTTTAAAGCAATTACTTGTGAACTTTTAATGTGAATTAATTGAAGTATGAAATGTAGCGCCATTGAGGGCATATTGATTAGGCACTTAGGTTGAATGTTTTGGCATGTTTTAAGATTGTTTGAATGTGTTTTGAAAGCATGTAAATGTTTGAATTTGGTTTGGTTTGGCTTGGCACCTAAGAAATGGGTAGTGTTTTGGCTTGTTTTAGAAGTCATTTTACGTGTACCGGCCTGAGACACGGGCTGTCACACAACTGTATGCCATACACGGTCTCCTCACACTATCATGTGTCATTTTGATTTTTAAGTGTAGGATTTTTCACATGGCATCATACTGTTACACGATTTGCAACACAACCGTGTGACCTTATTTCGATTTGCACACGGGCGGGCACACAATACATGACATAGCCATGTGACCTAAATTTCGAATTGTAGATAGTTTGGCCATACAACCATATTCTTGGGCCACACGGCCTAGCCACATGACCGTGTGACCCATTTTTCCAAAATATTTAAAATTTTTCTTGCTTTTCTATTTTAATTCAAATTAGTTTTAGATTATTTTTAAACTATTTTTAAGGTCCCATAAGCTCGATTTAATACCTATATGTATGCTATGCTCAATGTGTGGAGTGAATATATATATTTAAATTAATATTTGAATGGTTTTGCGATGTCATTTGATTGAATGTGTGCCATAATACTCCATAATCTTAATCAAGTAACGGAGACGGGTTAAGGGTGTTACAATCTCTTTGGCGAGGGTTTCGCATAAGGATTATCAGGTCTGGAAAGGAGAGGCTTCAGGTGATTATTCAGTTCGAAGTGCTTACAAGTCTTTATTGCAACAATATAGGGAGCCTAATAAACTATACAACTAGACAGCTCATGTGAATTTTTATAATAAATTATGGGGATTAAATTTGCTTTCAAAATTGAAGATTACAATATGGCAATGTTCTATGAATTTCCTACTTACCCTATGTAATCTATAGTACAAACGATTAACAACAAACACAATATGTCCAAAATGTGCAGGAGCGATGGAATCCAGAGAACATGTGTTTCGCGACTTGTAACAGCCCGGTTTTAGCTAAATCAGAACAGTGGTTTCGGAACCATAAATCTGAGATTGTAAAATTATTTTAATATTATTTTTAGTATTTACAGTATGTTATTTAATATGAGTGAAAATTTCGTGATTTAATTTTACCGATTGGTTAGTTAATTTGATAAAAGGACTTAATCGCGTAAAATACAAAAGTTGCATACTATTTGTTTAAAGTACTTAATTGCTATGATTAATTAAATTAAAAGTCCTTATGATGATATTACACCATTGGTAGTGTTAATGGACATTAATGGACATGCATTATAAATTTTTATGTTTATTTATTAAGGGTAAATTAGTAAATAGTATATTAATATGTAATAAATAAAACAAAACATAAAAATTCATGCATGTTCATCTTATTTTGGCCGAAACTCAAAGAAAAAGGAAAACAAATTGAAGCTTTAGGGTTCGGCACTTTGAAGTCTTGACTGAGGTATGTTTTAAGCTCAGTTTTTTTTATAATTTTTATGTTTTTGAGATTGTTGTTTTGTATTCTAGCTAGCTCATGCTTTAATTTTTGAATTTGAAAATGGTGATTTTTTGAAATGCCAGTGATGAATATTCAAGCTTTTTGTTTTTTGATGATGAAAAATAAATATTTGATGTTAGATTATCATGTTTTATTAAGTGATTTTTGATAAAAATGCTTATTAAGGATTAAATTGTGAAATTTGTAAATTGAGAGGTTAAAATGTGAAATAAATGGAATTAATGGGCTGTTAGGGACCTAGGGAAAATTCTGCCTAACATGAACGTGATGAAATTTTGAGTATTTTGTGTTGTTTTGAATTAGGGACTAAATTGTAAAAATATGAAATGTTAGGGGCTAAAGTAAAAAATGCCCATTTATGTGTTTTTGGATAAAATTAAATGAATATGTGATTAAATAAGTTAAATTTGAATTGATTTAGATCAAGAAAGAAAGAAATCGAAGTTAGATCGGGGAAAGTCGAAAGTTGTCGAATAGTCGTTTCGATCCGTTTGTTTCTGTACGAGGTAAGCTCATAAGTAATTAAATATTTTTAAATTCAAATGTATATATATTATATTTAGCAGAACTGAATTGTATGTATTGTTATATATATAATGCCGAATTAATTTGAGCATTGGATGACTAGTTTCGAGCATGAATTGATTTAATCACGAAGTCGAAAACCCCGAACGAACCTTAAGAAATGTATAGGATACTGATGTCATGACATAAGGATTTCTGAGATGTGATTTCGTGTAAGACCATGTCTGGGACATTGGGATCGAAGTGAGATAACGTGTAAGACCATGTCTGAGACATTGGCATCGTATATGAGTCGTATAAGACCCTGTGTGATAGCCCGAAATAGGGCCTAATCGAAATAGTAGTTTCATAACCACAAATCCGAAGTGAAATATTTTAATTTTATAAATTTTTATTAGTTACTGATTGATTGAAATATTGTGTGAAAATATGGATAGGAAATTTTAATGATTTAGTGCCTAATTAAATTTTTAGGACTAAATTGAAAAAAATTCAAAGTGTGTCTAATTAGTGATTAAATGACTTAATTGAATTATTGCATGAAATTAGAAGTGTTTATGTGGTAATTAGACCATAAATTAGTGATATGGACACAAAAGGGTAATTCTAGAAAAATATCTAAATAATGGGTCAATGGCATTTTTGTCAAAAGTGAATAAAAGACAAAATAAAGTGAAAATAAGTGTCTATCTTCTTCAAAATCAGCCATTTGCTGCCAAAAAAATTCATGTCACCATAGCTAGGGTTCTTGAACTTCCTAAGCTCAATTGTAAGTGATTTCTTGCCCCGTTTTTAATTATTTTCGTATTTTTTTGCTTATTGAAGCTTGAATTTCATGTTTCTACCATTTAATTTAAATGAAATTAAAGTTTAAAAATTGACCCATTCATGATATAATTGTAAATTAATTAGTGATGTTAGATAAAAAATGTTTGAAGTGTTAATTACAAGTTTTACTAGATGAATTTTGATGAAAATGTTGAAAAAGGGCTAAATTGTGAAAGATGATAAAGTGTGCATAAAGTTGTGATTTTGTGAAATTGAGGGCTATTATAAGCATGAAATATGATTTAGTGAAGTTTGAAATTTAAAAAATTATTGAATTTTATTTTTACGAGCTTAGGGACAAAAGTGGAATTTTTGAAAAGTTATGGGGAAAAATGTAAATGTGCCAAAATGTTGTGTATGAATTGTATTTGAATGAAATATTGATAAAATGTATTAAATTGTGTTAATATAGATCAAGAAAGAAGAAATAGTGGAAGTGATCGGGGAAAAGAGAAAGTTATCGACTAAATTACAAAAATAGTCGTTTTGCATCCGAGATAAGTTACGTGTAAATAATAGTTATATTTTTTATAAATTGTAAATTATATTTGATATGTGAATTAATATTTAATGTGGAAGGAAAATTGTTCATGAATTATTCAAGTGTTAAAGCGTTAAAAAAATAAATTGTTAAGTATAAATTCCCGGTTGAACTTAGGAATGGAAGTAGATATAAGTGACATGTCACTAGAGATCAGTGTTACAGTGTTACAGTGAGTCCCAGGTGCTGAGTGATCTAGCATGTGTTGCAGATACCTGACAGCTTGTGTGAGCAGGCCCGTGGATATTTCCAGTGTTATTGATCAGTGGTAGCTTCGACTACATCTCAGTGGTAGCTTCGGCTACATTCCAGTAGTAGCTTCGGCTACATATCAGTGTGGCACTATTGTGCTAAATCTCTACGTATCCGTGTATATTCCGAGTGTTTAACGAGATTAATAATGAGTTAAAATGAATATGACATGAAGTGTGTATGCAAGTACAAATGAAAGAATGAGCATATGTGATAAATGTTAAGTGTGAAAATGTATATGCAAGTCAATTGGTAAGATTGTGCATGTGTAAGTGAGTGAAATTGCTAAGAAATGTTTTGATTAGTTATATATTAAAAGTGTTAATTATTAAATGAGTACCTATTGTTTACATGTAACTTACTAAGCTATTAGTAGCTTACACCTTTCTTCTTTTCCTTTGTTTTATAGTGATTTGAACTTGATCGAATTGGGGATCGTCGGAGCTTGTATCACACTATCATAATCATCTCGATATTATGTGCTTTTCAAAATGTTTAAACTATGGCATGTATAGAGTCTTAATCATTTTGAGCATGTTCAAATGATATGGCTAAGATTAGCTATTGAAATAGTTAGTAAAAATTATGTTTTGGGTGTTATGTATGTTAAATAGTAACTAATTCAAAGAAGCAGTTTCTTTGACAGCAGCAGTGACGTGAATGTTAAAATTTACCATAAATAGTAGAAATGGAATTAGAGAGTGAATTATATATGAAATTAAAGCTTATCAAGTCTATTTTTATATGAAAGAAACGGTGTAGGCAAAGGAATTCTGTATTTTGAGATATTTGAATTTTAGTGAGATAGGGTCAGAATGGTTTTTGTAGTCCCCTGTTCTGACTTTAGAAAATCATTATAAATTGTACAGAGAGAATTATAAGCTAAAATTTATATGTATAGATTTCTTAGTGAGTCTATTTTCAAAAGAAATAAATTATAACCTTATATGAATTCTGTAAAATGATAATTGATTTTTAGTGTTAAGAGGTCAGAACTGTTAAGTAGTGAAACATGGGAGACTTCAATGAATAAACTGTACTAATTGGATAAACCAAAAATTCTAAAAATTTTATGGTAATTAGGAATATGAGTCTAGTTTCAGGGAAAATTTATGGATTTAAATTTCGAGTTCTATAACTCGAGCTATAATTAAATTAGTGACAGTCACGCAGGTGGACAGTTTTGTTGTGAATAATGAATTTAATTTTAAAAGTAAATTTTTATGCTCCGAATTGGTAAGTTAAATTGGATGACATCTCATACTCGATTCTGGCGACGGTCTCGGGAAAGGGGTGTTACACCCTGTCTGGGACAGTGACATCGAAATATGTTAACATGTAAGACCATATCCGAGATATGGAATTGTACGAGCTTTATATGATTTCTGTGTATCTGTAACAATTCTGAATGGTTCATCGGCCATCGACAAAATGAGATCAATGATGAAATTGAGCTAAATGGTTCAGGTATGTGAGAAGTTTATATATTAATGAAAATCAAGGTAAGTGTAATATTTAATGTGGTAATATGTAATTATATAAGTAAGATGATTTTATATGTGAATGAGATTGATTAAATTTGGCCTATTTGAATTGAACTATTAATGTTCTTGTGATAATTTAATTGATTAGGACTTACTAAGCTTTCAAAGCTTATTTTGTGTGTTTTTTCATTGCTTTATAGATTTTAAAAGCTAGTTTCGAGTTTAGGGATCGTCAAGGATCATCATCACACTATCGATCGCTATTTCAGCACTTTAAAAGTTTGTACTTTCGACTTATGACATGTATATGCTAGTTTCGATATGGTTCGTTTTGATCTGTATATTTGTAGCCATGCGAAAATGGTTTGATAATGATGCTAATGTTTGTATATATTCAGTCATGGTAAAAGTTCATTTTGGGAAATATGTTTCATGGTTATATGTTTTGGTTTGAGTAATGAGGTAAATGATGAATATATATATTGATTGAGCATCGGTTATTTAGGTACGATTTTATATGGTAAATAAAGTATATGAATTAGGTATGTTTAATCATTTATATGGATGCTTATAAAGTGACATTTTGATGTTTGTGTTTGGCTATGAAATGATATAATTAGCTTTGATTTAAGTTGTGAAATTGGTTTGATTTTTTTGGAGGTTGTATTGTTGATCGAATAGATGAAGTTAAATGGCTTGGTATAGGTAGCTTGGATTGGTTATTGAGCATGCGATTTGGATATACTATAAATTGTATTTTGCGTCTGAAAATGGTTAATGAAATTATGGTAAATTGCACATGAATTGGGTGTGAATATGTAAAGTTTGACTTGGTGCTTAGCAAATGAAAATGGTATGTTTAATATCTAGTTAAAGGCAGGAAATTGTACTAAAAGATGTCTTAATGTATGCTCGGTATATGAGATAAATTATGTTTTATTATGATTTAGGTATTCGAATGCCATGTAATTGTTGGAAGTACTTTGACTATTTAAATTAGCTTATTTTGTGCATTGTTAAATAATAGATAATGTCTATAATTTATCTTGTGATTTGGAAAATTGGATATATTTATGTGGTTAGTTGTTTGGTTAAATGTTAATATTGATATGTGTTTGTATTTGCTACGTGATGACTATCTATGCCATGTGAATTTGGATATTTGGTGTGACTTATTAATGACCTATGTTTTGATGTATAAATCGCCTTGTAAGTTGTTTTGTAAATGATGAAAATTGCTTTGATCATTAGGTGAGATAATTATGATATACACATATATATATGATGCATATTTATATTCGGCTATGGTATTTGGTTCATTTTGATAAACATGAGATTTTGATATTTGGTAATGTATAAATGTTATATTTAACCATTTGTTAATATTTGCTAATGAACCATATTTGGATAACTAATAAATGGTATAATATAATTTGTTTTAACTTGTTATGTGAAAGTGCATATGTATATAAAATGGTTCGTATAATAATTAGTCATTGAAATAGATGTATACTAAAGAATGAGGTGATATATGTGATTGATATATGAAATAAAATATGTTTGGTTTAAATTAGGTAGTCAAATACCAAGAGTGTGATGTTCATATGGTTCGAAAATTTTGATTGAATGGAGTATATTGAGTTGATGGAATTTGAAGCATGGTTCGTATTTGTGATATGATTAATAAGACATATTTGAATTAATTGGTTATGTGCCTTATATATATATATGAATTTGACATATATGAATGAGTGAATAATTGCTATTTGAATTTGATAACTATTGTAAAGAAGTCGTTATAATAATGTTGTGCATGAATTGTAATAAATGTTAGTGATGAACTATGTGTGTGCATGAATTGTAATCAGTGCCGAATCTTTGTGTGTGCTCTATGGGCAATTTGGACGGAAAGAAACAAATGGATACATAAGAGGCAAAGGTAAACTGGGTTAAAAATTGCAGATTTTGTCAAATACTATATCTGTGAACTGGATGGGTTGAGAAATGCAATACCTGCCAAAATGATGGAGAGGGAGAGATGGAAGCCACCGGAGAATCCGTTTGTGAAAATCAACTTTGATGCAGCATATAAAAAGGATGATAAGAGATCCTGCTCAGGGATTGTCATTAATGATTCGGATGGAAGGGTTTTAGGATCGAGGATTGTTTTAAATGAAAATGTACTTTTGGTATTTGCAGCAGATGCCCTTGGGGTTAGATTCAGGAGTCATGGCTGTTGAGGTTGAAGGAGATGCTTTGTCAGTTATTAAAAACTTACAAAAGGGAGGAGATGACAGTTGGAAATTTGTGCTTTCATTAAAGACTGTCAATGGTTAAGTAAAAATTTCTAGAAATGTAATTTCAGGCATGGACAACGACCGATGAACGAAGTCCCCCATTTGCTAGCTACAGAAGGATTGAGGGAAGGGGAACAAAGTGATATGAGCAGTGGGGTACTTGGATACGCTGAGGAGAAGGTGGAAAGAAATCAATAGAGGATCACAACAGTCTGATGTTGGTTGTTTCGATATGCAATCTGAGAGAGTTGAAGAGTTTTAGAAAAGATAAGAGTGATGGCAGATGAAAAGTTTTAGGAATATAGAAAGTAGAGATTATTAATGGAGTTACAGTTGTTTTCTCAAGAGTTGTGCCGATTGCTTTTGTTGTTGATGACTTGGATGGTTTTAGAGCAAGCTCCTTTTTTTTTTGTAGGGTTTGGGCCGTTTGAATTGACTCATTAATAATTGAATTGGATGTATGTTTTTGAGCTTTATTTTTGAAGATTTTAATAAAATTCAGCTGAATTATCAAAAAGAAAAATACAATTGAAAATTAATTTCCCAACTTTCACCTAGTATTCTCTAAATGAAAAAGAAAAGTTGATATGTCCATGTTCAAAATTCACCTGAGAGTAAAAATATATTATATTAAATCCACGCAACAAGGGGCTTCCCCTTGAAATCAAAAGAAAAAGAAAAGTTGCCTAAAAATGAGATTGGAAAAACACTCATTCCATGAAATCATCCTTATCATCCACGGGAATTGGTCGGTTCCTCCAAAACACAGCAAGGCCACTCCCTCCCAGCTACATGAAACCGTGAGAATGTCAATTGAATTTGAAGGTAATGCAGGAAGAAAATGAAGATGAATGTGGAAAGTTTCATACCGCCATGCAAACAACACTAACTGCAGAAGGAACAGCTACTAAGGGATTGGTGAAATGTTTCTGGGCAAGCAAGAAACCAAGTGCTGAACTCTGCATTTGCAAAAATAAGAACAGCATCATTCACTGAAAGCATACTAGTAGTTCAGGTGAATAACATGGAGTTTAAGCATGACGATACCTGCATTCCACATTCTATGGATATGGTACGAGAAGTGGATTCCCCAAACGATAATTTTGAAACCCAGTAACCAAGGGCAAATGCAGCAGCATGTAGGAGAGCTACAGGCAATATTAGCTGAGCTCCTTGGGCTTTCAAGACGTCAGACACTTGGCCAATCTTAGTATCAAAGGACATCAATGTGAGTTCTTTATGTGTGGAAAGAGGCTTTGAAAAGAAGTAGCAATTTATATGAAAGTGTAATGATAACTTACAGGGCTTGCACAAAGTAAGGTAGTGAGAATAACTCCAATTAATGGAGTCACTGAGATAATCTTTGAAGTGAATTTGGGAAAGAATTCATTGGACAAGACTGCCACAAAGATGACATTAGAATCTTAGCATTGTATGTCAAATTTCTTTAGACTTCACGATAATTGAAATGCAATAAATAAAAACAGATAAGAACAGTAATCCTTTGTTACCTCCAACAACTGTAGGTACTAACACAACCTGAAAAGTGCTTATAGCAAGACCCTGAAAAGATTTTTGGGTAAACATTTTTACATTAGTGGAATCACCGTAAGTGAAGGGTTACATGCTTTATATTTTTATAGATGAAACTTTGAGATCTTATAACTTCCATCTCATTTAGGTTCTATCACCAGTTTAAAGTGTAATTATATTTTAAATTTCTAATGGATCCACCTGATGTAAAATTTGGAAGAGAAACCAAAGAGGCAGGTTCCATTATTGTAATGTTTTCACTAGGATAAAGCTAGTGAATGTAAGTCGGCTCATGCTTTATGTATTTGCCTATTATCTGTAAAGGCAACCTTCAAATAAGAATAAACATACCGCAGCATCAACAGGAACAAGCTGACCAGCAAGAAGCTTTGTAAGGAGTGGTGTCATAACTATTGCTCCAATAGTTGAACACCTACAATATTCCAGAGGAAATTGGAGATTACTTAATTTCCAGTTTCAGAAACGCTGAAAATGGCTTAAATACAAAAGTAATGCATATTTGAAGTTATGAACATTTCAGAAAATTTTCTCATAGCTAATAATCTTATACTTTCATTAGCATGATATGCATAAATCCTGAATTATCAACATGTTACAGGTATTTGTTTTTTCCTTTCCCTTAAGCATGTTGTCCAGCCTCAGTAAACTGTGAAGAGTGAAATGTCTAAGTGGATTTGTGAAACAAACACTGAAACAAAGAACTCTAGCGAGTTTGGTGCCAGTTTTACTTCCTCTACCTTGGAAACGTAAATGAATAAACAATCCTACAGACAAATGAGTTTTTGTAGAACATCTGCCAAAGACTTCCATGGTCAGAACTGATAAGGTAGTTTTTACATCTTCCTCTAAGGACTTTAAGAGATAGCTCCGAAAGAAGTATTTTCAGGCAAGGTTGAACTTCCAGGATATCAAATCAAATGCAAGTAAAAGATCCCAAGGCTACTCTATCCAACAAAAGCATTGATCTTACGTAGTCATGAGAACGGAAAGTGCTACATTCCCCTTAGATATATAGGTTGCAACATTTGATGCCTGACCGCCAGGGCAACATGAGACCAAGATAAGACCAGTTGCAAGTGGAGCAGACAGTTTCAAAGTCTGAAAATCACATAGATGTTGTTCAGCATTCATGGAAGCCTACTAGACAGCATTATAGAGCTGAGAAATCACTTTACACATAATGCAATCTACATTACATTGGCTTTCATTTGAAAACCCAAATTTGGATACCGTATATCTTATTTCTGCAGTCTTCAACCAACCTCTTTATCAGATGATTTCTCAGTATATGAATTGAATAAAAGTTTTCAACAGTATTCTATTAAGCAAATCAAATAGTATTAAACTAGCCTAAAATAAGGTATTGACACAAAAGAAAATTTCGAATTACCATTGCAATGACAAATCCTAGAAAAGGCTTGATTAGGTACTGAGCAAGAAATCCTACACCTACCTGCAAAATTGAAAATTAATACTCTTAACCATTTGACACTAAAATAGGATCAGTTCTGTTCTATAAGCAGTCTACTAACTAAAATCATATGTGAATACGTTGCCTTACAGTCCATGGGTTCCGTAGACAGCGTCTGAAATCCTCAAAAGTTAATGTCAAACCCATTGAAAGCATGAGGAAACCTAGTCCAACAGTGAAAAGATCTGTCTCCAACCATGTTACCTTCAAGAGGGAATAAATGGTTAGGTAGCTAAGCAACATTTGAATAATCATTCACTAAAAGAAGCAGAGAATTGAATATTACCGCAGCTGGCTTGTATATGCCGATAATAGTTCCCAAAATAACCTGTTCAGTAAATTAAAGTTATAATGTAAAGCTAAAGATGAAAAATCAGGTAGAGTTTTGTCAGACACACTAACAGAATAAAACACGCACCCACACAGGGAAAAGAGTTGTCAAAGTTTCAATTATTCTCTCATACTTGCTCATCCCACTTGGTGTAGGAATATCTCCGGATACATTGGCAGCAGCATTGCAGATAACTTGGGGACCCCTGGATATAGAGATTCGATCATTCTTAAGTGCTAAAAAAGGAGTGCACAAATTGGAAGCTAACTTTGATAACGTCGCCTAGGGTACAAGGACCTAAGCAAAATCCTAAAAATCAAATCATGCAGCTAAGTTGGTTGTCTAAACTGATTTCATTTCATTTTTCCTATCATTTTCAGAAAATATATTTTTTTCTATTTTCTCCTTTCTGTTTCGTCCCTCAGCAGTCTCTACTCAGTTGTTTTTCCGGCCAAGCTCCGCCGTCGGAGAATTCTCCAGCCTCCGGCGGTGGAGCAACTGTCAACTGCGGCCGTATGGTTCAAAAACCTCCCTTTTCGAAAAAAAGCAAAAAAAATTGAAATCTTTTTATTTCTTTCTTGGGTTTTTCAGATTAAAAAAAAGAAGAAGATAATAGGAAGGGCTAACGAAAACAAGCTAGCCACCTTGCAAGGATCTTGAAGGCAACCTATTTTTACTAGTCTTACTTCCTTCGTTGCCAAAAGGCATAAAATGGCACTTAGCACTAAACCTCTTTTTCTATATATACATATATAAATCACTCCCATAATTTATAATTATTAAATCAGCTAGCTTTGCGTCATTGGCTTGCAGGTCCCAAGTTTTTATTAATGAATATAACACTGAAACATGCACTCTCCCGACTTGGAAACCACCTTGAAGCAGGAGTTATCGAGGCAGGAGCTGCAAGAGAAACAAGGGGACCACTTGGCTTACGTTGAATTGCAAAACCTTTTCCATTCTCAGGCAAAGAAATGCCAGCTCTAACATCTGCAGATTCATATAAAAAGATGTGATAAACAAGCAACTAAAGACAACCCAGAAAGCAATCATCAAAGACAATACCCAGATGAGCTCTCCGTAGCGTTCTGGAAGGAACCAAAGACGATGATGTTCTGCACACGGCATGATGTTTATGAAAATTGCAATCTTTGACAACAAACCTAGACAAAGTAGCCATCTTGAATTGAAACACAAAGAAAATATAAATGTTTGGCCAAAACAGGGGTTTACGCAGGGTTTAAGAGTTTGATGAACTCGATTTGATCCGTGGGGAGTGAAGGGGGGTTATTGTGAGTGAGGTGTTTAGGGCCACTCGTTGCTCATCCGGAATAGCAGGGACAAACATAATAACGGATATCGATGTAACAAAGGAAGCTGACGTGTAAACCGAGGAGCCACATGTGATGATCACCTAATTGAGTGCATCCAAATGGTGCTGGTTAAGGGCGTCAATCAACTTGTTGCTGCTGACTTCTGATTTGTCTCTTGACGTGTTTTTCGCCTGTTGTCGTTTACGTTAAATTCTAAACCTCTCCGCTTCTCGTCTGCTATAATATAACCGAAATATAGTGTGCCATACAACTTCCTCTTGAAGTCTGAAGACATGTTTTCCTGGTGAAATTCGTCACAAAAGTTAAATGAATATCAACTACATCTGACCAATGGTCGGCCATTTCGCTTAAGTTTGAAAATTCACTTGAATAAATTTAAGTAAAAATAAATTTGAACAAATATAAGACTTATTTTCTAAATATGCCAGAACTTGAATAGGATTTTTTGGTTTGAACTCAGCCCAACTCGAATTACATGCTGATATATTTCTTTTTCCTTTGTTGCCTACCTTTTGAAACTAACATCTGCAGGTTTCTATCTTATGGATCCAAGGAAAGTAAATTTGAAGAAGTTAATCCATTTTTTCGAGGAAGAGAAATTGAAATAAATAGAGTCAGCAAAATATATAGAAATGATATTCGTAACTTTGTATTGTAAAATGATTAAACAAGAAGCTCATGGAAATTAACTTTAAATGCTAATAAATTCAGCTTCAATAAAATTAAGGTATGTTTATAAGAAAACCCCAGTCTATAACGAAGGATGCAAACCGAGTTTTGATTTATTCTTTTATGTATTATATTTTTTAAATTCGTTTTTATATAAAAATAATATAAAAATTTTAATACGAGCGGGGAGATTAGGTTCGAGTTTAATATTTTTAATTTGACTTGGGCTTGATTAGAATTTTAGGGGTCTAAATTCTACACCTACTCGATCCAACCAATGATTAGGTTTGATATCAACTCAATTTAAAAGAAATATCAAACAAATAATTATTTTTAGATAATAATGTAACTAAATGCAAATAAGATACGGAAATTCTTTAAAAAAAGATAAATATTAAAATTAGTCATGAACTATTATTTAGTGTGAATTTAACATATGAAATTTGATTTTGTGTGGTTATAAACATTAAACTTTGATTTTGGTTCAAATTTATGAATAATTTTTTTTATTTTGATTTAATTGTATATATTTAAAAGAAATAAATACATCAAATTATTTTTATATTTGATAAGTATAATTATTTATGTACGCAATATAATATGTTAATATAAAATGATGTTATATCAATAATGATGTTACTTGTTTATGCAAATTGAACTAAACACACATAAAATTATACAAAATCAAAATTTATATATTTACACAATAAATCAAAATTCATATATAATTTTGAAATTTATATAAAAAAAAACCACAATCGTTCAATTTTCACAAACTTTTGCAATTGACCCACTTTTTTTTTTAATCTCTTCCAAATATATTTTTTCCTCTTAGTAAGTCCAAACTTTTTAATTTTTCAATAACTATTTTGTCTCCTCGTAAACAAGGATTTTTTTGTCCTTTTCACACTATATGAGTACTACTACATAAGTATTAATTTAATTCTCTTCTATTTATCAAAATTACAAACCTACTAAAAAAAAACTTATGATATTCAAACTTAAAAATATCAAATTT
Organism: Gossypium hirsutum; assembly: GCF_007990345.1. Lineage (NCBI taxonomy): Eukaryota > Viridiplantae > Streptophyta > Magnoliopsida > Malvales > Malvaceae > Gossypium > Gossypium hirsutum. Next base: position 9,626,398 of record NC_053442.1, on the reverse strand, counting down.
ATAAAATAAAAGAATAAAATATTATATATGATATTTAGATTTTTTTATCATTTTAATTAAAAATATATTTATTATAATTTTTAATTACCAAATAATTCTTTACCTATCATACATATTTTTAATACTAAATTTCCAATCACGTGTGTTGTAAGTGAATATCCGCATTATTTAATATTTAATTAATATAAATAATCGTTAATAAAAGAAATTAAAGTATATATAACATATTTAAATCATAATTAAGGCAATTGTATAATTTAAAAAGTTATATTTGAAAATTTTTTAAAATGAATAATTTTAAATAATAAGATTTTCCTTATTAATAAATTTGATTAGTTTATTACAAATATTGATAATATTTCATAAAAATATTCAACTATAAAGTTGTTGAATTATTTATTTAAGATAAATTTTTTATTTGAATAAAAAATCTTTTAATTTATTTATTTTAATGTTGTAAGTCGGCTCAATAACTGAATTTTCTTTTTAGGTCACATTATATCCGAAGTGACTTTTAACATATTGTTTTAATTATCATTAGTTTTCAATGTCACATATATTGCATGCGAATACATGTGTTTATATTTTTATTATTTAATGAAATATTTCTATTTCATATAAATGAAGATAGATTACGAGTTTGAATAAAAGTAAAAGAAGATTATCATAATATATATTTTCAAATTTATAATAGTTTATTTTCATAAATGAAGCAACAATTGAAACTAAATAATTTAATTGTATTATAAAAAATAATATGAAATAAATTAAAGAAAATATATACTTCAAACTTCTTTAAAATAATTAAAATTAAAGTATATTTAATCAAATAAAAATCCAACTTCCTAAAAAATTAAAATTATTTTTAATTAAAATAATTCCATTTCTTCGGGAACAATCAAAAAGACTTTTTATTATTATTATAGACGTCCTACCAAAAATTCAATGCGTAATCTTAACATTCAATGTGTATTCTTGAATAATCTCATTATTCAATTATTCAACCATTTCATTTTGTTAAGCTTAGTGTTAGCCACATTAGTCAACATTTATATGTTTTGATGCAACAACAATATGTAATTTTTAACAAGTAGTTTTGTTGGTTGGTTAATTGGTCATACTTTATTGATGAAATGGGTTGGTATTAGTCAGGAAACAACAAAATAATTTTATTAAGTCTAATGTACTTATTTGATCTAATAAGTATCTTGTATCAGAGTTTAAAAATTCTATCACTGGAAACTTTAGTATTTTGTTATTTATTAGATGTGTTTACTATTTAGGCAAAATATCATCACCCATTCTAGCTAAGAAACTGAAAGGAATTTCCAAAACGAAAGAAGTGGGGGAAAGTGACAAGAAAGAAACATAGAAATAGAAACTATTTCCGAAAGGGGATGGGCTAAATAACAACAGGGGTATCTTAATGCTTCATTATCTTTTAGATACGTCTAAAATATCAATGCCAACATATTTTTTTTTTGGGGGGGGAAGGGGCCTTGCTATGGAAATAGCAAATAATAATCAGATTCGACTAAATCACAATGTACCTCAAGTTCATGATGTGAAGTATAGAATCAAAAGTGCAAACAAATATTTTTCACTATAATCTTGGATTGTATATAGATATAAAACGAGTTGAGACAACAAAACCTATATATGGAGTTCCATGAATAATGTTGATATTTTTAGATGTTATTGTTTGAAAATTTTTAAATGTTGAATGCTATTTATAGTGGTAAAAATTAATTTTAATTGATATTTTTGAGGCAAGTTGTGTGATTTTGTGTTAAGTGGCACTTGGCAGTGTCCATTACAAACTATTACTGAGGTAGTGAAGATACTTGCCAAATTTCTGTTGGCAATTTTATGCAACAAAATCTTTGGACTAGTTATTGTGAAAATATTTTGAAGATACTAGAGCCAATCTATGGAAACCAATCTGTGGATAGTAAATATTAGATTGGATTTGAATGAATCAATACAACCCTTGTTTTGTGGAGATTTAATCGGGATTGCAACGTTGAGCTTGGAAGGCCATATCTTTATTAGATTAATGATTTTATTATTTGATTGCAATTACTATTTTCAAGGAGTTGCTTTGTATTTATTTAGATTCTATGTTAGCAAGCCGAAGATTGATATATGTTACGAGGCTTGTCTAGGTGATGCCTGAGAGCATATTGAGAGCACTTCTATTCATTCTTTGAGGAACTATTTTTGTGAAAGTGTAAACTGATTTGTAAACCCTGTGTGTTTACTGCCTAAGTTCTCAGGGGGAGGAATTGGAGGTAAGTGTCCTAGTTTTTATGTCTAAAGGTAAGATCTCTATACTTAGGGAGTAATAGAGTGTGATTCACTTGTTGTATTGTAGGATAAAGATAGTGGAATTCTCACTAAGCTAGACTCCGCAAATATAAAGAAATCAAACTACGTAAACTGTAACACCCATTGCTCGACCCGATCACCGGGTCTAAGCTACAGGATGCCACATACATTGTTGGAGCAATACCATCAATCATATAGTAAATATCATACAAACATGTAAGTAAGCATTAAACACATTTAGATTATGTTAAATAATCAATCTGAGCTTACAAAAGCTATTTTGTTAACCCGAGCACGAAATAGGACCAAATTGTAAAGTTTTAGAAATTCAAGATCGACATTGTGACGTCACCTCCCCCATTTCGTGATGTCACCAAATAGTCAGTCATATCGTGCCTTTAGTCCACTCTACTTTTCAATGTGACTTACTGTCGACTGATGTTGTGATGAGAAAGGTTGCTCGTCAGGACATGGACTTTGTTTTGGGTAAAAATAAACCATTTGATACCTATTTCATACTTCCAAACCTAACCAACATGTACACCAAAAGCCATTCAAGATTCACAACATTACATACAAACACAAGTCATTTGCCATTTCAAAACAACACCAATTCAATATGAGCTCAACCTATTATAAGTTATCCATTTCATTCAATTCAATCATATGCCATATTTGTCAATCATCCAAGTATTCAAATATCAAACTTACCTTTGCTAATCTATCTTTGAACATGCCATTTCATATGCATTTTGCAACATTATACCATTAGCATAAAACTCATGCAAGTTCATTACCATATATAATCCAAATACCATTTCAAACAAACTAGACAAAGATTAAAGTAAACTTACCACAACTATACATATTCATTTATCATAATATACACTTATTGAAACCTATATACATGCCACAACTTAGCTTTAAAATGACCAAATAACTACCGAATTGAGTGATAGGATAGTGTGAGCTTCGATCAATCCACTTGATGTGTTTTGCAAAGTAACGATCTACAGGGAAAAGGAAAACAACTGGGTAAACATATATAATGCTTTGTAAATCCATATGAAATTTATTTAACTTACCTTGACATTACAACAAACTAAACATTTAAACACTTTGGCATTCAATATGCAATCCCTTAGCATACTTTATAGTATCATATGCATATCAACAAATACAACCGATAGGTTAGTCCACTTACATATCAAGAACTTATAACACAAGTAATATAAATACAACAATTCAATTAGTAACAAGTACCAACCAATTTGTATCCAATTTGAAAGTATATGTAATTCAATTCATATTCAAACCATTTCAACAATTTCATTTCCATTATGTTATTGATTTCACCCGAAAGAACCTTAGTAAATCAAACTCGAATACACGGAACTATAGTGCTCACACAAGCTGACATCGTATCGAGGTTACCAGTCTAGGCTAAACCAACGATACATATAAGCCAAGAATCCGCAACAAATGATGGATCTCATATAACCATGTAAATCCCTAATCAGTTTCCATATTTGACCTTAATGGCATGCCATACGTATCTTAATCCTTTACTAAATTCACACGGGCATTATTACTGTAATCGTATAATTTCAAATCCTTAACAGTATATACATGTCCTACTAATCTTCTAAACATCTCATTTCCATTTTGGTACCTTGTACTTATTCATAAACACCATATATTTCTTACTTTGTAATTTAGTCTAATTAATGCCAAAAATCACCAAATTCACATTTATATAAACTAATAAGAAAAATAAACACAATTCAATCATAACATGAAATAAAATAGTAAGTTCCATATGAACTTAGTTGACAAAACAACAAACGAACAAGTCTTCAAGGATTAATCAGCAAATTTTCCTTTTCTTCGATTATATTTGGGTTGGTTCAATTCCTAATCTATACAATAATTTAGTTCAATTTATCAATTCTTAACATTTTATAACATCTTCTTATATGTATGAATCCATCCAATTTTATTTTTTAAATGCCCCTAAAATTTTGCATTTTATTTAATTTAGTTTATAAAACGAAATAACAATATCTTTCAATTTTGAGCTTTGATTTCGAAATCGATCTCAATAACATCCTTCTATGACCCTCTATTATCTATTATTACAAAAATTATTGAATAATAATCAGATCTGACTAAATCAAAATGTACCTTTAAGTTCATGATGCGAAGTATAAAATCAAAAGTGCAAACAAATATTGTCACTATAATCTTACACTGTACATGGTTATAAAAAGAGTTGAGAAAACAAAACCTATATATGGAGTTGCATGAATAATGTTGATTTTTTTGTAGATGCTATTGTTTGAAAATTATTAAATATTCAATGTTATTTATAGTGGTAAAAATTAATTTTAATTAATATTGTTGAGGCAAGTTTCGTGATTTTGTGTTGAGTGGCATTTGGCAGTGTTCACTACAAATTACCACTGAGGTAGTAAAGATACTTTCCGTATTTGCGTTGGCAATTTTATACAACAAAATCTTTGGACTAGTTATTGTGCAAATATTTTGAAGATACTAGAGTCCATCTATGGAAATCAATCTGTGGCTAGTAAAGATTGGATTGGATTCGAATGAATCAATATAACCCTTATTTTGTGGAGATTTGATCGATATTGCAATGCTGAGTTTGGAAGGCCATATCTTCATTAGGCTAATGATTTTATTGTTTGATTGCAATTTCTATTTTCAAGGAGTTGCTTTGTATTCATTTAGATTCTATGTTAGCAAGCCGAAGATTGATATATGCTACGAGGCTTGTTTAGGTGATGTCTGAGAGCATATTGAGATCACTTTTATTGATTCTTTAAGGATATATTTTTGTGAGAGGGCAAACTGATTTGTAAACCTTGTGCGTTTATTGCCCAAGTTCTCAGGAAGAGGATTTGAAGGTGAGTTTCCTAGCATTTAGGTACAAAGGCGAGATCTCGATACTTGGGGAGTGATAGAGTGTGATTCACTTGTTGTATTGTGGGATAAAGATAGTGGAATTACTCACTAAGTTAGAGTCCGCAAAGATAGGGAAATTACGTAAATTGTAACACTTCTTGCTTAACCCAATCGCTGGGTCTGAGTTATAAGATGCCATATTTATTTATGGAACAACTACCGTCAATCATACAATAAATATCTACTTGGACATTGAAAACAGGGTTCTAAAACTGCCATTTTTGATACCACTAAAGATCGAGCTGTTACATAAACAAATCTTAGTGTTTTTCGTGTTTTTGTTTGCACAGTTTGTGCAAAGCCATAATGGCCACTGTAGTTAAACACTTTCATTAATTATTTTGTTATTTAGTAAACATCAACTGTAGGTAGAAATAATTAGTATCAGAGCTTAACACTTAATGTATCTAATGGTGATTACCGGTGTTTTTGTTTGCTAACAATAGAAAGATCTTCAGTTATTTATCCCTTTATGCTTGAGAGTGGTGATTATCTCTACTAGAAGGCTAGGATGAAGGCTTATATCAAGTTTGTTGATGAGAGGGCATGACATTCTGTTCTCACTGGTTGGAAAGCTCATATTCTTAAACCTGAAGTTTAGTGGACAACTGAGGAAGAGAGAGTTGCCAATGCAAATTCAAAAGCCTTATATGTCATTTTTTTGGTATTGATATGGAATAATTCAAATGTATTTTCAAGTGCATTATTGAAAGGGAAACATGGGAAATCCTTTAAGTTGCTTGCGAGGGAACAAATACTGTCAAGCAATCAAAGATGCAAATGGTAATCACTAAGTTTGAGACTCTAAGAATGTAGGGTTATAAAGCTATTGGTGAATTTTATGCTAAATTGTGTGATCTGTCTAACCAAGCATTAACCCTTAGAGAAGAATATTCAAACTCTAAGCTTGTGAGAAATGTTCTAAGGTCTCTACCTGAAAGGTTATTGCAATAGAGGAGGTAAAATGTCTAGAAAGCTTGAAAATTGATAATTTAATTGGTTCCTTACAAACTTTTGAGATGAACCTAGATGAATCAAAGAAGAATAGATCTAAGGGAGAAACAAGCATTGCTTTATAAGTGTCTGATAATGTGCCTATTCCCAATAGTATTGCCATACAAGAACTTCAAGAGCAGATTGTTTTGTTTATTCATAATTTTAATAAGGCCTTTAAGAAGTAAGTTAGGAGATTCAAGAAGTTTGAGGCATCAAAGAACACTCCTAAGACCAAGAACTAAAGGTGTTGCTATTAAGGAAGATATTGATAAAGAAAAGAAGAAGGACATCCAGTGTTATGAATGCCTTGTTTATGGTCATATTCAGGCTAAGTGTGTCGACACTCTTAAGAAGAAAAATAAGGTTTTATGTGCTACGTAGAGTAATGAAGACATTTCTAACAATTCTGAATTTGATGAGAACCAGGTGAACAATTATGTTGCTTTTACTTTTAGTGTGGTATCTAATTTAGAGGTTGAAAGTGATGATGACCAAGATAGTGATGATGAGAAGGAGTTTTTAAAGACCTATAAGACTATGCTAGGAAAATGAGAATAAGTATGTGACTTGAATTCAAAATTAACTGAAGAGAATCTTTAACTCAAGGAGTTTCTAGGAAAACTCATTCAAATTTTACATAGCTTTTGAAGATTTGTTGAAGATAGTGCTTTGAAGAAATGGTTTTTTTTAAGTAGTAAAACATACTTAAAAGTCTAGAAGCAATAAGCGATTGAGGAGGGGTTTTTAAAAGGTTTTTCTCCAAACCTTTTGGCAGATCTAGACTTAATCATTGGTTTTTAGAAAAAAAATCATTAGTAAATAAAGAAAGAAGGCTTGAGAGGAGTCTATTGATGAAACTTGGAGGTGTTTCAGGTTGGTGCTTGTTGGCTGGTAATGACATATGGTTGTTGGAGGAGACAATGGTAGTTGGAGGCGGCGAAAGTTTGCCAGATTTTAGATTGAAAGGTAGAGGAGGAAAGATAATCATGAGAGAGTGGTGATTGCTCACTTCATCCCTTAACCATGTGGTTGAGGGTCCGATCCCCACCCATGGGAATGAAATACATTTCATGGCCAATCGTTTACCTGTTTGGAAAGCATTCGTGGCGAGAAGATTAGTCACTACTATCAATGGTGGATACCCTGATTACGACAAAAAAAGCTAAACATATTTTTTTAATATTTAGTTTAATTTTTATATATAATAAACTTAAATAAAATTTTAATGGCATGTGGTGCCTTCTGATAGGTGGGAAAAGGTCACAGGTAATTTTAGATAGTATTAATGCTTTGGAATAAACCATATAATAGAAGAAAACTTTAAATACCAAATCATTACTAAAAATACTTTAACCACCAGGCTTTATTTGGATTCAAACTCACCCATGGTGATATAGAATGTAAGGACCATATACTTTTTTTTGCTTTTGCACGGGCATAAAAATGACATTTGGGAAACAACTGCAATTTCACTGCACCATCAATTTCTCATTGCCATTGAAAGCTCTAGTGGCTTGAATAGTTCTCTGGTGAAAAGCCGATTTTCTTTAAACTTTCTCCTAATTGACTGCATTATTACTATCCTAAAAATAATTTAAATATTATTTAAATGTTTTTCATAATATATTTTAAATAAATTTTAATATAAATATACTTCTAATATTATAAATTATTATTTAACCTTTTTTTATTTAACATAAATATAAATATAAATATAAATATAAATATAAATAATTTATTTTTAATATATACATATTTTAATTTAATATCATTAATAAAATTTTTATTTTATCACCACAATTACATTTACATCCAAACACATATCTTATCACTTAGGGTCCGTTTGTTTAAGGTGAAAATGCTTTTCAGAAAATATTTTCCAGATTTTACGGTGTTTGTTTGCTGGAAAATGAATTCCTATAGGAAAACATTCTCCAAAACACGGGTAAATCATCTCCCAATTTTCGAAAAACATCTTACCGATTTCTAAGCCGTAAAATATTTTCCATTCTCTTCTCTTCACTCTCATCGCCTCTCCCTTTCTTTCTGTCCATCAGCCTCCGCCTCTCCTCCTCATCTCTGTTCGTTGGCCTCACCTCATCATCTTTACCTCGTCATCTCTGTCAATCGACCGTCGTGAAGTCTGTATTTTGAAGAAACCCTAAAAAATTAGCAGCCACAGTCCTATTAAGGTATATCACTATCTTTTTTCTTATTTATGCTCGTGCTGGTTCTCTTCTAATGGCAGATTTGTAATGTATGCTGGTTCACCTCTTTTCGTTAGGTTGCTAAAAAATTACAGCCTCCTTCGTCACCTCTTCTCGCGATTCATCGAAGGTAGATTTCTACTCACCTTCTTGATTGCAAGCTTTAGGATTTAATTATTAGGGGTTTCTGCATATTTGTATTAGTATTTTATTTTTTATTTTGTTCAATTGCTGAGGTTCGACGAATGAAGTAGGATTGAGATGTAAACTTGAAGAATTAGAGGAAAATTGGTAATTTTTTAGCTTAAACTGGCTTTACTGTGTTAAATGGAGCATTTCATTTGATGAAACTGAATTTTGTTGATTAGTAAAAAAAATGAAGAAATATTGAGGAATTTACTGAGATAATATTTTGTCTCGCTTTTTTCTCGTTTGATTCAATCTTGGTTTGGATTTAAATTGGGGAATATTTTGAAAGTTACTACAAATGAGATAGATGAGAATATTATGTGGTGTAAGGGCAGCATACATTACATACATACATACATACATACATACATACATACATCCATACATACATACATGCATGCATGCATGCATGCATACATGCATACATACATACATACACATTTATGTTTTTCAGTTTTTATTACAGTAATAATATGAGCCATGTATACGTATGTATATACTATAGGGAGTTGGGACATATGTTCCAAAAATAATAGACATGATAATTGAAGTAAGGAAAGTGAAGTTGAAGGCAATTATTCGTATTCTTATGCCATGGTAAAAAATGCTAGGAACTCAAGATCAACGATCAGGGAATAATTCAAATGGGAATGCTTTCTTACCGACTACTATGATCCATAAGTATCCTCTATTTGAGATCACATTGAGTTCAGCCAGTTAAGTAGTCTTGGTTATCTTAAGTTATAATCTTAGTGAGATTGATATTTAATTTATTGATATATATTATATATCTTTTTAGTCTGTTGCTCAGCTGGAGGTATAGTAAAATAAATGGCAGTGTTCTTCTGCTCGAGTTTGGTTATTTTGCTGAAATTTATTTGTTGGGCTAAATTTTTTGAACTATGATTTTATCTTAAGTTATAATGTGTTAATGATATGGTTGTAAAAGGTTTTTCCATACATAAACCCTGATTTCTAACTTTATCAATCTCTGATTCATGATTTTGATTCTGATTCTAATATGTTTGTTTTATTAAATTTTTGTTGTAAAGATGGGCAAACAGCCTTAGTAGTAATTTTTGTTTTGATGCATGAGAGGTGATTTACATAAAGGAGTTATATTGTTTAGAAACTTAGGTAAATTGAATTGATGGTTCAATCATGATTTTACATTCATATGGGTTTTACTGGCAAGTTCCTTAAGTAAACTATTATAGTGGATTATTTATTTTAAATGTAGTAGTTGACTATTACGTAATATGATAACATTTTTTTTGAAAGTTAATATGATAACATTGAAGTGTGTCCTTTGGGGACCTTTTTACAAAACCCTATTTATATTCAAGGCATTTTATGTTATATTAGTTTGTCTTTAATTATTTACTGAGTGTGAGGGTAAATATCTAATTGATCTTTTAGTTCTCTGTAGCTTTTGATTATTGAGTTAGTGAATTTACTGTGTGATTCAGAGCATTGGGTATTGCTTAGAATTTCTTGTTGATTGTATACATGTGCCACTTGCTAGCCGTTATAAAGTCAGGATAAATTTTAGGATCACTAATCTATAAAGTTAGGATTGAAAATCATTTAATTTGCAATCTGTAAGACACTTATAGATGAATATAACATAAAAAATTGATCCTCATATATGAGGGGAAGAGATGAATAGATTTTGAATTTGACTTGCTGCATGTAGTAATTCTATAGCTAAGGAGCGAAAAGGTGCTCTAATAAGTTTTGTGCTGGTTTATACATATAAATGCCAGTTAGTTGAAGATTGAAAAGTTACTTGGAAGAAAAAATGAACGTATCTGTTGGAAGTTAGAGGTTAAACAATCAAAAAATTAACTATTCAATGTTTTGAAAAGAATCTAACCATGCCTCATGAATATCCATAAGCTCCAGTGACGTTGCATATGGGTTATTTTTATTGATGAATATATATCTGAAATTTTTTGTAGGATGTTTATCTACTAGGAAAATATAATTGTTGATGAATTTTCAGACTATGAAATCTGAAGAAAAAAAGACCTTATTTAATTTTTATGGAGGGACCAAAATTGTGTTATAAAATTTTGCAATCATTATAATATAATTTTATTATTGTACTACTTTTATAGCTTTCAAATTTTTATAAATTAAAGAATATTTATTTTTTTCTATTTGTGAGGGAGGCAAAAATACTTGAGAGCCTCTATCGCCACCTCTGTTTTTATGTATCTAACTTTTTAATAAAAAATATACACTTTATAATCAGTTCCATTGGGTTCCATTTTGATAGCTATGTACCCAAGAATATGCAATCTTTAATTAAAAAATATTTTGATTACGTGATACCAGAAAATAATTAAAATAATATATTTAAAAACTAATATTGATATGATTAATATTTTAACGAACTAACCATTGAATTCATCAATATACTTGTACTTGTCATGCATGTAAAATTTTAAGTCGATCTAAAATATTGTATATATTAATATTTATTGAAGTATTGATACAAAGAAAGTAGCTTAATTTCTCAAAAAATTATTAAAATAAAGTAGCTTAATTTCTCAAAAAATTATTAGAATTACAAAGAAAGTAGCTTAATTTATCAAAAAATTATTAATGCAATTATAATTAGCTTGATATGTATGTATGCACTTTAGTCATGGTAACTTTTAGTCATATATGTGATCTTATGAAAATCTTGCATCTTTTTTTTAGTGATCAAATATTTGTGTGGCATTATTTTGTGTAGATGGATCGTAATCAAGATCAAAATGCAATTGCTGGAGTCGTGGCTTCAGTTTTAGCTTTTGGGGCTCTTTGGATTAAAAATTAAAAACTAGGAAGGAAATTACTTCTCACCTTCGTGTGAATCGAGATTATGAAAGAGAAAATTATATTAATTGTATTTTATATAGTGGTGACCAGCATTGTATTGATGCGATAAAGATGAGACCGATCGCCTTTTTTAATTTGTGTGATATTCTTAGTAAGAATAATTTTTTACAATAAACTAAATCTGTGAATATTAGGGAGCAAGTAGTTATATTTTTACATATAACTGGTTATAATGTAAGGTTTCGAGTGATTGGATCTAGATATTATAGATCAACTGAGACAGTTCACTGTTATTTTAGGGTTGTATTGAGAGCTATTTTGAAATTGTATAAACTAGTTATTAGATTACCTGATGAGTCAACTCCTAGTGAAATCAGAAACAATCCAAGGTTTTATCCTTATTTTAAGGATTGTATTGGAGCATTAGATGGAACTCATGTTCGTGCATCCGTTCCACTTAGCATTCAAGGAAGATTTCGTAGCCGTAAAGGGGGGATGACACAAAATGTATTGGCTGTCATTACATTTGATTTGAAATTTTCCTATGTTCTAGCTGGTTGGGAAGGTAGTGCACATGATTCTCGTATTTTAAGTGATGTAGTTTCACACCCAAGAGGATTAAGAATTTAGAAAGGTAATAATTATCATTAAATACCAAATAGTTCTAGTAAGCTCATAATTTATTAGTATTAATTATGTTTTATAAAATTGTAGGTAAATATTATCTTGCTGATGCTGGATATGACATCCAAAATGGATATATTACCCCATATTGTGGTGTCCGATATCATTTAAAAGAGTTTAGTGCTCAGGGGCCTGAAAATGCAAAGGAACTCTTTAATCTTCGTCATTCATCATTACGAATCACTATTAAATGTGTTTTTGGGATTTTGAAGAAACGGTTTCGTGTATTAGATGCTGAACCATTTTGGAATTTTCAAACTCAAGTATATATAGTTTTGGCTTGTTGTATCATTCATAATCATATAATGGGAGTTGATCCTAGTGATTTACTTAATCAAGGATTATACGATGAGCTTGAGTCTGATTTGATAATACCAACTCTTACGAAGCGAGAAGAAATAGAAGAAGCAAAAGAATGGTCTGCTAAGAAAGACGAAATTGCACAAATTATGTGGACTAATTATATGGTTAGAAATATTAGGTAGGTTTAAGGCTTAGGGTTATTGTTTCTATGTTATGTATGTTATGTATGTGGACTAATTATATGGTTAGAAATATTAGGTAGGTTTAAGGCTTAGGGTTATTGTTTCTATGTTATGTATGTTTTAGTATTAAAATTGTTTTTTTTTTGTTAATGTTGGTTGGATAATGATATTGAAATTTTAGTTTGTTGGATTTTGAAATGATTATGTCTTGAATTTGTTAGATATTGATTATGTTTTAAGCTTGTTAGATATTGAATTTATTATGTTTTAGGCTTGTTAGATATTGAATTTATTATGTTTTAAGCTTGTTGGATATTGAAATGATTGACAATGACAATTATTTATGTAGAATGGGTAAGGGCAACAAAGAAAGGACCTCCAAGCAATTCAAGTGGACAAAATCGATGGAACATCTTTTTCTTGAAATTCTAGTAGAAGAGGCCTAGAGAGGAAATAAGCCTTCTAATACTTTAAAAGCAATTTCTATTAATCAAGTTGCCGAAGTTATTTCTGAAAGATTTCAAGTCCAATGCGATGCGAAGCATGTGGAAAATCATTTGAGGACTGTAAAAAACCAGTGGCAGATTATATGCATAATTCAGGGTGAAAGTGGTTTTGGATGGGATGATAACATGAAAATGATCACATGTGATAGAGCGACATATGATGCAGTAGTGATGGTAATATATGTATATATATGTTAAGTATATTTCAATTTTTTTTACTTGTTATTCTAATTGTGTATAATATCTAACAGGCACACAAGAAGTATGAACCATTTTTGAATAAAAGCATTGATCATTATGATGAAATGGCTTTGGTTGTTGGAAAAGATATGGCAATAGGGAGTTTTGCAGAACATTTGCTGACATAGATTTGGATGATGGTAACCAAGATTCAGTGTCTATAGACTGTGACAATGAAGAGACTAGAGAGGTAAGAACAAAAGCATATTCATCTGGCACATCCAAACGTAAAAGAAAAAATGTTCAAGAAAGTGTCGTTGATGAACAAATTAAATTTGTGGGTGAACAACTTGGTAAAATTGCTAATGCTTTGGAACAATTTACTGTGGATAAGACACCACATCTTTACGAAGAAGTGATGTCGATGGAGGAAGAAGGATTTGATGATGACTTCCTGTGTCTTGTGTTTGACTATCTAGTGAGTCATGAATTCGAGGCCAAAGCTTTTTTAGTTAAAAGTAAGAAGCATTAAAAAATTTGGCTTCAAAAATTTTCTCAAGGTTAAAGATATTGATACTTTTAATATGGTGTAATATTAGTTATGCACTTGGACAATGTTGTTGTTATTATATGGTGTATTACTAATTATGCATTTGGATAATATTATGAATTTCTAGTATTACTTGTGGTTTAAAGCTAATTTATAATTATTCAATCCTTGTTTTTTATTTTTTTATAACACGATTACAAATAATTTATTTGACTTTGGTTGTTTTCAGTTTATGACGGTTAATATTCTAGCTTAATAATTGAGTATTATTATATATTTAATTTTATTTATGTATTTATAAATAAATCATTGCAATATATGTAAAAAAATTTAAAATATAAATTTATTAATATATGTAAAAACAGCTTTTCTAGAAAATATTTTCAGGAAATTTGCCAAACAACAGAAAATATTTTACACAGATTCATCCAAACACCAGAAAAGTAAATTATTTCCAAAAAAGTAAATTATTTTCCAGAAATCATTTTACAGAAAATATTTTACTGGCAAACAAATGAAGCCTTATTTTAATCTCATTAAAGTTAATCTCACCACCTATTCAAATGATAAAAAAAAGGCAAAATTAAATATTACGCCTAAAATAAAGATAAATAAGTACAAATACAAATAATACATGAGTTGTCAAAGCTCAACAGCCAGGCCTTAACTTTTATTGTTTGGTTTGGACCATGCTATGGACCATGCTTTCAGATCAATAAAGCCGAAAACTAACACAGTGGAGGGCTCAGGTTAACTGATAAGACTAGACAACTTAAGGGTAAGTGAAGAGAGCAAGAAAGAAACAAGGATAGATATGGGCAAATACCATTCTGGCTTTAACTCTACAAATATTTATGGTTGTTTGCAGATTCATGTCAAGTTGCCCAAATAGTTTCTGGGTTTTGATTAGTCCCAGGGCCCATGCAGCGATGCTGATAACAAGAACAAACCTCCTATTGCCATGCATTCCCACACAGTACTTGTGCTGGTTACCATCCCTTTTGGAAGAGATGAATTTTTGGCCTCCTTGTGCTAGGAGTCATCCTCTTCCATTGCTTGCTCTGGCTCTGCTGCATTATCAATTCATGGCAGGCTTTGAAGGACATAAAAGAGTGGAGGCCTGGCTTTTCAATTATTCATTTGTCTTTCCATTGAGTAAGCATTTTCAATTTCTGACTTCCATGGCCTTCTTTCTCCTTTTTTGTAATTATACCTTTTTTTCTAAAAAAACAAAACAAGAGGCTTTTTCTTGTGTTTTCGCTTTCTTATTTTGGTCTCAGGAGGGCTTTCTCTTCTGTTCCAGCGTGTGGATCACAGCGATGCACTCTCCAACAGATAATGGTTACAAGCAAGATTTAAATTATGACAAATATTGATAATGCGACTCAATGTGCTAATCCCTATATTTTCTTTGATAGAAAAAACATTACAAAACGATTACATTCTTAAAATACTAATGACACAGACAAACAGTATTATGCTCATTTATCAATATATTCCGTACTAAATTTGAGGGCTCCCCAAATAATTGTACTGTACCCAATTCACTTAAAACTATTTTGATCATATGATTGATAATCTTATTTTGAGCTCTTGAAACGTGACGAAATATAACAATGATGTTAGATCTGTCAAAGGCCAATTTTTTTTTGTTTGCTAAAGATTTATATTTTTCAAATTTAACAATCAAAATGAACTTAATTACTAAATTCAAGTATTAAAGTGAATCAAAAACAAAAAAAAAAACATAATTATCAATTTAAGGGTAAAAAAAATTACATTAACCCTTAAGAAGGGTTGGAATTTTTTATGGGAATTGAAAAATTATAGCACATGAATTAATCCTGCAACCATTTCAATTGATTGAGGAATTGAAAGATATTATTTGCAAGAAATAATTGGGGTGACATTGACGTACAAAAGGATATAATAATCTCAATCAACTTAGAATGTCACCAAAATTGGGCAATTTACCAAAAAAAGCCGTTTTTTTTTAAATTTATCGAAATGGGCCGATTTTTTTATTATTTACCGGAATGGGCCATTTTCCGGGAAATCGCATCCACGTCAGCGCGATGTCAGGGTACGTGTCAGGACATCGCGCTGACGTGGACACGATGTCCTGCCACGTGGCTCGTTTTTGGGGACGCGATTTTGACGCTTTTTTTACGTTTGGTTTTTTTGGCTTTTAGGGTTTAGGGTTCAGGATTTTTAGGGTTTTTAGGGTTTTTAGGTCCCGGAATAAATTATTTCGAGTTGACGTTTCTGGTCAAATAATATAAAATCGCTTCTACCAGGATGCTATTTGAGAAGAAATTGTGAAATCCCGCCCTCGTGGACGCGATTTTGCTACAGTAGGTCATGTAAGAAATAATTTTTTTTTTGACGTTTCTGAGCAAATAGTATAAAATCGCCTCTACCAGGATGCTATTTGAGAAGAAATTGTGAAATCGCGCCCTCGTGGACGCGATTTTGCTACAGTAGGTCATGTAAGAAATAATTTTTTTGACGTTTTTGAGCAAATAGTATAAAATCGCCTCTACCAGGATGCTATTTGAGAAGAAATTGTGAAATCGCGCCCTCGTGGACGCGATTTTGCTACAATAGCAAGTTTGGGCTGAGGCTATAAATTAGGCAGAAAATGTTCTTAGAATGCATAAGTCATAGCAGAAACAATTTAGAGAGGCTAAGAAAGTTAGAGTTTCAAAATGAGTGAACGTATTAGTGCTGTTATTTACTACTGTGGTGAGGTTTGCCACATCGAGAATGGTGTTATTTTTTTGTCGGAGAATACGGTGCGACTGTCATTTAACCAGAACATAGATTTGACAGAACTTCGTAAAAGAATTAGGCGTAAAATCTTCGAAATGACGCCAATGAAAGTTCTGTCAATCACATATCGATTTTGTTCTTGTGTTGATCTGGTGACATATGACTCGTTCGACATAAAAGGTGCTCGTAGCTTGGAGGCAATTGATACGACCATGCCCCGGGCACACTTTTGGATCAGCTCCCTAAGCATTGTTTGCAAATCCATGCGAGCTGAATTAGTTCAATTTCATTTCGTTAAGCTCCGTTTAGCTCGTTTCCAGCTCACTCGAGCTCAAGTCAACTCACTCAAGCTCAATTCAGCTCAATCTTAACCCAATGAGCTTATTTTTAGCTTTCTTTAGCTTGCATTTATTTTGCTGAAATAAACCATTTAATTTGTCATTAGTTAAATTAGTTGTTTATCTTAAGTTAGTTAATTTGTTAAAATCTGGACAAATAATTAATTAAGTGTTTTAATTATATCTAAATTAAATACTTAATTAATTATGATGTTTTAAATATGTCTAAAATTGTTAATATGTATGGCCAAATTTAATGTGCAAATTATTGAGTTCATATGCTGCTAATTTAATGTGTTTGAAATGCATTTAACTTGCTGATTTAATTTGCTGCAGGTTCATGAACGGATTGGTGCAATGTATGGGACTGTGCATGCACAATTGAGGTTCAATGGATGGCATTTAAATGAGCACATGCATTTGGGACGTTCATGCAAGAGGGAGTTGCTGAAAGTTCATGTATTTGAAGATTCATGGATCATATTTATGGGGGAAAATACATGGGACGTTTCATGCATGATTCATGCATTTGCAAGATGACCATTCAAGTATTTTAGGCATATTAATGCCTCATTCAGCCAAGGAAGATGTAGGATAATTAAAGAGCTGCACATTCATGGAATTATGGAGATTCTTCAAGGCTAAGGATGCATGATGCATCAAGTGAAGCATCATGATGGTTCGGCCAATTCATGTACCATCTTCAAGCATGAACTGGATTTTAATGCTATTTGTGTGAACATGTTAAATACCTGTGTGAACAGAATTTAAGTTAGTGTGAACAACATAGATGCCGAATATCAATAGGCATTTTAGGCTTATAAATAGCTTACTTGTTTATTGTAAAAGGTTACAGAATTTGATTATTGAAAACTTGATTGTGAGGTTTCCTCCTATCCTATTTCGTACGAGTCTCGTTCTGACTTATCTAGCTCGCTAGTGGCGTCAACCCGACTTCTTGAACTTATCACCATCCTGGTGTGGCGTTCATCCACCTTTTTATACCTTTGGTTCCTACCTTTCTATAGGTAACGGGTCAAGGTCCATCTTCGACAATCCATTAAACCCACCTTAAGCAATATAAGTCCCGGGGCAATACTTCATATAGTATTGAATCGTTCTTCGCTTGAGTTCTATTTTCCATTCCATTTTAACTATTAAATTATAAACAATATTTCTTTATTTCACCGAGCCTATCAAACATCTATCCAAACCATCTTTTGAACCCATTTTCTCAACTTTCGCTATAAAAAAATCATCTAACTCCATCTATCTACAAAATCGATCAAACTTCTCGTCGACGATCGGGCAATCAAGTGAATCGACTCAATCAACTGAGCCGGATCACATCAGCAATGGTGCAGACTCATCTTGCTAGTGGAGCAACTTATATTGAGTTATATGTACAATTTACGTCGCCAACTGATGTACTTCCGTCCGGTGTTCGAGATGTATACACGACCCCTGGCCGACACTCGGTTAGCAGGTTACAAAATACGGAATAGCCCATGTTCGGTAGCGGTGTCGAATGCACATCCCCCGCAAGACACTCTGTCGGTGGATGGGACATGTACGTCGGTGGCTCGACGTTTGATGCTGGAAATACGTACTGGGGAACTACATCAAGTTCTAGTGGATGGCAATCTACATCCAATTTGGGACGTTATCAAATGCCCAGAAAAAGGGATGACGTACTACGTACGACGTCAATCGATGAGGGGACATCGTACGCTGTAAATGATTGTGGGTCAGAAGATGACTCCGATGTGGATCCACCTCGAGAGCCCGGGCCGGATGATGCAGAAGTGGGATTATTTTCTGAACCGGAGCCGATTCTAGTAGAGAGTGAAGATGCTGAAAGGAGTTCAGATGAAGAAGAAAATCCACGATTCAGAGCATACTCACCTCCAGCCCACATGCATAATGTTGATCTGTCAGCGGATGATGCGTTAGAGTTTCCAGATCTACCACACCGGTTGCACGATCGTACAAGTTCGGGGGTAGATTTCGATGAACTTGAAGTTGGTAATCAGTTTACCAACAATGATAGTTTTATTGGTGCTTTGAAACAGCATAGCATCAAAAATGGCGTTAATTACCACGTTGTTAAATCAAAGTCTGATAAGTTTGAGGCGAAGTGTGCGGTGCAAGACAACACATATTCATGGAAAATCGTCACCTCGTTAAGGAAAAGGACAGGGTTGTGGGAGATAAAAAAGTACAAAGGTCCACATACATGTGCTGCAGGTACATGATTGAATGTATCTAAATAATAATTTTATTTTGCAATGTTGCATTATTTAATGTACTCCCTCTGTAGGTGTTTCACAAGATCATCCCAAAATGGATTCAGCTATGTTAGCTAGCTTGATACTGCCCATGATAAAAGCAGATCTTAGGACTTCAGTGCCGGTGATAATTGCCAATATCCATAGCCAAATGGGGTACACGCCCTCTTACCGTAAGGCTTGGATAGCTAAGCAGAAGGCGTTGGAGAAGATGCATAGTGGGTGGGACGCCTCATATAATGAAATATGGCAGTGGTGTCAGGTGTTAGAGAGATACATCCTAGGTGCCATCACAGACCTTGAAACGGAACATGCGTACTACAACAGCCGATTGCTACGTAGATGCCAAGTGTTCAAACACCTATTTTGAACCTTTAAGCAATGCCGAGACGCATTTCCATACTGCAAGCCGTTGGTACAAATTGACGGTACCTTATGTTCGGTAGGTATACTCATCGGCTATTGGTTGTAGTGGCACAGGACGGCGGTGGGAGAATTCTTCCAATTGCATTTGCAATAACACTGGGGGACTCGTCTGATGACTGAGATTTCTTTCTCTCGAGGTTAAAGAGGCATGTGTGCCACCAACTTGATATCTGTGTTATTTCAGATCGGGGCGCCGGTATACTAGCTGCATTTGATCGAGAGGGAAGCTTGTGGCAGCGCATACATCATAGATATTGCCTAAGACACGTTTCTTCGAACTACTACAGGTAATATCCATCTAAGAGCGAACGACGACAAGTGACCAACATGGGTATTTAGTCTATAATTGTATTATTTCGTTTCTCAATTTGAATTAGTTTTATTGGTAGAAGTGGTATAAAATATTCGCTATGATCTTATATTGGCAGGGTATGAAATAAATAAAGATCGATTTACCGAGATGTTGGCAATTTTACGATCCCAAAACGGAGAAAGGACGGACTACCTTTGTAACATATGTTTCGAATAGTGGGCACAAGCATACGACAGAAGCCTACGATATGGCCATATGACGTCGAACCTGGCAGAATGCATAAATTATGTTCTTAAAGGAACGTGCCATCTACCGATAACATCGGTTGTGCGAGAGACATATTTCTGTTTGGCGGCGCTATTTCCAAAGCGAGCAGCAACTTATGCAGGCCAGATGCAGGGTGGCCATGTATGGTGCAGTAAGGTAGTTCAAGAAATTAACAAGGCGAATGCGAGGGTTAGGGTTAGAGTTAGGGTTAGGGTTTTTAATTAAATTATGTTAGGGTTAGGGTTTTTAATTAAGTTAGGATTTTTAATTAAATTAGGTTAGGGTTAGGGTTTTTAATTAAGTTAGGGTTTTTAATTAAGTTAGAGTTTTTAATTAAATTAGGTTAGGGTTAGGGTTTTTAATTAAGTTAGGGTTTTTAATTAAATTAGGTTAGGGTTAGGGTTTTTAATTTAGTTAGGGTTTTTAATTAAATTAGGTTAGGGTTAGGGTCTTTAATTAAATTAGGTTAGGGTTAGGGTTTTTAATTAAGTTGGGGTTTTTAATTAAGTTAGGTTAGGGTTAGTGTTTTTAATTAAGTTAGGGTTTTTAATTAAGTTAGGGTTTTTAATTAAATTAGGTTAGGGTTAGGGTTAGGGTTTTTAATTAAATTAGGTTAGGGTTAGAGTTTTTAATTAAGTTAGGGTTTTTAATTAAGTTAGGTTAGGGTTAGGGTTTTTAATTAAGTTAGAGTTTTTAATTAAATTAGGTTAGGGTTAGAGTTTTTAATTAAGTTAGGGGTTTTAATTAAATTAGGGTTAGGGTTAGGGTTAGGGTTTTTAATTAAGTTAGGTTAGGGTTAAGGTTTTTAATTAAATTAGGTTAGAGTTAGGGTTTTTAATTAAGTTAGGGTTTGCGTGGGTATCATCTGTTGAATTGCTGCGTCAGGTGACTGCGTCGGTGCTCTCGTTGGGGACGGTGATTACATGGCCACTGATGATGAGCCGGGTGACTGTCTGGGCCTCATTGAGGAGCTGCATTCGTAGTCTTCTCGTCTTGGATTTAGAGGCCCGCGCCTTTCCCTTCCGACACGTATTTGCCGCTGCCTCTCCT
Source organism: Gossypium hirsutum (assembly GCF_007990345.1). Lineage (NCBI taxonomy): Eukaryota > Viridiplantae > Streptophyta > Magnoliopsida > Malvales > Malvaceae > Gossypium > Gossypium hirsutum. The sequence continues at coordinate 9,605,005 of NC_053442.1, read as the reverse complement.
CTGGCGTAAGTAAATACGGCTTGCCATGGATCCTAAACCATGGCATGTATTCTGGAACGCACGCTAACTCCGGAACGATGATTTGTTCCCGAGTAGGTAGATATTCATGCCGATTTTTCCACATTTCCGTGTACTCGGACCAATATCTAGGCCAATCCGTACCTAATAGCCGAAGGTCGATTTTGTGGTGATCGTCAAACACCTCAGGGTCCGCAGGAATCGGTTGTCTATATCCAAACTGTCGTAGCACTCTGTTTGTCTGGTAGGGCTCCACGGTTGCATAGTTGATCAACACCACTTTCGAGTGCCAAGCATTCGGATTTTGTAAAAACTCTTCCGGGATTACTGCCTGAATTGCCGGATCCTCGTATGGTGTCCATTGAAACTATATGAACATGATAGAAATATTAGTTATATACATAATACTAAATACTAAATAGTAAATATCAATCGACTAGCGAATGTATGGAAATATCTATTTGCAATAATACTTACTTCTGCTTCCGACCGTTGCTCCAATAGAAGCCGTATATCTTCAAGTTCAAACGGTAATCTACGATAACTTGCCGGATGGTTCCACCTAATTAAATAAATTTTTAGCATACTTTTATTCTTACAAAATCTACATAATAATTCCAAAATGTAATATAAAATTTACCTCGTTACGAGTGGGACTGTATATGGGTGGTTCACTAGAGGACGTAGAAATGGAAAGCGAAACCGTGCCCATGATTGCAGTAGTGACAGGCAACCTCTGATTTATGCTCTCCTCGGTCACGTCGCCCCGCACATCTCCCGATATAATGTTGCCAAGACGGCAGACCCCCAACTAAATTCACCGGCTCCTCTAAAATCATCGAGTTTTAGCAGCCACCTTAGATGTACACGGCTCTGTGACGTGTCGGGCATCAGATAACCTCTAATTATTTGAAGAATGTATGATTGAGCATATCGGATTCTTTCAATTTCGGTTGAATTTGCATTCGGATCGGGGAAGGTGGCACGTAACCAGCCCATCTCGACCTTACCTCCATCCATTTTATCCGGAATAGCGCCCAAAAGCTCGTAGCACACCGCCTCCCAATTGCTAGATTGGGCAGACCCGGTGACTGGGTGCCCGTCCACCGGCAATCCCAATTGCAGATGGACATCTTCTAGAGTGATAGTGCACTCTCCACATGGAAGATGGAATGTGTGCGTCTCGGGTCTCCACCTCTCGATCAACGCACTGATCAGTTTCGGGTCCAACTTGCATCCTCGGCCTACCGTCGCCACGTGCCAGAAACCCGCTTCCCACAGGTAGTTCTCTACTAATGGTGATGGAAGAGCATGCATATTCCAGATATTGCATTCCAATACCCGATCTTCAAACTTTTATAACAAATAATAAATTAATAATTATCTAAAAATACATAAATAAAAAAATCTTAAATAATATTTAAAAATTAAATTTAATACTTACCATTTTCATTTGCTCCACCGATATGTGATTCCTATCAAGACGAATTAATGATCCGGCCATTGATGAAAATATAAAAAAATTAAAATTATTTTTAAAAAATATAAAAAAAATTAAAATTATTTTAAAAAATGAAATTGAGGGGAAATTGAAATTAAATATGGATTTGAGAGAATTTTGGAAGGAAATTAAGAGGAAATTGAAATTAAATATGGGTTTGAGAGAATTTTGGAAGGAAATTGAGAGAATTTTGGAAGGAAATTGAGAGGATTAGAGAGGAAAAATTAGATATGATTTGTTTGTGAAAAAAATAAGGGGTGGGGGTCTTTATAGTTTTTTTTTTTACTGTTGAGGGGGGCAACGGTCAAAATTTTAACAGTTGGGGTACTGTTCACGCGCGGCCTACATCGCATCCACGTCAGCAGGTCACGTCAGCAGGTCGCGCTGACGTGGACGCGATGTCCTGACACGTACCCTGACATCGCGCTGACGTGGACGCGATTTCCCAAAAAATGGCCCATTCCGGTAAATAATCAAAAAAATCGGCCCATTTCGATAAATTTTGAAAAAAATCGGCTTTTTTTGGTAATTTGCCCACCAAAATCCCCATCAACCGTCCTTAATAAGTATCAGCGATTTGAAAATTAAACTGTTTTTGTATCAGGGCCGAAGTCAAAAAAAAATTAAGGATCGAAATTAAATTGTCTATATATTTATAATTTTTAAATGACTAAATCAAATTTTTATTATTTTAGGAGGGCCAAAATATAATTTTACCTTTACTAATTTAAAATTTTCAAAAATTCAAAGGGCTAAATTGAAAATTTTACCATTTTAAAGGAGGTTAGGCCCCTACCAACCCCCCTAAATCCACCTCTGATCTGTATGATATTGATATATTATTCCGTGGATAGTTCAATATTATGAAATGTAGGGTGTCTCATATTTTTTGGACACTTTGCATTTATTGTTGTCCATGTTGCAACGCTGAAGACAGATGCAACCTTTTGAAAAACAGAAGCGATGTCGTGACGATGAAGCATGTGACGCCGCAACAATGCAACGTATTTCTCAAATAATGTAGCCGCATTTGATAGTCAAGCAGGATTTTTTCTTCTAGACGAACTCTAATTACTTTAAGAATATTTTAGTCATATTAACCTTCTAATCTTTGCCTATTTAAAGGGCCATTATAACCCTAATAGAGGTGGTGAAAAAAGAAGAAGAGAACTTTGTATATGAGAGAGGGTTTTGTTTTCGAGATTAGATATTTGTACATTTAGGTCAATTTCTTCTTGATCTAATATTCTTGTTTGTTTTGTTCATTAATAAAAAGTTGAAACATCTTTTACCCATGATTTTTTATCTTCTTAATCATATCAATGAGAAAAAAAATTCAAATAAATTTGTGTGGTTAATCTTCTCTATTTTTTTCATTGTTTATTCAAATTAATTCCCAACATGAAAGCAACAAAGTCAGGTTTTGATGCTTCATAAGTAAAACTTCATTATGGTGTTCATGTAATTAGAAGCAAGGAGGAGGATATAAGAAGAGTTAGGTTGGTACCCCACGTGTTTAGTGGGAAAATAAAATAAGCGGGATATGCAAGATTCGGCTGGGTATAAAGTGAACATGGATGGTCAGGAGATCCAAGATGATCATCCATTTGGGGCCATTTGGGTATCAACATCTATCTACACATTCTTCAATCTTGGGTTTCATCTGAGTTGTTTTATTTAAATAGTTTATATAAAAAATAAAAAAATAAAAAAATATTACTAAATAATGACATACTCATGATACGTGTATAAAAATATTTATATAATAAAATTATAAAAAAATAATATGTAAATTAAATATAATTTTAATTGAGATGATAAAATTAAACTAATTTTCTTAAGTTCAATGTACATATATTTTTCTAGATTTATCAAAATATTAAAAAAAAAGTACTACTTTCGTGTGCTTATAGAACACTACTTTAATGTTTTTAAACTATGTTTTACCATGAAATCATAAAAAAAAGGTAAGATGAATACATGTGAATATAAGATTTAAAAAATTAAGAAGATGGTCCGACCGTCCACTTTTAGGCACTTTACATCTGTACATGTTATCCCTGTTACATAAATCACTCAAAATCTTGCTGATTAATCCAATCATGAAAACAAGCCTATACCTTTTTATACCATAGATGTCAGTTGGTCATCTTTAGGTGATAGGTATACTTTGTGTTGAAGACTAGTAGACTTAATTCAAACCAATTTGAAGAGAGTAGTGAAATAATTTCTCTATTAAATTGCCACACATGTTACTATAATGTAATTTTTCCCTTTTCTGCTAACTATAACTTCATCTTTGATAAGATTAATTTAAGGGTTAAACATATCCTTTTTAAAGTCAAATAATATTTTAACCCTTATTTATAATTTAATGTTTTTTTTTATAATTTTATATTGGGTATATAATTATTCCCACATTGAAATTTATCACATTGTATATTTAAGTTTGTAATGGTTGTATTTTAATATTTAAAATATAATTTATGTATATTCAAATTAATTTTTACAGATAATTAATATTAATTACTTTTAAAGATTTAAAATATATATTATATATAAAAATGTTAATAATAAGTTAAAATAAATTATTTTTTATTGAAATATTATAATATTAATGAATTTAAACATTATTTAAATGCATATACTTTACATTATAAATCATGTTTGAAATGAACATTTTATTTTTCAAAACTATTTTTTCACGCCAGTACTAAAAATTTAAATTTTAAATTAAACTTTTCAATTTTTTTTTTCAAATGACTTTTTAAAACCATGCTAAAACCAACCACACTCTTGGTAAGATAATAAAATAAAATCTATATTACTATATATAAAACGAAGGCCCATCTTGAAAGACACCTGTCGATTCCTTTTTTTTACATGTTAAAATAATGGTTAAATTTTAGTTTTAACCCTTCTATTTTTAGAATTATATAAGAATGGTTAAATTTTAATTTTAATTCTTATATTTCACTCAAATTTGATATTTAATTTCTATACTTGTCCATTCTTTTTCCTTTTTTTTTGACATAAAAAAATAGTGGCTAAATTTTAGTTCTAATCCCTCTACCTTTTTAAGATTATATAAGTATGGTCAAATTTTAATTTTGATCTCTGTATTTTGCTCAAATTTAAGATTTAATCTCTATACTTTAATTTTGACATAATTTAGACACATGGCCATTCTTTTTTTCCTTTTCTTTTGACATAGAAAATTATGGCTAAATTTCAATTCTAATCCATCAAATTTTTAAAGATGATATAAGAATGGCTAAATTTCATTTTTGCTCCCTATATTTAGCTTAAATTTGAGATTTAATCTCTATACTTTAATTTTGACATAATTTAGACACATATCCATTCTTTTTTTCTTTTCTATTGTCATAGAAAATTATGGCTAAATTTCAGTTCTAATCCATCAACTTTTTAAAGAGTATATAAGAATAGCTAAATTTTAGTTTTGCTCCCCATATTTCGCACAAATTTGAGATTTAATCTCTATACTTTAATTTTGACATAATTTGATGCCTCAACTTTTATAGTGTCATTAGTTAGTCTAAATATTTTGTTTTGATTAAAATGTCGAGCTGATTTTTTTAAGAATTGTTAACATCATTAAAATTCCCTATTAAATTCAAGTCCATTATAGTGTCATTTTGGTTTCATGGATACCAAAGGAGTATTTTTTTTTATTTCAAAATATCAAACCAACAAAATTAAGGAATCACTCAATAGCATGACATAATATATATAACATTTCTTCTTCTTCTTCTTCTTCTTTCGACTAGATATCAATCAAACTTTTTCTAAACTAGTCTATACTCTATAAAAATTTTAATGGTGGTAACAAATAGACTTAAATTTTAAAATTTAAAAAGTAATTTTTTGAAATTAAAAGTATAAAAATTAAATCCCAGAATACAATAACTTTGAGCATATTATGACTTTAAACTTTTTATTTTATAATTTAATAATAAATAAGTAATGCGAGGTGTGGCAGCAACCGTACTAGTAAGAAATAAAAATTGGTGGTGCCACATGCCAACCAGTGAACCAAATTCTTTTATGGGAAATGGTCACCGGAAAAATGTTGTCCTACAAAATTTTTTGCCCTTTAAAAGAATGAGAAAGAAAAAAGTTGTAGCACATGCTGAAGGAGAGAAGCCTTGCTTTAGGATCCCACGATTGAAAGGATAATTTATGAATTGCAATATTTTTGTGTTATGATTATGTTTGAAGCATTATATTTATATAAATTTTAACATAATATAAAGTTACAAATAATAAATTGATATCCCACAATTTTAAAAAGGTAATGAAAATTTAAATTAATGCTCTCAATTCTATCTTCCTTGTATGGATTTGTAGTTCGAATAAACTACCAAGCTATGCATAATGAACAAGTTTTTGACATTAGTTGTACCCAAAGAAGAAAGCTTTTTCACTTTTACTTGATAAAAGATTTACAAATTGATAAAATATTTAGAAACAAGTGCTTTGTTTATACATGTATAAAAGAAGATCGTGGGCATTCCAATATGTTCTTTTAATTGAAATATCATGTTGGAATGACCATATCTTCTAGTAATCAGTGAAATCCAAAGAACTCTAAAGTTGCACCTAAAAAGCAAGACATCGAGTAATTACAATTTATTTATTGCTTTGTCAAGATAAATGAGTGATACATGAAAAAAAAGAAAAAGAAACAATAACTATCGCTGAAATTACATCTGACAATATTGTCACACCTTTTCTTTATGAATGATGTGGTTTTGTTTGTGAAAGTTGTTCGAAAGTCTATGAATGCCATCAAAGAGACTTGGGAAATGAACAACCGGGGTAAAGTATCATCTTTTAGAAATCAAGGGTTATGTTCTCTCCTAGAATTGAAGGTGCTCCAAAATCTTTGGGATGGATGCTCTCTATATTAAAGAAATCACCGATTTGAGTAGATATCTTGGGTTACTTATCCACTCAAAACGACTTCAAGCAAAGATTACGAGTTTATCATCAGTAGAATATGAGGTAAGCTAAGCTCATGGAAGGTTGATATTCTCTCTCCCACCAAAAGACTTGTTCTTATCCAAGGAACGATCATTGCTATCTTGACTTTATGTAGTGTCGCCTCCTCCTAGGAGCATCTGAGACCACTTGGACCGAATCCATTGAAACTTTCTTTGAGGGGGAAAGTGAGGAAGCTAGAAAGATTCATCTTATAAGCTAGGATAAAATCACCCAAGCAAAGTGTAATGGAGGGCTAGGTCTAAGAGTTATGAAATACCATAACCAAGCTCAAAACATGAAACTAGCTTGGAGACTTATACATGAAAGGGATAAATTATAGGCAAATGTACTATTCTCCAAGTACCTGTTAGGTAGGCATGTAGTCTTTTCGAACCTAAGGTGGCTATGAAAATTTATAAGATAGTGAGTTATGTTCCATGTGTCAAATAAATTCAATTATTCTGTTTGTTGAGTTCTTACAATAAGGACTAAATTGAACTAAATTCAAAATATAAAAATTCTATTCCGAAATGTGAAAATGAAGTTGATTCTAATATAATTGCCCAAGTAAACATGATGAGAACTAGTGGGATATAGATGACATGCTATTAGAAAATACTTAGCATGCTCTTTGTTCTGACATTGCACTTCAGTGCCACTTTGTTTTGATTAAGCACTTCGGTGATATTCTATTCTGACATGGCACTCCAGTGCTATTCTGTTCTGTTATAGCACTTCGGTACTATTTCTGTATATCCTACGTGTTCTGTTAAGTCTACGTTGGGCCTTCGTTGAATAATAAAAGAAAAAAAAAGCTAAGAATAATATGACAAGATTATGTGTTAGTGATGGAATGATAATGAAAGGAATTATAATGATTGAGTTATAGTATGCAAATTCTAATACTAAATTATTATATACTTATTTGTTACAATGCTATTGAACTGTGTTTTCATTTATTTAATAAAAGGTACGTTTAATTCTCGTTGTACTTACTAAGCTTTCATAAGCTTAACGCATTATTTCTAAGCCGTAGGTAAAAACATGAAGTGAGGATTTGTTGAGGGTCAGTCTCATCGCATCTTATCACATCCTATGAGATTGGAGAAGAGTATGTTATCTCCACTATTTTGTTTTAAGCACTATTTTATTTTAAGTATATGACATGTACTTAGGTGAATGTTTATACAAGTAAATTGGGAACTAATTGATTCCCACCCTTGTGTTTGATGTGTTTTGGTGAGTAAATATCAAATATTATTTGGTGTGAGTTATGGTTTGTGTTTGGAATGATTATGAATGATTTTGGTATGGTTTGGATGTGTTTGTAAATAGAATTTTTAGGTCCCCTATCCCAGGCTCGAGACATGTGAAGTGTGTCTCGAGACATACAAACTTCGAACCTAAAAATCTAAAGTAACTAAGCCATGTCTCGAGACATAAAGGACTTTGTCTCAAGATAGGGCAACAACGAAGCTAAACTTCTACAGTGCCATGGCAATGTCTCGAGATATGTAGGCCTTGGTCTTGAGACATATTGACCTGCGACTGAAATTTTTTATTCGAATTAAATAAGACCTGAAACAAAATTTATATGCAATTTAAGCTTGATTAATAGCCTAATTAAGTTCCTAAAAATGTAATAAGTTCTTGAAATTATTATTAAAAGTGTTTAAAATCATAAATGCATATTCAGTGTTAAATGTAACATTTGTTGCTTGAGTTCACACAGGTAAGGGGTGTTACAATTGTAGTCTTATGATGCTCTAATAAATAATACAATTTAAAATTTAAAACCCAATCATTCAACAATAGCAGGTTAATGAGACCCAATTAGATCCTATCAAATTTCTCTTTAATCAACAATAGTAGGTTAACAACACTCTTTATCACAATTTTAATCAAAATTCAAACATATTTAATAAAAATAATTTAATAATAAAATCTTTAATCATCGAAATATCATGCATAATACAACTAAAAAAACTAGTTTAAAAGAAACCTCAAAATCATAAGGTTTTATTATTATTATTATTCTTTCACAAGATTACCAAAACTCAAGGGGAGAAAACATATGGGATGGAATAAACAAGCTATACATTTCATGGCGTGTGATAGTAGAAACATATGAGTAGCCTTGGCGAATATTGAACTTAAGGCGTGAGCTCAAATGCTTAAGTTTTTACATCAAGTGAGCGGGTAATGAAGAATCCTAAAGGATTAGAGGCACAAATTTGAATCCTCTCCCATGTGGTTCCTTTTTCTTTATCTTTTGGCTATCTACTTCTTAGTCCAAAGAACCAACCAACGAACTAAGATTGAAGTTAATTAAAATAATTATGATTAATCTCAAATTAACTAACAAAAAAATATTCTAAATATGAAACATTAAATAAATAAATAAAATCCCTGAAAATTGTGCATCATGTCATCTTAAGAACAAAAGAGAAGTAATTATTTATTGATAAATAGGAATATTTACAATATTTCTCCAAAGTCTATTTATAGAAATAATAAGTATAAATGATATTAAAGGGTAAATTTAATCTTTTTTAAATTGATGGTAAATTTTAATTTAAAAATCAAAGTTGGTGGTAAAGTTTAATTTTAAAAATTCAAATTTTAATGGCAAAGTTCAATCACATAAAAAGTTGAGTGGTAATTTATTTATATTCTTAAAGTATAATGATAAATATAAATCAAAATAAAATATAGTGACAAATATCAATATTCACTTACAATAATGTGGCAAATTTACATTATAACCCATTTTTTATTCATGCTTGTTGCTCGTCATAATTGAAGTTGGCATGTGACATTGTATTATTCGTTGTCAATGTCATGCCATCTCATTATAACAGTGTTATAAAGAAGATATTAAAGCATGTGACATGTTCTAAGTTTAGGTACTCAATTAAGTACAAACGACCAAATTTGTAAAACAAAATTTAAATGGGTTAATATATAGGCTTAAATGCCAAAAAATCCCTCCGAAAATAATTAAAAAAATCATTTGAGTCCTTCAACGAAAAGTGCATCCAATTGAGCCCCTTGAAACTAATTTTCCGTCCAAGCCTTTTATGGGTCGTTAACTTGACGTTGACTCAACAAAGTTGGACACGTGTTGCGTTATGAATGATACACATGTTATTTTATTAAAGTAAAATTTTAATAACATGAAAATTGAATAAAAGAATTTTAATGGCATGGAAAATAAAAAAATGAATTGTTTTTATTAAGTTAGAAAAAACATTAATTAATAAAAGAAAATCTAATTTGAAACAAAATCTTCGGTATGGAACGAACTTATAATCATGGAATCGACTCGATCATCAAATTATAGATTATAGATTATAAGTTCATAACCTCAGCCCATTCCCATTTTGGGCGGAACAGATCTACTAATTCTTTGATTCCAGTTAGTAAAGAGGGACCTTGAACTAAGAAATAGATTCTAGAAGCTAACTGGAAGCTAAACTAAAAAAGGGTAACCTGAGCAATTGCAATAATCGGGTTCATTGATATTCCTGGTATAGTAGATGCTATCACACATACAATCATACTCAATTCGATGGAATTGTTTGATCTTAAAGGGGATCTTCTATAATTTCGCACGTGAGGGGTTTTTTCTTGGTTTCGTCCAATCATTAATAACTTGATTATTTTTAGATAAAAGTAGATAGAAACAACGCTCGTAAGGAGTCCTATTGAAACCAAGAAATGTAGGCCTACCTGCCATTCACACCAGAATAAATGGAGTTTTCTGAAAAAACCTGCTAGTGGAGGAAGAGGATTGAGAGCTTTATATTCTTCAAAAAATCAAAATCAAAATCTTGAGAGCAAAAGTAAAAACTCCTAAGAATCCTAATTGTCAATACATATGAATTTCTTAAGCTAACACTCAAAACTCATTGTTTTTGAAACCCTAAATCAAGTATTGATTCAAAACCCACCCAAAATCTCTTCAATCGAAACTTAAGATTCTGGTATCGAAGCAAAGTAGTTGCCTTAGTTTAATCGAACCCTAAAATACTTCAAATGAACACTGAAATTGAATTAGCCCCGATCTTGAATTGAGAGGAATTGTTAATCATATCGAATCCTAACATTGAGTCATTCGCTTCAATTGTGGTTTAGGATTGATATATGCTTGTTGCTGAGAAAAGGATTAGCAGGTATTAGAGGTGCTCATGGGCCGGGCGGCCCGGCCCGGCCTGACGGCTCGCCTGAAATATGGGAGGGTTTGGGTAAAAATATAGGCCCGAAATATGGGCTTCAGCAAAAAAACGAGGCCTGTTTAGAAAACGGGTCGGGCCTCGGGCACAACTTTTTTGGCCCGGGCCCGGCCCGATATAATAAATATATTTATTTTTTTAATTTTTTTTTAATTTTAAAATATTTTTAAAATACTTTTTTAAATTTAAAATATTTTTAAAATATTTTAAAATACTTTTTTTAATTTTAAAATAATTTTAAAATACTTTTTTTAATTTTTTTAATTTTTAAAATAAATTTTTGGTATTTTATTAAAAAAATGGGCCGGGCCGAGCCGGACCCGGGCTTATGATTTTTTCTCGGGTCGGGCCTGGGCAAAATTTCAGGCCCATATTTCGGGCTAGGCCCGGGCCTAGGACCCGGGCCAAAATTTTTTATGGGCCCGGCCCGGCCCATGAGCACCTCTAGCAGGTATATGAGTTTTGGGTTCATTATTGTGATGATTTATTTCTCTTTAGTTTGAGGGAGATTTATGCATGATGGTTTGATTTTTTTTTTATGCTTATAGAGGTTAATAGCACAAGTGTTGTCTACTTTATTCGTTTCTGATTGAAAATGTGTTGCCTTTGTCTTGTTTTGCGCTTCTTTATTAGATTAGGGATTTGATGAGGTTGGTGACCCCTAAACCCAAAATTTTAACCCTTAAATCATGGTTCTTCTTCTTAAATTCACGTGTCAAAAATGCTCTTTCCACTTGTTCAAATTATTTCCACGTCATAATAACACATGTACTATTCATAACTAAACATGTGTCCAACTTTGCTGAGTCAACGCCAAGTTAATGGCTCGTCAAAAGCTTGGACAAAAAAATAACTTCAAAGGGCTTAATTTGGTGCACTTTCGGTTAGGGGGCTCAATAGATTTTTTAAAAATCATTTTTGAAGGGCTTTTTTGACATTTAAGCCTAAGATATATTGTGGCCCCTAAACTTGGCAAATTGTACTTATTTAGTACCAAAACTTTTTTGTGAACTTATCTAGTGCCTACACTTCGAAACCCTTAACCAAGTTGGTACATTTTATTGATACCCGACTAACACAGTTAGATTTTGGCCTCATAGTCAATAGAATGCTGTCACATGTCTCAAAATTTAATAAAATTTTGTTCTTAAAAATATTAAGATATTAAGAATCTTTTTAATTGATACACAAACAACTGTCTAGACTCATTTGAATTTGGACAACATTTTGTCTAAGTTTATTATGAACATGTATTTCTGGTAATTTTATATTTTTTTATAATTTCAAATAATAATATATAATTTATTTTTAAAATAAATTCTAGGTGTTTTAGAAAATTTTTAGTTTTTTGAATTTTTGTTGAATTTTAGGAATTTTTTTATTTCACATGTACAATAAACTTAAGCAAATGGTTATTCAAGTTCATTCTATACATATATTTCTAGCAATTATATATATTTATAATTTCAAATAATAATATAAAAAATATTTTCTAAAGTTAATTCGAGGTTTTAAAATAAAATTTTATAGTCATTTTAAATATTTAAATATTTAAGGGTACAAAAATTTAAAATGCAATTTTTATATATTTAACCAAAATACCAAATAGTTTATACTTGAATTTTTAATTATGCTCGAGAAAGTTTTATTAATTCTCTAATTAATCAAAATTTTGTTTAATTATCAATTTAAGAACATTTTAGATTGTGTTAGTATGACTTTTTATCTCCCACTCGAATTTATTTAAAAAACATGGAATTTATATTATAAAAACTTGGAATTTTTTTAAAAAAATATTATTATTTTAAATTATTAATTTTAAATTTTTAAAAAATAAATTTACTTTTTCCCTTTCTTTTAAAAAGAATTGTTATTATTATTAAGACACATGCCAATTTAAATCTAAAGGTGTTGAGTGAAATATCAGGAAAAAAAGTATCAACTTAGTTAATAGCTAGTTTGTATTACTATGCGCATATTAAATTTATAATATTTTTTATAATATTAATTTTTGTTTAAAATTTATAATGAATTTCTTCAAACAATCATTAATAAATTGAAAAACTAATGTAACTATAATATATATTTGAAAATATTTGATTAATTTAAAATAAGTTATATTAATGTTATTTAATATTAAAATAATATAAAAATTCATTATAGCTTATTATTTATTTTATATAAAAATTATTAAAATTTGATTTTTTATAATTTTATAAATTTTAATAAAATTATATTTCAAGGAGGAGCGGGAATGGGTGGGGCAATATATGGAAAGTAAAAATAAAAGGCTGCCGATCCAACTCCAGGCTCTCTCTCTCTCCCCTTCAGTTTTAACTCGGGTTTATTTCTGTTTCAACCTTATAAACTCGTGATCCCCCTACTCTGTCTCATTTCTCTTTCTTTTATGGCTTCTCACCGGAAATTATTTCCGCTTCTTGCAAGCAGCCGACCAAAACTAACGGCTTAGTACAGCAGCATTTCCCCCTCATTTTTCAATTCAAATCCCAAAATGGTAATGAATTTTGTCTGTGTTTTTTTAGTTTCAGTCCTGGTGCTAAGTTTGGGAGTAAGCTCGGAACCAGTTGAAGACAAGCAAGCTCTCCTTGCTTTCCTTTCACAGACCAAACACGAGAACCGGGTTCAATGGAACTCATCCACCTCAGCCTGCGACTGGGTCGGTGTCGAATGCGATGCGAACCGCTCTTTCGTCTACACTCTTCGTCTCCCAGGTGTGGGCCTCGTCGGTTCTATTCCTCCCAACACAGTCGGTAGGTTAAACCAACTCCGAGTTTTAAGTCTACGAGCCAACCGTTTATCTGGTCCCATCCCTGCCGACTTCTCCAACCTCACTCTCCTCCGTAGCCTTTATTTGCAATATAATGAGTTCACCGGCCCCTTCCCTCCTAGTCTGACTCGTTTGACTCGTTTGATACGGCTCGATATTTCTTCTAACAATTTCACCGGTCCAATCCCTTTCGCCGTCAACAATTTAACACAATTGACCCGGCTCTTCTTGCAAAACAACAAGTTTTCCGGTTCTCTCCCGACCATCAACACCGACGGTTTAGATGATTTCAATGTTTCTAATAACAACCTTAACGGTTCAATTCCCGGCTCGTTTTCTAAATTCCGTGAATCATCATTTGCCGGGAACCTCGGTCTTTGTGGACGCCCACTACCTCCATGTAACCCATTTTTCCCTTCTCCGGCTCCATCTCCGTCCGAGCCCATTCCCCCTACAACTTCCAGTAGGAAGTCCAGGGAGCTTTCCACCGGCGCCATTATTGGCATTGCCGTGGGGTCTGCAATTGTAGCACTATTGTTATTATTAGTCCTCATTCTTTGCCTCTGTAAACGGACACGACGGCCTCCGAAGCAGCAGAAGCCTTTTACGCCGATAACAACACGAGAAGTTCCGTCAGCGGAGGCGGGAACTTCGTCTTCAAAAGATGAAATAATCGGAGGGCCGTCCACAGAAGGGGAAAGAAACAAGTTGGTGTTCTTTGAAGGCGGGATTTACAGTTTCGATTTGGAGGATTTGTTGAGGGCATCCGCGGAAGTGTTGGGAAAAGGCAGCGTGGGAACGTCGTACAAGGCGGTGCTAGAAGAAGGGACGACGGTGGTAGTTAAACGGTTAAAAGACGTGGCGGTTAGTAAAAGGGAGTTCGAAATGCAGATGGAAATGGTGGGTAAAATCACACATGAAAATCTGGTTCCATTGAGAGCGTTCTATTACGCCATAGACGAGAAATTGCTGGTTTACGACTTCATGCATGATGGTAGCTTATCTGCCCTGCTTCACGGTAAGCTTCTCTGTTTCATTTCATCTCTTTTCCGGGCTTAAGAAGCTATCTTTCATGCAAATGCTTAAAAAATCAAATCATATTGAGGATTAAATTTTTTTTTAGATAATTTGATTTTTCTTTCAATGCAACGTGCATTTCATAATTCATTCTTCTCTGATTACATTTACATATAGTATTGAGGGTTCCAAATGAGTGAAATTGATGGGGACATGGGTGTTGGTGAAATGATGACTCCTTTTGCAGTGTAATCAAAAAACACTTGTGGGTTCCTTTAAAGGCTTTCTTCATCACTAGCTTACTTCCCTTTCATTTCAAGAAACCAGTGGGAAAAACACTTTTAAGTTTGCTGTTCCAATTCAAAATTTTAGTATAATGAATGTATAAAAATAATATTTAATGTTTTTTATATTTATAAAAACTTTTAATACCTTACTTTATATTTAAAATTTTGAGTCCACCGAACAGTAATTCAGTTTAAAGATTATTAAATTATCTTTTTTTTTTATATACAAAAGAGATTATTTTTATGATCGTATTTTTTTTATATTTTTATAAAATTCAATAATTACCGTGACAATGAATTTTATAAACTTTTAATAAATATATTTATTAGGCATGATGTAATTTAGTATTAGTAGATTTAATTAAAATAATGAGTTAATAATATCTGATTGACCATTAATTACATTTTGGTTAATAAAGAAAATTGCACCCTCCACTCCAGTTGGCAAATTACAACAGTTGTGTGTTAGTAGTTTGGTAATGAATTAAACCGCGTCATGATGTGATAAATGTTACAGGCAGCAGAGGCTCAGGCCGAACACCGCTGGACTGGGACAACCGAATGAAGATAGCATTAAGCACGGCTAGGGGCTTAGAACACCTCCATGTTTCAGCAAAACTGGTACATGGCAACATTAAATCCTCCAACATTCTTTTACGATCAGACCACAAAGCTTGTATCTCCGACTTTGGTCTCAATCCACTCTTTGGCAACACCACTCCTCCTAGCCGTGTTGCAGGCTATCGAGCACCTGAAATACTTGAAACCTGCAAAGTTACGTTCGAGTCCGATGTTTACAGCTTTGGAGTGTTATTACTAGAATTATTAACAGGCAAAGCACCTAATCAAGCATCTTTAGGGGAAGAGGGGATCGATCTCCCTCGTTGGGTCCAATCTGTGGTTCGAGAGGAATGGACTGCAGAGGTTTTTGATGTGGAGTTAATGAGATATCATAGCATTGAAGAGGAAATGGTGCAGCTGTTACAAATTGCGATGACTTGCGTATCAACTGTGCCCGATCAAAGACCCGCAATGCAAGAAGTGGTACGAATGATTGAAGATATGAATCGAAGTGAAACTGACGATGGATTACGACAATCGTCTGATGATCGGTCAAAAGGATCCGACGGTCATACTCCGACGGAATCTAGAACCCCACCTAGATCCTCCACACCGTAGCATAATGTGCACAAAGTGGTCATTTGCTCCAAATTGTGATATTTTTTTTTTCTATTTTTTGGGGTTTTAGTTCTTCTCTTAATTGTCCTTTGAAATTATTTTTTAAGTAGATTAGGGGGGATTTGAGTTGTTTTTGGAGGTTGGATAGTTCCATCAACTGATTGGAAAACGCATTTTAGTTTTATTTAATTCTTTCCATTAATGTAATCTGTAACTCCTGTGTCTTGTCCCATTAACCAAATGTTTGGGGTGTAAAATTTGGTATTTGTAATTTTATTTAATAATTTTGTTTTTATTGCAAATGGCCAAGTGAAAGGGGAGTGGGGAGTCGAAATTTTCATCTAAAAATTCCAACCTCGTGTTTGGAATGCCAAATGCATCCACTTTTATATTTTTTGGTAATTTGGAGTTGAGAAAGGTCAGCTCAAAACACAAACCAAACATCCATTTCTTGCTTTTGCCTTAGATTGAGAATATCAAAATTGTAATTTTTTTAAGGTTAATATATATTTTGCTTTGAATTTGTTGATTTATATTTAGTTAGAATTTTTTTCTTTTTTGGGATTTTGTTGGTATATTCAGGTTGGCATATTCATACTAATATCGTTAGTTTATATTACCGTCTCATTGATAGTCAATGTGATAATGCTACATGAAAAATATAAACAAAAGTTAAAAAATATTAAAAATATATAAATTAATAAAAAGTATGATTCATTTTAGATGTATTTTTTAGTAAGTTTATATATTTTTAAATTTTTATAAAATAACAGGTTATTTATATTATTATTCTAAAATTAAAAGTATATAAATTTTAAAAAATTAAAATATATAAATTAATAAAAATATAAAAAAATTTCCTAATGTACACAAATGATTGTCATTTGGACAACCATAACCATTCTTTTATAGATTTATATATACTTTATAATTTTTTTAATTCTTTTAAATATTTATATATTTCCCATAAATTCGTAATTTTTTAATTTTTTATAAATTATAAATTATATATTTTCAAAATTTTATAGGTTTTTTTATATATTTTTTAATTGTATATATTTTCATAAATTTATAATTTTATATTATATATATTTTTCAAAATAATAATATCCTAAGAAATTGATATTTTACAAAAAAAAATTAAAAATATATAAAATTACTGAAAACACATCTAAAAAGAATTTGAATGTATCTAGACAACCATTTATTCAAGTTAATTCTTGATGTAAAAGAATTATAATTTTTATTAATTTATATATTTTTAACTATTTTTTATTTTTTTATAATTTATATTTGCCACGTGACATATTTAGAGGTTGCCATGTGTCACCGTCAGATTAATTATCAAAGTCACATCAACACAAACAAACAATGTTAGTGCAAATGTACCAACCTAGGTGATAAAATACAAGTTCGACCATTAACAAGATGAAAAAAATTAGGTACCAACTAGATAGAAATGGACAAATTCAATAACTAATTTTTTACATGTACATAAAAGCTCTCTAACTCTCTCTTAAGAAACTTCAAGAAATCATTGTTTCTTGTTGTAGCTCTCAGCACAATCTATTGTGTGTTAGTTGTCATCCGGTCTCTTTTTCTCTTCTCTTTCTTTTTTTTGCTTCTCTTTTGGCATAGTAAGCATCCGAACCTTGCCTTTGCCCTTTTTCTTCTCCATTGTTCACTTGGCCTCTTTTTCCCCTTTTTATCTTTTTCACTTGTTTTCCTTCTCTCTTGGCATAGTAAGCATTAGAATCTTGCCCCTCTCCTTCTTTCTCATTTGGGTTGATGTTAGTGAGAGGTTCTCTTTGATCACCTTTGTGGGTTTAGTTATTTTTCTTTCACTGGCAAACCTAATTATTGGTTTGGTTGGCGCCATCGCTACTGTAACAACCCGTTTTTAGTAGTGTCGAAAATAAGGATTTTGGAATCTTAATTTTGATGAGTGAGTTCGTAAATATTTTACTATTTAATATTTACGAGTCAATATTAGTGCTATATTGAAACTTTGATATGATAAATTTGGTAATTTGACAGTTAATTAAATTACAAGTGATTCGACCCTAAAGTTAGTGGTTTGGAAACTGAGGTATCAGGACCTGATTTTCGTAAACCAAACCTGTAAATAGTTTTATTAAATATTTACAGAGTTGTTATATAGGTGAATTGAATTTTGGTCTTAAAATTTTAGTGATTGGATGGTTAATTAAGGTACAAAGACTAAATTGTAAAAAAAACGTAAAAGTTAATCCCTATTGAATTTTATTAGTTAAAAAGGTTTAAATGGTTTTGTTTAAGAATTTGTGTGGAAATTAGTCACTTTTAAATAAGTGGGATGGTTGTTGCATAAATTTTTAATGAATTATGTGTGAAAAATTTAAGTTAAATTAGTAATTAGAGATGTTAAAGTAAAATAAAAACATAAAACAAAAGTTAGAAAGCCATTCATCATCTTTTTTCTCTCCAAGGCCGAACTGCCATTGTTAAATCTTAGAAAATTTTGCCAGGTTTCCATCCTTGCATGGTAAGTGATTCTAAAAAACTTTATATTTTTGAGATCGTTGTAACTTGATCTAGCTAAGCTAAGTATTAAATCATAAAATTGTTAAAGTTTTGAAATGTTGTCATTGATGGTTTTTTTTTTATGTTAAATAGCTTGGTTGTAAGCTTAGATTTGATTATGGACTAAAATGTAAAATAAAATTGTTTTAGTTTTGAGTTTAGGGGATAAAATGAAAATATTTCAAATTTGACATAAAATTTTTGAAATTAGTGGGCTTTAGAATGATTTATTTGAAATCAGATTGTAAATCGGAGTTTAAATGTGAAAGATATGATAGTTTTGATTTTAGGGGCTAATTTGAATAAAATACAAAACTATAATAAAATTGTGTAAAATGAAATTAAGTTGTTTTATGCCTTGAATAAGATGTTATAAGGTAAATGGAACTAATAATTTAAAAAGAATTACTGTATAGATCGAGAATCGGATCAATCGTTAGATAAACAAGGAAAAGAAAAATTTGAGAATTAGTCCCTTGCACTTCACTTGTTGCCATTTTAGTCTAGTAAGTTCATACGGTATAGTTAAGTATATTCATGTAATGGTTGTAGTTGAATTGTGAAATTACAATATTTAAATATATTTTAAATTGTTTACAAATTGGTACAAAATGTGAGAAAAAGACTAAATTGTAAAGAGTTATTTTGATATGTGTACTGAGCCCAAATGAACATATGATAGGATACAATTGGAAAATAGAGTTATCCCGGTGCTGTACAAGATTTATATGAGATGTGATATAGATGTACGGGACATTCACTAATTGTACCAGAATCCAACATTTGTTGTGGATTACCAAGTTTATCTCTAAGAAGATTTAGGTGTGTTTTTTGAGGGATGTGTAGCCTATGGGCTTGGCACTCAGTGCCCAGGTGTGTATATGGGTAGTATAGCTCATTTAAGCAATCAGGTGTATTTTGGGTGGTTACCTGCGCATCCGTATCTCTAAAAAGTAAGTTTCTTTTCTATTCTATATATTTTTTATCAATTTGACAGTTTTTTCTTGGAATTGTCAGGGATGTGCTATTCCGAAATTTCCTCGCATATTCCGTGAATACAATAGAGAGCATAAACCTGATATTATTAGTTTATTGGAGACGAGGGTAAGTGATTTCAAAGTTGACAAAATTATTTCTAGTTTGGGTTTTCAGTTTTCTCACAGGGTTGAGACTATTAGATTCTCTAGAGGCCTTTGGGTGGGTTGGAAAACTCGATTTATGTTGAGATACTATGTAGTAATCCCCAATTCATTTGCATTCGTGTTCTTAGGTCTAATTTTGTTTTGCTTGTTCATATTGGTTTTGTTTATGGAAGCTTAGATAGGCAAAAGAGAAGAATGCTTTGAGTAGACCTTTTATTCTGTCGAAACCTCTTTGGAAATCGACTTTTTATTTCAAAAAACGAAGATGGAGTCGCCACCTATTATTTTTATTAGGTGTGATTGGATCACCTCGAAATTTGATCATTTTAATAAAATTTTAGATTTACTAAAATGATGATTTTCGGTCTACAAAATCCAGGAAATGGGTTCGGGAGTCAGTTACGTATGAGGAAGGGTTAGCACCCTTATAATGCCCAAAATTGGTACCTAGTTGATTACTTGATGTCTTAGTGTCAAGAATTGAGAATTCAAAAAAAAAAGATATGATTCCCTTCTTGCATGATTTGATTAATTTATCGCTAACTAAATTAAGTTTTATGAAAATGGCCTTCTTATTTCGAGTTAATCGAGAAAAAAGATCATGTCCCGTAAGTTAGGACACGATATCTAGAATCCTCGGAAACAAGAATACTAGTCATTTGATTATTACTTAAGTCCTATGTGTCTTGAATTTTAAATATTGGTTATTTTGGTTCTAGGAAAAGGCCATACTCCATAAGTTAGGAGCATGACTCCTCGAATCCTGAAAATAACGAACATTGCCTCGATTTTTATTATTTTTTATACGCTTAGCCAAAAAATAGATGAGTGTATGTAGCAATATTTACAATGTACGATTATGGCAAAGTTATGGTATTAACAAAATAACAACATAAATAATGAAATAAAATGACAATGCTATAGTGAATACAATAATAAGAAATAATGATAACAATAATAATAAAAATATTCAATTAATAATACTATATGATAATAATGATAATGATAACATGTTAATTTGCATGACTTTTTGTGTTTAATTCAAGTAATTTTTGAATTGATCACTGTTGAATTAGTGATTTTATGTTTTAATCTTATCAAGGATGCAATTGGGATACTACGAGTCAAAAACAAGCAGAAAAGGACCAAATTGTAACATAGTTAATAAAGTGAGGCCGAATAAAAAATGTGAAAAAGCCAAGGACTCATCAGATTCTTTTGACTTTGTAAAAGCCAAAATTAGAAAAAAAATCTGATTTTATTTTTTATTAAATTTTAATTATGAGTTGAGTGGTTAAAGCCAAATTTAGTAAATGTTATGTATATAAATAGGGCTTTAAGGTGGCTTGCGAAAGACACATTACATTTTACACTTGATTTTCATTTGGAATTAAATAGAAATTATTTGGTGCATGATTAACATATTGTTACTTCCAATTTCATTTGTTTGTTCTTCCAAAATTTGTTTAATTGCCTTTCAAGTTCTTTCATTTCCCAATTTCCATCATCTTCATTCAAATCCAATCCATAGCCAACCAAAGCATGATTAAATCCATGCTTCACTAAATTCCATCTTAGCTTTAGGTTGGTGTTCTTTTCAGTCGGGAATCGTGAGATACATATCCATACTAAAAATCCTTCCAATCGGTATTCACATTTTTCCTAAGTATCGAAATTGACAACTAATCCTTTAAAGTTAACTCAATTTCAAGTCAAAAAGCGCGTTGGATTGGAGTTGTGTTTGCGGACAGTTGGGGAAACAAGACGGTCGTGCTGTATTCGGATCTTCGAGAACAAATCAAAGGAGAAGTGATCGGGTTTAAACGACCCACGCGGTTGAGGCTGTCAATCCGAATTGGGTTCTTCAGAGTGCAAGGTTGCTGGAATCGTGAATCAGGAACGTGTGTATCTTGATTAGATAATCGGTAAATGTTGGTTTGCAGGTCGTACGGGGACTAGCTACGAGAGGAAGAATTGGCGGTTAGGACGTTCTTAACTGCTATAACCAACTTATTGTTTGGAGGAGAAAATCAATTTTCGAGGATCGATTCTAAATCTAGAATCGACCGAGTCTAGGGCTAAGGCTTATTATCTCTGATTACAAAATCTGAATTTAATTTTCAATTTAATTTAATTTCCAATTTATTTAATTATTTATTTATGTTGTTTCAATTATTTAATTTCTAAACATTTCAAAACTCCCCTAATTTGTATGTTTATTTTTCAGCAGTTCCGTTTGGAGTCGTGGGCACGACTATTGACACGACACGATAGAAATTCTAATCAAAAGTTAAACGTGAAAGTTGATTATAATATCAATCCCTGTAGACTCGACCCTACTATCACTCTTTACTACTATTTAGAGTTATTTTTGTAGGAATTATTTTTGGTAGTTTCGACGCCCAGTAGATAATAATAATGAAATGATTTAAAAAAGTCTGATAATACTATAATTATATAAAATATTGATATTTGGGAAAATTTTAACAAAAATAATATTAGCAATGATAATCACTTGATAATATCAATAGTATCAATAATTAAAAATGAATGACCAATATAAAATAATCGGGAAATTCATTGGAAAAATGTAAATAGCATAAATTGTAAATGCTCAAAATTTAAAAAAAGGAAATAAAGGGGCTAACTTTAATGAATAAAGGATTGAATTAAAATTTAAACAGAATTTAAAGCGTGAACTGCAAAAAAAAAATAAAGAAAAAGGAAATAAAGGACTAAATTAAAAATATAACAAAATTAAAAGCCTAAATTATAAGGAACCAAAAAATAAAGGATTAAATGAGATAGAAAAGTACAGAGACTTAGAAGATAATTATCCCAGCCACATTTACACGTGTCACTCCCTCAGTGGGTCCACAGTGGGTCAAGGGGCTAAATTGCACAAGAATAAAATAAAAGGCATAAAATTAAAGCAAATAAAAATGAAATAGGACGAAATTAAAAAGGAGCAAAAATACAGAGGGACCAATCTTAGGGGGGTTGGGTTGGATATTCGGGTCAAGCTTGAAACGACTTCGTTTTGGGTGTCTAAAGCCAAGCCCAAAATGACGTCGTTTTGAGGAGTCTATATACGTTAAAATGTTTAAAAAAATAATTTTTATCAATTTAAAAAAAAACTATTCCATTTCTTTTTTTTTCTCTCAAATCCCCTTTCCCCCTCTAGCCACAAGGCTGCTACACACCGCCACGACCACTGATCATCGGCGCCAGTGACCATCACCTTCGGTGGTTAGAAAATAAAAAAAAAACTTTTTTTAAAATCCTTTCGAAATCCTAGAGTTAGATCTAGGGATAAAACACTCAAAAAAGGCTGAGATCGATGAAAAATAAAAAGGAAAAAAAATTATTCGATTTTTTCCCTCTTCGACGAGGCCATCAACGGAACCCTTAAGGGTTCCGAGGCTTCTCAAATCGAAGGTGGTTCTCGACGACGGCTCTTAACAAGTAAAAATTTAAACTTTGTTTTTATTCTTATTTTTTCGAAATAAAAAAAAATGAACTACCTTTTTTTTTTGTTTTTAACTTCGTTGTTTTTTTTTGTATTCGATTTCTTTTTTTGTTTACAACAAGTCTGTTGGCTTTTATAGCCAAAGTGATTACAATATTCTATTTTGTTTTCTCTATTTTATTTTTGTATCTGCTTTTTGTTCTTCTGCCTTTTCTTGTCTTTTTTTTTTACAAGTGTTCGTGGCAAGGTTAACGGCATTAAGGAGCCGCGCTTTGCCATTTCGGTGAAAGGAGGGGGAGACCTTGGGTGGCACGCCTGTTAACATGGTGAGGCTGCGGCGCGAATGGAGTTTAGGGTTCTAAGGTTTTTTTTTGTTTAGGTTTTGGGCTGTTGGGCTTTGGGTGTTTGGGCTTTTAGGGTTAGGTTAGATGGGTTAACAGATCGGGTTTGTGTGGGTCATTTGGCTTTGTAAATGGACTTTTAGTTAATGGACTTTGTTGTTTTGTTGGGCCGGACAAAATTGGGCCTATACTGTTGCCCCTCTTTGCTCATTGTCGTGTAATGGGAAGGGAGCAAAGACTTTAAAAAGGACTAATTTTATCTAGTCCTATTTCATCTCTACTTCTCTGGTGCTTCTCTTTTTCAAGTAACTCACTTTTCAATTCATTGGTTACTCTACTCCAATATATCCACTTCGCTACAACTTTAGGAAGACAGGCTTTAGTGTCACAGTTTCGACTTTCTCCATTGCAACTTCAAGTAGATAAGATTTATTGTTGTAGTTTATTCTGACCCACTGCAACTTTAGGGGTATAAGATTTGTAGCTTCATCTTACTCCACTGCAACTTCAGGAGATAAGATTCACCATTATCCCAACCACATTTACATGTGTCATTCCCTTAGTGGGTCCACAGTGGGTCAAGGGACTAAATTGCACAAGAATAAAATAAAAAGGGTAAAAATAAAGAAAATAAAAATAAAATAGGACAAAACTAAAAAGGAGCAAAAAAGCGAAAGGACCAAAATAGAAATTAGCCCTTCCATGCGAAAACACGAGGATCCTAGGGGGTCAGGTTGAATATTTGGGTCAGGCTTGAAACGACATCGTTTTGGGTGTCTGAAGCCAAGCCCAAACTGATATCGTTTTGAGGGGTTTATATAAGTTAAAATGTTAAAAAAAATATTTTTATTATTTAAAAAAAGGCTATTCCGTTTCCTTTTTTTCCTCTCAAATCCCCTCTCCTTCTTCGGCCACAAGGTTGCCGCACACCGCTACAGCCACCGATTATCTGCACCGGTGACCACCGCCTCTAGTGGTCGAAAAATGATAAAGACGTTTTTTAAAAATCTTTTCGAAACCTTAAAGTTAGATCTAGGGATAAAACATCCAAAAAAGGTCGAGATCAGTGAAAAAAAAAAGAAGAAACCATTTGATTTCTTCCCTCTCCAACAAGGCCCTCAACGGAACTCAGAAGGGTTCCGAGGCTTCTCAAATTGGAGGTGGTTCTCGACGACGACTCTTAAAAGGTAAAAATTTAAAATTTGTTTTTATTCTTATTTTTTTGAAATAAAAAAGTAAATAAAATAAACTGTCTTTTTTTTAACTTCGTTGTTTTTTATATTCGATTTCTTTTTTTTTGTTTATAGCGAGTCTGTTTGGCTTTTATAGCCAAAATGATTACATCATTCTATT
This sequence comes from Gossypium hirsutum, assembly GCF_007990345.1. NCBI lineage: Eukaryota > Viridiplantae > Streptophyta > Magnoliopsida > Malvales > Malvaceae > Gossypium > Gossypium hirsutum. The sequence continues at coordinate 9,580,106 of NC_053442.1, read as the reverse complement.
TTATTTTTTCTTTTTTATTTTTGTCTCTGCTATATGTTCTTTTACCTTTTCTTGTCTTTTTTCTTTTTTTTTTTTGCAGGTGTTCGTGGCAAGGTAAACGGCGATGAGGAGCCATGATTTGCAATTTTAGTGAAAGGAGGGGGGCAGACCTCGAATGACACGCCTGCTGATGTGGCGAGGCTGCAGCGTGAATGGAGTTTAGGGTTCTAGGATTTTCTTTTTTCTGTTTAGGTTTTAGGCTATTGAGCTATTGGGCTTTGGGTGTTTGGGCTTTGAGGGTTAGGTTAGATGGCTTAACAGATTGGGTTTGTGTGAGTCATTGGGGTTTGTAAATGAACTTTTAGTTAATGGACTTTGTTTTTTGTTAGGCCAGACAAAATTGAGCCTCTACATATTCGTTATCTCGACCGACAACATTCATTGGATGGTTATTGGCGATTTTAATACACTTCTTTCTTTTAATGATAAGAAAGGAGGGTGTTCAGTTAGGAAAGGTTGTCCTCTTTTTAATGATTTCCTTGAGACGTCTAACTTGCAGGATTTGGGTTTTAGGGGGCCCCTTTTTACATGGCATCGAGGTGGGCTTTTTGAAAAACTTGATAGGGCAATTGGTAATGATGCTTGGATGTGATCATTCTCAAGTTGCTTCGTCATTCACCTTCCGATAATTAAGTCAGATCATAGACTTTTGCTACTATCTCTTAAGCTGGAAGTTTACTTGCCTAAAGGCCACCCTTTTAGGTTCCTAGCTGGTTGGGTTGATCATCCTAAATTTTTGACTTTTGTTAAGGAGAAATGGTGCTTTAAAGGTAATATGGCTGAATCTTTGAAATTTTTTACTGATGACATTAAAGTTTGGAATCATTCTGTGTATGGTTTTATTGGGGTTGGTAAGAGGAATTTGAAGCAGAGATTATCTAATGTTCAAAGAGTTTTAGAAAGATCTGATTCTGTGCATTTAAGTAATATAGAGAACCAGATACGAGAGGAATTAGAGTATGTTCTACATCATGAAGAGCTGTTTTGGAAGCAAAAAGCTAGGTGTGATTGGTTGTAATCTGGAAATCAAAACACTAAATTTTTTCATGCCCACACGATTCAGAGAAGAAATCACAACAAAATTTTAGCTTTGAAAAATAAAGAGGGTGAATGAATTTTTGAGGATGAGCAACTCTTGTCTGAGGCAGTCAGGTTTTTTCAAAAATTCTATGGTGAGCTTCTGGAATCCACGGCACCTTTACCAGCTAGTTCTTTTCCAAAGCAATTTCTAATGAAGAGATAAAGGTTGCCATGTGTAACATAACTACTTTGAAAATGCAAGGCAGTGATGGGTATCATGCACTCTTTTTTTAGAGTCAATGAAAGTTGATTATGGGTGCTATTTGTGAACGGGTCAGGAAAATCTTTGATAGGCAGGTTATTGATAGGAAGCTTAATAATACCTTACTTGTGCTTATACCTAAGGTTCGCAATTTTGAAAGCTTTACACAGTTTCGCCCAATAAGTTTATGTTTAGTTCTCTAAAAATTGATCATGAAGATTATTGCAAATAGATTTAATGTGGTTTTACCCAGAATTATAGAGCCAGAGCAAGCAGTTTTATTGCTGGAAGGAGCATCACAGACAACATTATAGTGGCCCAAGAAGTCATCCACTCAATGCGAAGCAAACAGACAAAAAAAAAGATAGCTATTAAGATTGATTTGGAGAAATCCTATAACTGGGTCAGTTGGAAATTTATAGATGCCTACCTCCAAGTGGAAAACATTTCTGATGTCCTTAGAAATGTCATTATGTCAGCCATCACAAGCTCAACTATGCAAATTCTTTGAAATAGGACGCCTATTCAAAAATTTTAATCTAGTTAGGGACATTCGTAAGGGGTGTCCTTTGTCTCCATATCTTTTTGTTCTTTGCATGGAATGGTTGGGTTAGAGTATTAATTCATCTAGAAGCTTTGGTCTCTGGTCTCTCATTCGATTATCCATGTTAGGACCGTCACTCTCTCGCTTATTTTTTGCTGAAGATCTTGTTATCTTTAGGAAAGCTAATGTGAACTGAGCTAATTTAATTAAAGATCTGTTAGGTTCATTCTGTGGTTTTTCTAGACACCGGGTGAATGCTCATAAGATGAACATTTTCTTTTCTAAATGAGTGGAGGATGATTTGACAGGTCACTTGTGTGACATGCTTAGATTTCGTATAGTCCATAATTTGGGTTCGTATTTGAGAGTTCCCTTTTTTCATGAAAGGGTGACCATTAGTTCTTTAAAGTTCGTGATGGAAAATGTCAAATCAAGTTACAAAAGTGAGATGCTAGGCAACTATCTTTAGCTGGCAGAGTTACTTTAGCACAATTGGTCCTCATAATTCCTAGCTATTTCATGCAGTCCTTAAGGATATCGCAAGAAATATAAGACGAAATTGAGAGTATTGTTAGACAGTTTATATGAGGATCGACCGAAGGGAGTAAAAAAATGGCTCTTGTTAGTTGGGACTCGATTTGTCAACCAAAGACTTGTGGAGGGCTTGGGATTCGATAACTGAAAGATGGTTTACCCTTCAGTATCTCTCGTAGTAATTGTTTATTCCTTTGGAGAGCTCTATCTAAGGTATGACTTTTGCTTAGAGAAAATATATTTTGATCTGTTGGAGATGGTAACATCATTAGGTGTTGGAGGGATAGCTGGATTCCGAAGATTAGACCACTAATTAGTCTTATCCCAACAAGTGCCAATATTATCATGGATTGTTGCCTAAAAGTGATGACTACAGATGACGGAATGTGGAATTTGGAACTTTTTCAGGTTTAGTTATCAGAATAATTAGTTAGACGCATTACTAGCATTCCACCTCCACACATTTTAGTAGGGCCTGACAGATTAGCTTGGTTGGGAACCTCATCAGGCTGTTTCTCTACTAAAAGTGCTTATCGTAAGATTAAGGAGAGTTCATGGAATCCTAGGAAGGAAGCTTAGAAGTTTCCATGGAAGGTTAAGGGTCCTCAAAGGGTTCAGGTTTTTCTCTGGCTGGTTCTCAAATAGCGGCTGCTTACTCAAGTAAAGCAACTAAGGTGTGGCGTGGACAGCGACGGAAGATGTCTTATCTGTGGCCATGAAACGGATGATGTTTTACATGCTATAAGGGATTATGTTGCAACGAAAAATGTATGGTCCCGGATCATCCCACCCAATAAGGTATCTTTTTTCTTTTTAGGCAATTTGTAGGAGTGGCTTGAATCTAACTTAGAAAATTGACTCTATATAACCGGGAGGAATGTCAAGTGGTCTTACTTCTTTGGCCTTGTTGCTTGGCGGATATGGAAGAATCGAAATATTTGCACCTTTCAAGAGGAGCCATGGAGTGCAGGGAAATTGTCAAAGGTGCGCATAGTTGGGCTAACCAATACTTTTTTGTTTGCAAAGGAGGGAGTTCTATGAGACTTATCTCAAGAGTGGAGATGGTGGATCAAAAAGGTGGATTTACATAAGATCCGATAGATCTATCAAAATCGATACAGGTTGCGTTGCTGTTGGTGGAGTATTTAGAGATCATAATGGCGAATGGATACTTGGCTTCAACCGCACATTGGTACAAGCAAGACAACAAGATAGAGTTATGATGCAGACTGATAATTTGGAAGTTATTGGAGCTATCAAAGAGTTTTTGTCGAATGAGTCTAATTCTACGTTAATTAGGCGTATTTTACAAATTTTGCAAAATGAGGAAGATTGGTCAATTGAATATGTTCCTAGAAAAGAAAACATGGAAGCTGATAGTATCACTAAATTGGCCTTTGGTAGGGAGGAGGTCTTATAGTTATATGAAATTTCTCTTGTGTGTTTTTTTTTTTAGTATTTTGTAATGTTTTACTTTATTTTCACCAAAAAGAAATTTAAATTTCTAGTATACAAACAAACTTTTTTGTTTGGTTAAATGTATACCAACAAACTTAATCGAGTGGTTTAATGAATAAATAAATATTTATTTTAAATTTAAAAATACAGTGGAATAAATTTAAATAAAAATTGGAAAGCGTAGTCTCCTGCAGCGGGCAAAAGGTGAAAAATGGATACGGGGTTTGGCTGGTTTGGGTTTGAAAAATGAAAGTGTTTGGTATTTTGCTTTCCACTATGTTTGGCTTTTGGTGTATGTCTTCATATAGATGTTTGCATGCATCCGTCACGTTTTATACAGCCTCGTGTAACATACCATCTTATTCGATGGTGCACGTCACGCGCAACCTCTTGCACATGCCTATTCGCCATCTCCAAATACTATTTGATTTCGATATTTATTTTGTGTTTATATATATTTTTCAAATTAGTATTTATATTAGATTTTTTTACATAAAATTGTGCATGAATTAATTCGTGTTAATAATGGTATCATTGTAATGTTATTATCTAAAAAATAAAAATATAAAAAATATAAAATATTCTAAAAAAATATTTTCTGCAAAAAGTTATAATTTAGTAAAAATTATACAAAATTTTACATCACTGAACGAATTATTTCATGAATTTGATTTTTTATTTAAAGTTTTATTTTTTTTTATAATTTTTTATATAAAATATATTTTTTATAAATTATATGAAAATATATAAAAAATGGAATTTTTTTATTTTTATGAAACATTATAAAAGTATTTTTTTAAAAATTTTAATTGTATATTTTTATTTTAAAATTTTTTTTATAATTTTCAGATGATAACATTATTATGACAACATCGTCACAGCGTGTTAAATATTAATTGGATAACATGAAAAAAGTTAACACCATGTATCATTTTTGTGATACATTTGCAAGAAATAAGATTAGAGTCAAGAGAAGCTAATAAAGACTTTGAAAGAACAAGTTGTTTATTGTTTAATCTCTTTTCTGAATTGCCAATTGCATGTGACCTATTGTTGGATGGAAATCGAGTGGAGGAGATGATGAATGTCTTCAATTGGTGGTTGGAGCTTCCATCGTGCAATGGGGAGAGAGGATCCCCCTATCGTAGTCCTCTGACTAGATTAAAACATTTAGTGAAAGAATCATTGATAAGGATTTGGTAAGAAACTGTGGACACACACTAGTGGAATAAGTTAATCAATTGTTAGTTGAAGCCCGTAACTTCAAGAACAATTTTAAGGGAATTCTAATTTCCTATTAAGTGCTTTACTCGTGTCAATTTTAAAGGCCGTAAGAAATCCTTTACCATTTGTGTTCCTTTTGGTAGTGTGAAGAATTTCACTAGCCATGATAATATTATTTGAGATGAGGCAACTAGGAACAGACACATTTTGGTAGCAAGAGATGAGGCTGGGAAGAACTTTTTTGAGATGATTAATGAGGACCTTTGATATGATCTAGTACAAAGGTACCAATTTGAACAAGGGTGATTTGATGTATAACTTCTTGAGTTTTTTGTACTCCACAAATGTGTTAAGGGTGTGACAAGTTTCACCTTATAGAACACATGATATATCCTGATTGAGTCAACTGGGCATCAACTTGATTAGGGAAATGACAAAAATATCTTTTCATATTCAGAATTATTTATATAATTTGATGGTATTTTAGTTTTTTTATTTTTTTTAGAAAATGAATATTGTGGGATTTGAACTCACCCTAATTGCATATTAAAACATTAAATTTACTACCCAACCAAAACTTTAATTTAATTTAATTTTTTATACATTTTAATTTTATTATGCACACAAATTTGTATTCTAAATACATGGTTTCTACACGTATATGTATGTGATAGAGTTTTTAGTAGATACTAAATGTGTCGTTAGTTGAGATGGTAAAATTGAGAAAATAAAATTTATGATGTTTTGGATTCAAATCTCATAATGTATATATATTTTCTACTTTTATATAAAAACATAAAAAAATAAAAATACCTTCAAAATAGCATTTTCTTTTAAAAAAAATTAAAACTCGACTTAATTAAAACTTTACATATTAGTATATACATATTTTGATGAACGTAAAAGACATGGCGAAAATAGTGAAAATGCCAAGTAGTGCGGGATACCTAAATTAAAGAGGAGAAGCACGTGCGATTTTGTGGAAAGCAAGTTTTGGAATTGGGTGCACCGAAAATGGTCGAACCGACTCAAAATAGACTCTTTGGTAACCCACAAGCATATTAATCTGGTTTTAACGTTTGACCTAACCTCTGTTTAGTCTTCTAATTTCGACCCTAAACCAGGCTGCTTTCTTTATTTCATTTCAAGCCAAACTGGAAAATTTTTTAATACCCTGACCCTGTCATGTGGGTCATCACTCATGAGTGTTTTTAAGTTTTAAATAGGTTTGAAGGATCAATGGAAAACAACATGATTAAGATAATAATGATATTTTAGAGCCACAACCGTACACAAGAAAATAAATTGAATTTCGATACCTACAAAATCATTAGAAAGAAAGGAGCCTTAACCCCTTCGGCCATTGGCAGCTTGCATAAATTACTTTGAGGTCCCTGCCCTGTGTTCTCAAAGTCGTCCCATTAATGGAGTTTTAACCGATAGAGAGTAATTTATTCCACTAGATCTCACCTAATATTTTACAGGCCATGGCTAGCTTTATGTTACCATGATGAATATCCAGTTGACCTAAATACAGTTCACCTAAACTTTGCTTCATTCATGATGACACTTTATGTGTTTTAAGGTGGTTAAGTCGACAGGTCTTGGTCTCAGTCTCACTCCAATGATAATCAATTCAATATGAGTGTTCTTAGTGCGCTAAGAAAGATACTGCCGAACTGTCTTCACTTTAATATACTGAGTCCTCGTTGCTCATCACCCAAAAGGTGAAAATAGCTGATATAATGTATATTTAATGATTATCTTAAAGCTCAAGCCAAGCAGTTTCTTGCCTTCTAAGTCCTACATTTGCCCACATTTGCAGTAGAAAGTAGTCCTGGAAAGGGAAAATATAAGTCATAAGGGCAAATTAAAAGCTAGTCTTAGAATATGGAAGTGGCTAACCATTTAACTTGTATGGCATTCCAAGTTCCAACCATAATCATCTCCAATCGAACAACTTAGATCCCAAAACTCCATCTTGTTGTTGGTTGGATCAGCCAAGATGACTTTTAACTTTCAAGTTTCCTTTAAATAGACAACCATCACTCGTTTATTTCTCACCAACCTCAGCGGCATCATAGATTGGGTGTAATTAAATCACATTAAAAGTAAAAGATTGATTCAACAATCTTTCTTATAACAAGAAGTTAATATTACTTATAATCTCAAAATACATCTAAATTGTTAAGTTGTTTTTGATCATTATTAGCTCCATCTAATGATATATTTGTCATATGTGTTATCGCACTCTAGATCTTTTTTTATGTTATTCATTCATCAAGTTTGATTACTTTTTGGAACATAAGTAGCTCCAATTTTTTTCTTTCTACTTCGAGGCGCATTGATTATTAATACATTAAAGTATACAAGTTATTCATATATAGTTTATTCACTTGCTCAAGATTAAAGTAAGCACATAATGAATGTCTTAAGAGAATTAATCTATATATGGATTTAAGATTAATTTATCTTTGGTTTAGTTTAATGTCCTTTCAGGCCGGACTAACACATCTATATATTTACTTAGCTCACTTCAGTAGCCAACACAACTATCTCCTTGTGGGGATTTTAAACAATATAATAGTTTTCGCATAAGTTACTTGCTCCTCGTAACCCCTTGAACTATGAAAATTTTCTTCCAAAATTCAAAATAATATTTGTGATGCAACTTCTTATTAGTTTATCGTAGGTAATTAATTAATCATATTTTCTTATACATGTAACAATTGAGGACATATCGGCATTGATATTTGTATATTTCTACAAAGAATCAATTTTATCATTTTATTAATTCATCAAATATGATGAAATTATTACACTTGGACACAATCATTGTATTATTGTTATATAAAATATTTGAAAACCATATTTTATGATTATTAAAATAAATTTTAAGCAATAATATTTAGTAGTTGCATAATTTAATACACAAACAATTAAAGGATTTGATGTTTAAATTATAACGTTTCGATTGGTTTTCAACCAATACTTGTTGTTACGTAATGGTTTTGGCTTGTGTTAAATGTTTTGTAACAAAATTTGTAGTTATTAAAACGATTAAATTAATTCATTAATAAAATAACTATATTTGGTAATTTATATAATTAAAAACAAATTTTGTATTGTGAAAGACATTTTGGGATAGAACTTGATGCAAGGATAAGTTTTTTTGTAGTTGTAATAAGTTTTGGCATTGCTAAATACATATAGAAATAAGCGATGAGAAAGTAATGTTACATTTGGTGGCATATTCTCTCAAACAGTATCACAATCCAAGGCTTTTATCACTTTGTCCAGCATCCACTTAAGCAACCAATTGAGTATTCCGTAATATGATATCCTTTTGCAATTGGCAGCTGCAGTTAATGTTGCATGATAGATGAACATACTGAAATCTTATGTTTCTTTATCACACATTGCACATTACTAGATATGATCGATTTCTATGTCAAGACAAGTGTCCTATTCAAACTAGCTATGCATCCTTAGAACTGAAGTTTATAGAACCACCCAAAATGTCATCCAATTCTAATCCACCTAAGACAGCAATCACATGGCCCTGCTTTCCCCCTCATCTCTTGCATTTAAATTAGCCTAAGCTAGTAAAACTGCTTGATATGGATACTTGAGTTGGTTCACAACCAATTGCTTGCTCATTTTCTTGCATTTCAATCCAATAATTGCAGCCCAAAGCAAACGCAATCTTTATGAATATTTGTCTCTTGAAAGACACTAATAAAGCGTTTGTAGTCCAACGGTTAGGATAATTGCCTTCCAATCAATAGACCCGGTTCGACTCCCGGCAAACGCATTTCAGAGAAGCTTCTTTTTTATTCGACCCCGGCAATATAAAATGAGCCCAAATTGATAAAATGAAACAAAGTGTAGCTTTTAATTTATATGAATAAAGAATGGTTGGGTTTGCATTTGGTTGAGTAGAGTCACTTAAATGGGCTATTACACCAAAATCTACTATGGTTTTCTTTAGACTCCTAAACAAATTAATATTGGGTTCCTGCTATTACAGAGAAGCAGGCTAAACAAGAAATCAACCTCTGCTACACGAATTTCGCCATTCTACACTAAAATGTTTGTCATTTTAGTACAATTTTAAAATGTATTAAAATAATAATTTTGATCGGTGAAATCAGAATTCAAGTAAAATGGTACCATCCTTGATTTAAAATAATCAATTAAAATTTGATATTTAAAAGAATTTCCCTATTTAGAATAAAATTGTAATGTACCTAACACAGCAATGGCATGGGCCTCTTTACCCTCTTCTATTGCATTTCAATTAGCCTAAGCTAGTAAAACTGCTGGTTATGGATACTTGGGTTGGTTTACAACCGTACACTCTCAAATCTCACACCATACCAATTGCTTCCACATTTTCTTGCGTTTCAGGGGAACCTTTAAAGTCTCTTCATTTAACAAAAATCTATATTTTAATCTGTAAAACAAATAATATAAAATGTTATAATCTAGTATATATTAAAATCTTGATTGAAATGGTGTCATGAATCAATCAGAGACACCAAATTAGTTGAATAATAACAAAATACCATTGTTTACAAAGTAAATTATATTATTTTAAAAGTATTTTTTTTTACATCTTTTACGTTAAAAATAGAAGAATATACACATAATAAGATTTGAACTTAGGACGCTATAATTTTGAATATCTTTATCATTTCAACCAAAGTCTCATTTATTTTTATATTAATTTTTTATAAATATATTTGTTACATCATTCTATTTTCACCCACATCTTGAGCGTATCATATCTAGTATTAATTATGATGTGACACTTCATTAATTTTATGAATAATCCCTTTTAATTTTTTTATGGGTAAATTCAACTTTGATGTAGCTGACAAAACAGTCAGTCTGATTTCAATTCAGTCACTCACCTTTCGAAAAATAATAAATCAGTCACTAACATTATCGAAAAATGACAAATCGGTCACTCATTAACATTTTCCCTCACAGGCTTAATGGGATCGCTGACGTGGCCAGTTAACTAGCTGATGTGACCAGTAAAATTTTAAAATGGGCCAGTAAACTAAAAGATCCTTTTAGTTTAATATGAAATTTTACTGTCCATCCCAATTAACAGCAATTAGTCCTACTGACCAGTAGGATGTCACGTCACTTTTTCATTACGTCTGTAATGAAAAATAGTTAAAATAACTGATTTGTTATTTTCGAAAGTTGAGTGACTAAATTGAAATCAGAGTGACTATTTTGTTAACTGCCCATATACTAAATATATTAATTCAAGTTATATACTTATATTTAGTCTATATTAATATAAAAAAATTGACAAAGTTTAGTAATTAATTGGGTATTATTTTAATTAGTGAAATTTTATAAAGAAAAGTAAATAAAAACAACATATAATTATAAAGATTTTTAGTTTTTTTTCTTTTTACTATTTTAAATTAAAAATCATATTTAAAGTTAAAATAACTATAGATATTTTTAAACACCAATATTTTTAACAGTCAACAACTTCTAATTTTCATTAAAAAAAATTTTGGTGAGAGTAATTGAGAAGTCTTCTTTTTATATGAACTGAATTTAATTACTGGATTAATTTAATCTTTTTATTATTAAAAAGAATTAAATAATGTCATACTAGAACTTACCTAAACATTTACTATTTAAAAAATGACAAGAAAGTTATTTTTCATTTACAATTCAATTCCAAACAAAACATTTCATGTGTAAAATCATAAAAATCGTTCAATATTTACCTCTATTAAACATAAGTGTCATTTTTAAAACCATAAATGTTAGCTCTATTGAAATGCTACTTTATTTGATTCTTTTTAATAATACATGGATTAAATTAATCTATGTAATAATAGAGTGATTAATTTGATTCAATCCCTATCAAAGAGGGACTTGAAAGGTACATTGGCCCAATTTTAGCATACATGTTTCATTTATCAATATTGTTCTTTTTTATTTTTTCATTTCATCTTTCTTTAAACTTTTACAAGTTGTTGGAAGTAATGTTACATAAATGAATAAAATGTGACGAAAGGAAGAGGAAAGAACAAGGTTTGTTGTCCATTAATAGGAATGGATGAAAGGAGAGTAAATTAAGAACCCAATTTCAAACCAAAAGGACTTACTGGAATTCTCCCCATATTCTCATGTCGAAACTTTTTTTTTTAAAAAATGAAAATTGGAGTCGCCACCGATCTTTAATGAGGTGTGATCGGATCACCTTAAAAACAATTTTAGGTCTACGAATTTTGAGAAAACTGGTTCGAGAGTCGGTTACGCACGAGGAAGGATTAGCACCCTCGTGACGCCCAAAATTGGTACCGAATTGATTGTTTAATGTCTTAGTGTCGAAATTTTGAAAAGATTTTAAAATACGATCCTTTGAAGTTTAAATTGGAATAAACCAAATTGAGGAAATAAATTGCCACACTCAGTGAGTTAGGGTGCAACAATTCAATCGTCAAAATTAAGTATGTCTTTTAATTTTTAAATTTTAAAATTCATGTATTTTGAGAAGGTTATTTGGTCATTTAAGTCAAACGAGAAATTAGAATCCAATAAGTTAGGGTTTAATTTCTCGAAATTCCTAAACATCAAACATTGCCTTTATTTTAAAATCCTTAACTCGAAGTAACAAAATGTCATATCCAGTGAGTTAGGATCCAATAATTGAAATCTCGAAAAACTTTATTTAGAAGTCGTATGGTTTTATTGCAAAAGAAATACTTGGCTATCTAAATTCATCGAAAACAAATTGAAGCCCAGTAAGTTAGGGCACAATTCTTTCGAGAATCGGGAATACCAAGCATTTTGAGAATTTACGGAATAAAATGATTTTAGTGTTAATGAAACACATTTTTTAAACAAATGTAATATGATTGAATGACAATGTATGATGTAAAAGATAATCGCATGAGCAATAGGTAAATGCAAACAAGGATAGCAACAATGATTTAAATCATATTATACAAATATCAACATCAATATTAAAACTAGATAAATCTATCATCAATTTTAAAAGATACGCCAAGATGATAAAAATAATAAAAACAATATGTCCTACGCATAGAAATTTTAAAATAAATTACATACATAAACTCAAAATAGACTTGAAATATGTACAAATTATATCAGATTATTGTAAAAATATATATATCAATAATATCGTGTCAAGTTTGAAAATAAAAATATATAATGGACCTTTTTTAAAGAGAAAAAAATGTATGATAAATTTAAAACATGTTAATTTGGAATATTACAATAATATTAGAAATAAAAACTAAATTTGTCAAAATAAGAACTAATTTGATTTAAAATTAAACTAATAAAAGTTTAGTTAAAATTGAAACACAATCAAAAGAAAAATAAAACAAAAATTAAATAAACTAGAGGAACAAAAATTAAATTGAAATTAAAACAAAACTAAATAGGCAATAAACATAAATAAAAATAAAAGAAAGACTAAATTTGGACTTGATTTAAAAACTGAGGGACCACAACAGCAAATAAACGCATACTTCTGAAGATTCTAATCTTATTGATGGAAACAACGTCGTTTGCTTGCGGATCAAAGTAGAATCAGAATAAAATGTGCAGTAAGATTTGAAAACCTTGAAGAGAAACTGATTTGAAATAGAATACAAAGAAAAAAGACCTAATGCGAAATAAACCATTTCTCAAGACGCGCGGATCCTTCCCACGGATCGGGTCACCGCTCGGGTATGGCCAACACGTTGCCGTTTTGAAGTCATGGAAGAAGACTTTAGATGGCGCCGTTTAAAAAATCTGCATAAAATCTAAAAACCTAACTGATATTAAACAATCATCTAAAATAAAACTAACAAAACCCTAATCTATTCTCTTTCTCTCTCGCGCCGCTCAGCCAACCAACGTTTGGAGGCCCCGATTCCTCACTCGCCTTTGATTACGACGGAGGGAGCAAAAGATCAACCACCAAGTACACTCTTTGCTTTCTAACCTTCTATTATCGTATTGAATAGGGAACAAAAGAGCGAAGAACAGAAAAGGAAGAAAAGAAAAGAGAAAAAATCTATTCACCTTTCAATTTTTTTGAGTATTTTTCTTTTTGTATTCAATCTCTGTAAAATGCCTAAAAAAAGGATCCATTTTTACAAATCTTGATGGCTTTTATAGCCAAATTTTCAAAGATGAAAAGAGAATAAAAATACAATGTTTTTCCTTTATTTGCTGCGCTGTTTTTGTCCCATTTGCAGGTACGGAGGAGTGCATACGTACGGAGGCGCGGTGACGTGGAGAGGACGCGTGGTATGGCTCGGCTGCGTACGGAGGTTGGTCACGCGCGGAAAGCTTGGTACATGGCTAGCGGCGGCTGAGGCAGATAGTTGTTTTAGGGTTTTGTTTTGAAAATGTTTTAGGTCTAGGTACGTGGGTCAATGGTTTGGGCCTTATTGGGTTTGATAATTAGGTGGTGTTAGATTTGGGCTTTTTAATACTAAACATTAAAAAAAAGTCTGCTATTGTTTTTTTTTTTTAGTTTATTTGTGTTTATGTTTTTGGGCCCGGGCAAATTGGGCCTATTAAAGATTCTCATACTGTGGATTGGTCATTTCATATCTATAAATGTCAAGGAATATAGATCAGCAAAGTAAAGTCACAGTAACAAGGAATTGTAAGATTGGTCTGAATATATAAACATGCATACCAACTGCCAAGGTAACCATTTACTATCTCTACCTGCCCATGATAACATTTTATCTCTATCAAATTAAATAAAGTTCGAATTGTTCAATGATTTTTGAAATAATTTGTTCCAAATGGAGAGATTATTTTTCGAACGTTGCAGTCTGGGGAAGTTAGGGCTTTTTTTTTTCTTTTTTTTTTAAGTTACGTATGGTAGGGATGAGCATTTGATCTAATCAAGTGAAAATATTTCAAGTTAATCAAGTTGACGAGTTATATTTTATCATCCTAATTCGATTTGAAATTATTTCGAATCGATTCGAGTAAAAAAAATTTGTGTCGAGTCGAGTCAGAATCAAGTGAAATTGTTCGAGTTAAAGTAAAAAATTAAACATGCCAAATTAAAATCTTATTACAGTATAACTAATCCCATGTTAGAGCACATAAATTTGAAACCATATATATTTGAAAATGTTTTCAAAGCAAAATAATAATAAATAAGATACTTTTGTATAATAAATTTGAATTATTAATTAACTTATTTAGATCTCAAATTTATTATTTTAGAAAATTTTTAAATTTCTAACTTACTTTATATAAATTTTGGAATTTTTTTAAATATTTTGAATTTTAAAAATTATTTTGAATTTTTTTTGAATTTTTGAATTTTTTTTTGTAATTTTTGTTGAGAGTGACCGATTTGCTCGTTTTCAAAATTGATAGTGACCAAAGGGGTATTTACACCAATCTATTATTCAAAGTGTAAAATTCAACTCGACTCAAACTCAAACTCGAAACTCGAATTACTTATTTGAGCTTACTTGAATAACTCGATTTGAATGACTCGATTCGATTAACTCGAAATTAAAATTTTTTCAAATCAAATTAAGTTTTGCTCACCCATATACAGAGTATTCTTGGTATTTACTTGCCTCACTTTGTTCTATTATGATATTTTGAAGTATATTTAATTTTTAAAAGGATAAAAATATAATTACGCATTATACAATAAACACCAAAATTACTTAGATGAACTTTCAAAAAAAAAAACACATGAAATATTCATATATTATTTTTTATTTTATATGTAAAATATATTTAAATCATTAGAAATAAATAATCAATATATATAAAATGATGGTGAGATAGGGGGAGACGGAATTAGGATAAATACATTCAAGTGATATGGGTAAAAGTATCGTAGAGATATTTGTATTAGGAGTTAAATTGCACTTTGCCTCCTCTACAAAAAAAAAAATACCTCCTGTACGTCAAATCAAAAAGCAAATTAGTCATTCTGTTAAAAATTTCATTCATTCTTACTGTTAAAAATTGATCCCTGTAGATCAACATGAGATAAAAGTGACACACCATGTGTCACTGTCTAGTTATTCCGTTAATCACACTAGTTTTTAACCATACAAATGAATGTAATTTCTAATGGAAAGGACCAACTTGCTTTTTGATCTAATGAACAAGGACTAATTTACCTATTTTCTAAATAAATAAGATAAAATACAACCTGATTCTTAATACAAGAACCTCTATAATATTTTACTATTCAAATTTTAAGCGAGGTAAGAGTGGGGTGAATTTGACAATATTCACGGGTTCTACTTCATGTAGTAATACTCAACATCCAATAGATTGACTGTTTGAGTTTCAGTAACTCTTTTACCCTCAAACTACGATTTACATATATATATATATATGAAAATGTAGTGACTGAAGAGAATCTTCTTACCTTATCACCCACTTCATTAAAGGTGATTAGTAGTCTTAAGTTCCATTTTTATTCTTGGGATTTTCAGCGTTAAGCCATAGATGTGTTCCCTTAATTTAGAGTCGTAGAATTGGAATTAAGATATTCTTTGCTTAGAGCCAAATATTATATTCTTTTGTGATGAATGTTTCATCTTTAAGATTAGATATTCTCTTTTGAATTGCACTAAAATTTAGGCCATATTTCCAACTTTTGTAACCATACACAAAGTTGCATTGGTGGATTCATATTAAAAACCTTCTCATCTCTCTCTCTCTCTCTTTACCCCAATATGGCGGGTGAAAAAAATAAAATTCTTCAGTGGTACATGCTTCTATGAAACCTTTTTAAATGAACTAATAACGTAAGATTTACTATTTTTTTAGGTTTATTTATGTTAAATATATCATGTTAGTGTCACTTGTACGTCCCATAATGCAACATCAGTTGCAAAGTGAATTTTTGCGACTGTACTACTGTGCAACTTGTCGTATTTATTGTTATCTTTTTAACAGAAAATTTTTGACATTTTATTACATCACTTTGAGAATTTCAAACAATAATTTATTAAATTGGATCACATTAAATATTAGTTTAGTAAGTATTTTTTTTAAGATTTTTGTTGAGATAAAATATCCTTAACTAAAGAGATTTTGTTTTAAAAGTAGTTTATTCTTATAAAGCTTTTTATATTTGATTCTTTATTGAAGACCTACTCGAACATAATTTTAGGAGATTGATTTTCACAATGATTATTGTATTACAAGCTTATAATGCTTATATAAAGGAGGCTTGTTTATTTTATCACGCTACACAAGAGAATGTACCTATCGATTTATCGTGAGGAACTTGTTTAGTGTAAAAATCATTGTAAACAAATTGTTCTTCATATTTAGATGGTAACTAGGCTTTCCAAGGGAAAGTATTAGGGGGGAGAGTGATCTAGTTGATTTATAAGAATGAGGTTGCAATTTGGTTAGTGAGTTGAACTTAAATTACATATTGTATTGCAAATTGATAGTGGATTACTCTCTAGAGAAGGCCTTACAAAAGTAGGAATGTCTTTCGAATTGCATAATCAATTTCTATATTCATCTCTAATTTTACTCTTCCAATTGTTAGACCAATTGCAACTAAACCTGTATTTGATAAGCAAATTCAATCAACTTTCACATTAATTAGGAACTTCAATCATATTTTTTTGAAGTTCGATCATTTTATTATATTAAGTGAAAATACTATTAAATAGTATAAAAAATTTAAAAATATTTTAAATATGTTCGTTAGTGAAATATTTTATAGATTAGCTATAATTGTTAACATGTTTTTTATTATATATTTCTAATTGCACAAGTGTCCAATAATTTCTCTTGGAATGATAATGTATAATTGGATGTGATATATAATCATGGAAAATTTGCTCACTGCTTGGTGAAATGTCATGGTGTCCAAACAACTTTATCTAATTGTAGTTTATGAAAATCCCCAAAGAGCTAAATGGAAGGTGATGTGTTATGGGAGACTATGAGTTTAATCGTGAATAGAATAGTTGACTCATGGATCTTAACTGGTGATTTCAATGCATTAGTGAAGGGGAAGAGAGAAAAAAGAGATGTTTCATAAGGTAATTACTTAAAAGACAAGTTGGTGTGTGGGGATAAAATAAACTTGTGAGAAATTAACGAAGGCTTCAAGGCGTGTATCAATGCCACTTTCTTTGAGGTTTTATTCGTCCCACCTATATTATAGTGTGAAAAAAAAGTTATTGGAAAATAAACCTCGAGGATACAATGAAGCCTGATGATTGCCTACATATTTTGCACTGACGAAAACAATCCACTAAGCACTAAACGTAGCATAACAAGGATATCAATTTCTTTAAAGGAATTTTTGCAGTAATTCTTTATAATACAATCTAGGAATATAAAAGATGATGGGAGAATAGAAAAAAAAACTTTGTTTCTATGTTTTTGGGTGTGTCATACAAATGAAATCCCACTCCTATTTATAGGAGGTCTCATGCCCCTTTATAGGAACATAACTACCCAAATGGATAGTCATGTCTTTAGCAATGAACATAATTATTCAATAGATGTCCACTTGAATAATTATGACTATTTGTTAATAATCAAGTAACATAACTTTTGAATTTAGGAGACATAACTCATCAATATAAATAGTGACAACTTTTGGTTAATAACCAAGTGGCACAACTTTTGGTTACTTATAACTTTTCATTTGCAACTATTAGAACACTACATATATTTTGAAAATGTTCCAACAAGACATGAGTTTTAAAGAACCTGCATTTATTTGTAACCGTGACCACAATTTTGAGAGATTAGATTGAGCCATTTTTAAAATTGAATGGGATGTGAACATGCCCAAGACAACGATTTATTACCTACCAAAACTCAAATCCAATCATTAGCCTATGATTGTGAAGATAAGGAAGAAAAATTATGGCCAAGGAGGCCAACCTTTTCATTTCTTTTCTGGATGGTTATCCTAAGATACTTTTAAGAGCTTGGTTCTAGAAAAATGGATTGAGCAATATAGCTTGGCGAATTCAATTGAATTTTTTATTAAGCTTACCAGAACATGGAATTAAACTATCTTCGGTAGAATTGAAGCTAGGAAAAGGAATGTGATTACAAGGCTTAAATAAGTGCAATCTTCAATGGAAACCCAACATACTAGAAACTTATTTAAGTTAGAGATGCATTTGAGAGCAAAACTTGAAGAAATACTAGAGTAAGAAGAATTGTTGTGGACGAAAAAATCTAAAGCTGAACGACTTGGTTAGGGGGATCAAAACATGAAGTATTTTTATAATGCAACATGGGTTTTCGAAGAAAGGGAAAAATTGAGCCTTTAAAGCTAAATTGGAAGGGATGATGTTATGAAAAGGAAAATTTAAAAGCAATAACAATCCAATTTTTTTTAATTTATTTGCAGTGAAGTAGTGGTAATGAGAAGGTTTCCTTTGCAAGGATACTTTCCATCAATACATGAGAATGATATTAAGATACTAATTTCTAATATCTTAAATGAAGAAATCAGGTTGACTTTGTTTGATATGGCACCACTTAAGGAGTTGGGAGTTGATGGGTTGCATGCATTATTTTTCCAAAGATAGTGGGATTTTGTTAAAGAATAAATATGTTTGATGATTAAAAGAGTGTTTTAAGGGGAGGTACTTGATTCAAAGTTGAACAAGATGATGTTAGTATTAATCCAAAAGGTTTACAATCTCGAGGTATTAACTAATTTTTGGCCTATAAGTTTATGCTTGATGCTTTACAAAAGAATTACTAAAGTTGTTGTGAATAGACTCAAGTGAGTGTTGCCTTATTCGATGATGCCTAACCAAGTTAGTTTTGAAGTAGGCAAACACATAATAGATAAATCTTGATTTTACAAGAAGCCATTCACATTATGTTAACTTGTAAGAACAAGAAGGGGTAGATGGCTATAAAGGTGGACTTAGAAAAAGCTTATGATTAATTTAGGTGGCACTTTTTGGAGGATTCTTTACAAGTTGTTAGCAATGCATTTGGTTCATCTAATCATGTAATATTTTACTACAACATCAATACAATTTTTTTGGAATGGTAGACCCTCTAATGAGTTTAGGTCAACTCATGGCATTGAATAGGGTGATCCTTTAACACCCTAGTTATTCATCATTGTTAGAGAAACTTTACTACATTTAATTAATAAAGTTATAGGTGATAAAATTTGGGACCTTTTTACTTTATTAAAAAATACCCATTGTCTCTCATTTATTTCTTTGTAGATGATCTGGCCCTTTTTGTATAAAGTGGATTTTGTAATAATATAATTTTCAGTGGTGTCAAAAAATACGGTTCCAGAATCCTATTTTCGTAAACCGAGTCTGTAAGAAGGAAATATAAATATTAATAAAGTTAGCATGAAAATATATTGAAGATCGATTAAGTAATTTAACCGAGAAATAAGTTAATTAAAGCTCAAAGACTAAATTATAAAAGTCCAATCACTATTGAGTTTTAATTTAGAAAATGATTGAGGACCTAGATAGAAATATTCCAAAGGGCCAAAATGGTTATTTAACTAATATTTAGCATGAGTTAGTGGATGATGACGATGGTTGTTTCCACTTAATTAACCTTATAATTAAATTAATATAATAAAACCTTAATTAATCTAATTTAAAAGATTAACTAAACACTAACCATAGTTATATATATTATCATAGTGGAAGGAAAGATGATATTCATCATCATCTTCTACCATCATAAAGAGAAAAAGAAAGGTGAAAAATCCATTTTTAAGCCTCATTCAACTTGAACAAGATTACAAGGTAACAAAGCTAAATTCATGAAATTTATACAGATTTATAATCATGGGAGCTTGATGTAGCTAGCCCAAGTATCAATTGGTTCAATTATTAAGTTTTTAGCAAGTTTCCATTATAGATAACTTGATGATTTAGGCTTGAATTTAATAGTTAATAAGTTTAGATCATGATAATGACTAAATTACAAATTAAATTAAACAGTTTAGATAACTTTGTCACATTAGGAACTAAATTGAATAAATTAGAAATTGTCATGAGGTTATGTTGTTGATGAAAAGGATAAGGTCCCTAATGAAAAAATGTGAAATCAAATTTAATACGGTGTTGAATATGGAAAGAAATGTGTATTTCAAGGATAGGGACCAAACTGCAGAAAATAAAAAATATGTTCGACTATGTATTTGGTTTTTAATTGAATGTAAGTAGATATTGTGTTATCGAACATAGTGGTGTGTCATTGAAAGCACCAAAAATAACCTATCTCTATTAAATAACGAAAAGAATAGTGTAAGGGAAGTAGGGTCAAATCATTAAGGATTGGATCGCTACAACTTCATGTTCCTCGAAATTCTGGGCACAGTCGTGCCCAAGAAAAATGGCCTACCTGGAAAAAAACAGAATTAAAAATATGGACGAGTTGAAATTGTATAAATTAAAATTGAAATTGTAAAAAGAAATAGAATTGAGGAAAGGGATTCTTCGATTTGAGGGATTCCAACCTCCGATTATCTCGATCCTCCTTGGGTTCAATCTTAGGCTCTCAGGTGATCCTTCTCATGACAGAATAAGCCAATTATAATGGAAGAGGATGCTTATGACCACCAGCTCCACTTAGATTTTAGCCTTACGATTTAGAGGAACCTGACTCTAGCTAACTGTCACTTTTGTGGGACCGTCTTACACTAGATCATCACTTCTCAATGGCAAATGCCAGGTCATTTTGTCTCTTGGGCTCGAAAACCTCTGGTGCAATAAGTTAACGAACCGACTGTGCAACCTTCCCAAAACATACAAAGCGGTCGTTCCTTGCACAAGATGAAAAGATCACGTTTGGAAGGTTATGGATGGAAGCGTCAATCTCGTAATGCGGATAAACGATGAATACTCGTTGAGAAGGCTAAGTGCAAGTTTTAAGCCTCATGAACCTTTTCTTTGAGGAATCTCGATAACCTTTGGCTAGATGAGTTTAATGGCTCATGCTTTCGGGAAAAGAAACACAAGTGTAGTGGAATAAAATTTTATTGAAAAGGAAAAGAAACAAAAAGGCTAGAGCCGTAGGGGAAGGAGTTTTTTTTACAGAAAATGATGAGTGAATATTCATGTCACTCCATCCCCTATTTATAGTACATAGAAAACCTAGTTTGTTCCTATTTAAACTCTAAAAGATAAATAAAGATATAAACTGAAATTAAATCTAAATAATATCATAGTAATCCTAACAATAATCCTAAAAATAAAAGTTAAATTTAAATAAAGTATTATGTTTAGAAATCTCTTCTTTGAATTTTTGCCCCAAGTCTTTCACATTTTGTATTTTCGACACCATTTCTTCTCTATTTAGCATGCTGACCTGTTTCGTCTTTAAATTCATGCTTTTTGCCCCTAAATTTCTTTTTTTCTTCAATTTAATCCCTACAAGATAAAGGACCATAAAAATCCTAAATTAGTAGGATCATACTCAAAATATATATTTAATTAACATATAAAAGTATAACATTTTAGAGTATTATCGAACATAGCTAAAGACAACGTCAGATTGTCACAATTTTGATTCGTACTTTTATGATTCGAGATCATTATAATTATATGCATATATATGTTGATTGCATGGTTAGCTATCGAGGTAAGCTTATTCCTTTCAAATGAATTAATTCGTATTGGAGAATAATGTGTTAAGAATTGAATTGAAATGTCAATTTCACAAATGAGCATGATAAGAATTTGATAATGGCATGTTATGTGATTTGATGATGAAATAAAATGAGATTATGATATATGAATTAGTTATAATATGTTATTGAATCATTAGTACCCTATTAACTGTTCGGGAAAAGTTAGATATAGTTGGCATGCCTTAGGATTAGATTAAGTACATGTTATACTTCGGTTATATGTCAATGAGTGTTGGGCACATTATACTTCGGACGTTCCGATGAGTGCTAGGTACACTTTTTTACTGCGATTATATCGATGAGCACTGGGCGCAATGTATACTTTAGACATTCCGATGAGGCACTGAGTGCCAAATTGGTGTGATGGTCAGATGATCCATGTACCCTTCCCGAGTCTGACTTTGGTTAATAAGGGTTATAAAGTATGAACTCGATAAATGATGATATGAATGGGAAAGATAATATGAATTGGTACATCATGACCATATATAAATAAATATGTCAAATGAAAGTATGTGAAAGATCATGCAAATCGATTAAAAACTAGTATTAGGGGACGATTTGAATATGAATGAGTTAGTAAACTCTAGAAAGATTGAGATAGCAAAATTAATACTCAAATTTTATAAGTACATGTAAGTGAATTAGACTTCACCAATTGAGAACATTATGTTGATGGTTTACATAGATTTTCAAATGGTATTGAACATCAAATTTGTAGCGCCCCAAAATTTAAATTCTTTTATTAAGTTGCATCAAATAATATGTCTGCTTCTGTGGTTGTGTGTTATGTTTGCTTACCTAAGATCTGAGGGTCGAGTCGCATAAATTTCAGAATTTTGTTAATTTCTTTATTTGAAACCTTAGCTTAGGGTTTCTTGCCTAAGTTTAATTCTATGCATTTTGTGTCAAAAATGAGCCTGTTGGTTCAATGGTTAATCATCTGTCTGTGTTGGGGGTCCTATGTTCAAATCTCTGCGTATGCACTGAGGAATATTATTTTTGCACTTCCCCATAAATATTGATTTTAGGAATTTAAATTAGTTCTTACGTTAACTTCTTCTTCCTTTTTGTTTTTTTATTTGAACTTTATTCTCTCTTGGGGGATCGTTCCTAAATTTTTTTTCGTATAACGTTCGGTTGGGTTAATCATTGTATTGTGTCATACGTTGATTTTTGCTGTACTTGAAGTAAGATTTAAATGTAGTTTTGGTCGTTAAGCATGAATTGCGAACTTCTTGCAATCTCAAAGTGAGGGTGTTGATTGTTTTGTTTGTTCGTGGTTATGAAAGTGTAGGGGAAGGTTAAGAGATGTCTAACTCTTCTCTCACTGTCTAGAACTTGAGTGTGCACTGTTAAACTCTCGATAAGTAAGTTGTTTGTTTTAAGTTTTTGTGTCAAAGGTTTTGACAATAATTGATTATTGTTATTGCGTGTTTTGCCAATGTTTTGTTGAATTGGACGTTTGAAACTTGCTTTAGGTTTGGAATTTGCAATTGGTGCTCCTAAAGCATCGTGTAACAGGTGGGTATTGAAACCCTTTCTTTTTCATATTTTTCTTTGTCAGAAACGAGACTGTCGACAACACACGACCGTAAGGGAGGCCATGTGGTGGATCATGTAACTCCCTCACTTTAATTTAGGTCACACAAGCAGGCTACAAGGGCATTTGTTAAACTGTGTGTGGGAAAAATAAGATACAACGGTCACACGGGCTGACACACTGGTGTGTGGCTAAGCCGTGTAACTTACTGACTTTGGATTTGGATCACACAGGCTAACACACGATCGTGTGTCCAAGCTGGTCACTAGCTTCGGATCTGAGACACACGGGTTAAAACATGGGCGTGTGTCTAGGTCGTGTGGAGCCAGACGGGCGTGTGAGCCTAGGAACTGATATTCTGTTAAAGTTGTAGTTGATGTGCGAGGCGAATGTACACCATTCGTAGGATGTGTATCAATTGAATTGATCTATGTTATCATGAATATTACTTGATTCTGAATTTTAGTATGAGCTAGATATTAATGATATCAACACTCTGTTATACTATAAGTGTCTAATCGTATCTACATTTGAATTATATATCTATCATCTATTCTATATTTGAAAAAAGGGGTGGAAGTTATGAATTGAAGGAAGTGTTCTGTACTGACTCGGTGGTCAAACCTCCCATAATTATATTCGATTTGGCTGTGAAACTATAAACACTAAAATGTGTCATACCAACACTATGAGGTGTGTATGGATGGGTAGGTATTGTATACCTATTGGTGTGTAGGGTGGATAGAGATGGTGTGTAGCGATTGGAGTAGGAAACTGCATCTATATTTGTGTCCCTATTACATCTGCATCTGTTGTTGTAATTGTATTACACTTGCATCTGTAACTGATCTATTACGTATCAGGATGTTCTGTGTTTGAAACTGTCGTGAGTTATTAATTTGACTAATAAGATTGAGTTTTCTATTTGAATGCTCAATAATATCTGAGCTATTACACGTAGGCTAGTTTGTTTTTGCCTTATTCTAAGCTCCACCACACTAACAATTTTGAATGAATTTTTAGGGAACTCCTAGAACTAAGTGGCCGGCGGATGAGGGACTCGACCATCTATCAGACTTATTATGTATATATGTGTGAATTTAAGTATTTGATTTCGTGTTTAAACTCCCAAGTTTTAACTATGTTTTTAGATAATGAATGATTTCATGATTTAATTATGGATTGAAAAACTCGTTATAAGTATGTCTGTATTCTAGCAAGTTAACGTAATGTTCTAAACTTGGCCTTTCTGTCTAGGTTGGGTTTAGGATGTTACATTTAGTGGTATTAGTGCCATGTTTATAACATTCTAACTGTTTAATTGAGCCCCTATTTTGAGAGGTGCGATATCTCTTCTCCTAGACATGGCTTATTAGTGGTGGCTGACAGTCGAGCAGGGTACCCAATCTAAACTGATTTCTTGGGATTACTTTAAGAGCTCCTTCTAGGGTAAGTACATGGGGTCAGTTACATTGAGGCTCGCAGACGTGAGTTTATGAATCTGGTCTAGGGGGAGAGGTCCGTAGCTGAGTACAAAGCCGAGTTTCTAAGATTAAGCAGGTATGCTCGAGCACTGTTCGTGATTGAAGATGATAAATGCGTGAGGTTTAAGGACGAAATGCATTATGACCTGCATGGTTTGTTAGCTCCTCAAAGGGAACGAGTGTTTGTGCTCTTAGTTGATAAGGCCAAAATAGTGGAGGAAGTCAAGCGTACTGAAGTGAAAGGAAAGACTGAGAGAGAACACAGAGTAAGGTGAGGAAAGATTCAGGTCAGTCTGGTTCTATTCAGTGCCTTAAGAAACGGGCTAGAGTTGACGGACCTCCTAAGAACGAGGCGTCGATCGCTTCTAATGTGATTTTGCACTATGATGATTGTGGGAGACGTCATCTGGATGAATGCTGGAGGAAGTCTGGTGCTTATCTTCGTTGTTGCTTGATGGAGCACCGAGTTTGATTGACCTTGCTGACTTGACCAGGTGCCAACTCCGGCACCAGTTACTGCTGCGAGTACTGTTCAGCTTCTGAAAGGAACTCCACAACTCCCTAGAGGTTGGGGTACTGGTAGGGGTGGTAACAGCTCTGGTAGCGGTCAACGAGCATTGGACAGATTTGTGACTCAAACTGAGACATGTTAGCCTGCACTTGTGTATGCGACTAGGCGCCGTGAGAACAAGGACGACACCGATGTTATTGCAGGTACGTTCTTCATTTACTCCGTACCCTATTTTGCCTTAATTGATATATGTTCTACTCATTCTTACATAGCTAGTATTGTATCTACAAGACTGAATATCTCTGCTGAGTATACTACTAGTGAGGTTTCTGTGGTTAGTCTTCTAAGTCAGTCCATCTAGGTTGACAGGGTTTGTCAACCAGTACCGTTAGAGGTTCAGGGGGTTGTATTTCTAGCTGATTGATGAAACTACCTTTCATGGAGTTTGACCTGATTTTGGGAATGGATTGGCTTTTTGAACATCGAGTCAATCTCAATTGTGCTCCTAAAAGGGTTACTTTGAAAATGGAAGAGAATTGTGAAACAGTAAAGTTAAGGCAACGGTGAGATTATCTTCCCAATGTAATATCTGCCATTGTAGTCGAGAAATTAGCCCAAAAAGGCTATGAAGCCTACCTTACCTTCATCTTTGACTCTGTTTAAGTTAAGGTATCTGTTAACAACATTCGATCAGTTAAAGATTTTCCAAATGTCTTTCTCGATGATTTACCAGGTGTACCACTAAGCCGAAAAGTTTAGTTTGGTATCGATCTGATACATGGAACAGCTCCAGTGTCGATTGCACCCTATCGCATGGCATTAAAAGAGCTTGTTTAGCTGAAAGCTCAACTCTAGAAGCTTCTCGATCGAGGTTTTATTAGACTGGGTGTGTCTCTATATGGAGCACCGGTGCTATTTTTCAAAAAGAAAAACGGTACGATGAGAATGTATATTGATTATCATCAACTGAATAAGTGAACAGTTAAGAAAAAATATTCGCTTTCGAGAATCGATGATTTATTTGAACAGCTCCATGAAGCTTCTATGTTTTCCAAGATCGGTCATCGTTATAGTTAACATCAGCTCAATGTTAAGGAGACAAATGTGTTCAAGACTACCTTCAAGACTCGTTCCGGACTTTACGAGTTCCTGGCTATGCATTCCAGTTTAAAGAATACTCCGACTGCGTTGATGGACCTGATGAATATTATGATCTACTCAAAGAGCATCTTCGTATCGTATTGCAGACGTTTTGTGAAAAATAGTTGTATACTAAGTTTAGTAAATGCGAGTTCTGGTTGTCTAAGGTTGCCTTTCTAGGGCATGTTGTGACCATCAGGGGAATGCGAGTTGACCCCAAGAAATTTGAGGCTGTCGTTGAGTGGACATAGCCGAAAAATGTATCCAAACTTCGAAGCTTCCTCGGGTTAGCGGGTTACTATCAGAGATTTATTGAGGGATTCTCCCTAATTGCATCTTCTCTGACTAAATTATTGCGTAAGAATGTCCCGTTTAGGTGGTCTGAGGGGCAACAGTTGAGCTTCGAGAAGCTCAAGTCCGTTTTGACATAAACTTCTATTCTAATTCAACCTGAGCCGAGTAAAGATTTTGTAGTCTATAGTGATGCGTCACACGTAGACTTAGGGTGTGTTCTGATGTAAGATGGTAAGGTAGTAGCTTATGCGTCCCGCTAGCTTAAGTTGTTTGAGGGTAACTATCCTATTCACGATTTCGAGCTGGCTGTAGGCGTGTTTACTTTAAAGATCTAGAGACATTATTTGTACGATGAGAGGTGTGTCATCTACATTAGTCTTAAAAGTCTCGAGTATCTTTTAAATCAGAAAGAGTTACACCTTAGACAGAGTAGATGGGTTGAACTGCTTAAACGTTAAGGCTGTACAATAGAGTATCATCCTGGTAAGGCTAATGTGGTGGTCGAAACTCTTAGTTTTCGAGCGATGTCTGACTTACGGGTGATGTTCACTCGACTAAGTTTATTTGATGACGGAAGTCTGTTAGTGGAGTTGCAAATTAAACCAACTTTGGTTGAGCATATTCGAGTTAAACAGGTAAATGATGAGTTGTTCATTGAACGTTTATGTCAAGTTGGGTATGATAAAGCTTCTGAATTTGATTTGAATAGTGATGGGGTACTGTGCTTTCGAGGTCGAATTTGTGTGCCTAAGGATTGTGAATTATGACAGTCGATCTTGTTGGGGATAAATTGTACCGTGATCTTCGAGAATTGTACTGGTGGCCTAGTTTGAAACGGGAAGTGACTACTTTCATTTCTCACTATTTGACGTGCCAGAAGGTCAAGGTTGAACATTAGTTACCTTCAAGGTTGCTTCAGCCAGTTAAGATTCCACTGTGGAAATGAGAGTGTGTGATAATGGATTTTGTTAGCGGGCTGCCTCTAACACCCACTAAGAAAGATTCGGTGTAGGTTATCCTTGATAAATTGACCAAGTCTTCCCATTTCCTTCCAGTTAGAACCGATTACTCACTACAGAAGTTAGCTAAACTATACGTGTTTGAGATTGTGAGGTTACATAGAGTCCCAATTTTGATTATCTCGGATAGGGATTTACGTTTCACCTCCTGGTCCTGGAAGAAATTACTTGAGGCTTTAGGTACTCGACTGGATTTTAATACTGCATATCATTCTCAGTCCGAAGGATAGTCTGAGTGAGTTATTCAGATTTTAGAGGATATGCTTAGGAGTTGTGTGATTGACTTCAAGGGTAGTTGACAGGATCCCCTACCATTAGCTGAGTTTGCGTATAACAACAGTTATCAGTTTAGCATTTAGATGGCATCTTAGAGGCTCTGTAGGGCCGTAAGTGTCGTACCCCTCTATGTTGGACCGAGTTAGGTGAATGACAAGTTTTGGGTTCTGAGTTTGTATCTGAAACTAAAAACACAGTTAGACTGATCCGGGATCGTTTGAAAGCTGTTTTAGACAGACAGAATTCATATGTTGACTTAAAAAGAAAGGATATACAGTATCCTGTAGGCGATCAAATGTTTCTAAAAGTATAGTTGTGGTAAAAGGTCCTCTGGTTCGAACGATAGGGAAAATTAAGTCTGAGATTCATTAGACCTTTTCGCATTCTAAATTAGGTGAGACCGGTTGCTTATTAGCTTATGTTGCCACCTAAACTTGATTGGATCCACAATTTGTTTCATGTCTCGATATTGTGGAAATATCGATCCGACCCTTTCCACATTGTGCCTATAGAAGAAATTGAGGTGAGACGTGATTTGACCTTTGAGGAGGAACCAGTTCAGATTCTAGAGTGGGACATTAAAGTCTTGTGAAGGAAGGCTGTACCTGTGGTTAAGGTTCTGTAATGGAATCACGGTACTGAAGAAGCCACCTGGTAACCTAAAGATTCGATACACCAACAATATTCGTATATCTTTGAATCAGGTAAAATTTCGAGGTCGAAAATTTCTTTTAGGGGGAGAGAGTTGTAACACCCTTAAATTTGAGTTCTTTTATTAAGTTGTGTCGAATAATATGTGTTTGCTTCTGTGGTTGTGGGTTCTATTTGCTCACTTGAGATCTGAGGTTCGAGTCACATAAATATTGGAATTTTTTTAATTTTTTTATTTGAAATCTTACCTTAGAATTTCTTGCCTAAGTTTAATTCTATGCATTTTGTGTCAAGAAAGAGCCCGTTGGTTCAATGTTTAAGCATTTGTCTGTGTTAGGGGTCCTATGTTCAGATCTCTGAGTGTGCACTGAATAATATTATTTTGCACTTTTCCATGAATATCGATTTTAGGATTTTAAATGAGTTCTTACGTTAACTTTTTCTTCCTCTTTGTTTCCCTTTTTTTATTTGAATTTTTTTCTCTTGGGCCATCGATCCTAAATTTATCTTCGTATAACATTCGATTAGGTTAATTATTGTATCGTGTCATACTGTTTATTGTTACGGTGCTTAAAGGTAAGATTTAATTGTAGTTTTGGTCGTTATGCCTGAATTGTGAACTTCTTGAAATCCCAAAGTGAAGGTGTTAATTGTTTTGTTTGTTCGTGGTTACGGAAGTGTAGGGGAAGGTTAAGAGACGCTTAACACTTCTATCATTGGCTAGAAATCGAGTGTGTACTATTGAACTCCTGATAAGTAAGTTGTTCATTTTGGGTTTTTACGTCGAAGGTTTCATCGATAATTGATTGTCGTTACTGCGTGTTTTGAGAATGTTTTGTTGAATTGGACGTTTGGAACTTGTTTTAGGCTTGGAATTTACAATTGGGTGCTTCTACAGTGTTGTGTAATAGGTGGGTATCAAAACCCCCTTTTTTCTGCATTTTTCTTCGTACGAAACGAGACTATCAACGCCATACGCCCATGAGGGAGGCCGTGTGGTAGACCGTGTAACTCCGTAACTTCAGATTTGGTTTACACAGGTAAGCCACAGGGGGTTTTTTAGATCGTGTATGGGAAAATAAGGTATAGATGTTACACGGGCTGACACACGGGCGTGCATCTAGGCCATGTAACTCACTGAATTTGGATTTGTATTACCCGGGCTAACACACGGGTGTGTGTCTAGGCCGTGTAAATCACTGACTTTGGATATGAAACACACGGGCTAACACACAAGCGTATGTCCAAGCCTTGTAACTTACTGACTACGGATCTGAGACACACGGGCTAACACATGGGTGTGTGTCCAGGCCGTGTGGAGCCACACGGGCGTGTGGGCCTAAAAACTGAACTTCTGTTAAAGTTGTAGTTGATGTGCGAGGCGAATGTACACCGTCCGTAGAATGTGTATGAACTGAATTGAATTGTATGGTCTATTTTATCATGAATATTAGTTGATTCTAGATTTCGGTATGAGCTAGATATTCACGATATCGACACTCTGTTATACTAAAAGTGTGCGATCGTATCTACATTTGAATTGTATATATTGATCATCTATTCTGCATCTGAAAAAGGGGGTGGAAGTTATGAATTGAAGAAAGTGTTCTGTACTGAATCGGTGCTCAAACCACCCATAATTTTATTTGATTTAGCAATGAAACTATAAACACTGCAACGTGTCATACTGACACTATGAGGTGTGTAGGGATGGATGAGTATTGTATACCTATTGGTATGTAGGTTGGATGGAGATGGTGTGTAGCGATTGGGGTAGGAAACTGCATCTGTATTTGTGTCCCTATTACATCTGCATCTGTTATTGTAATTGTATTACACTTGCATCTGTAATTGATCTACTACGTATCAGGACTGTTCTATGTTTAAAATTATTGTGAGTTATTAATCTGACTAATAAGACTGAGTTTTCTATTTGAACACTCAATAATATCTTAGTTATTACACGTAGGCTAGTTTGTTTTTTCCTTATTCTAAGCTACACCACACTAACTATTTTGAATAAATTTTTAGAAAACTCCCAGAACTAGTTGTCCGATGGATGAGGGACTCGACCATCTATTAGACTTATTATATATATCTGTGTGTGAATTTAAGTATTTGATTTTGTGTTTAAAATTTCAAGTTTTAATTGTGTTTTCAGATAATGAATGATTTCATGGTTTAATTATTGATTGAAAAACTAGTTATAAGTATGTCTATATTCTGGCAAGTTAATGTAACATTCTAAACTTGGCCTTTCCATCTAGGCTGGGTTTAGGGTGTTACAAAGTTGGTATGTATATAAAGTAATACATGATAGGTTGATATGAACTTGGTCATTTGGATTAATGTATATGCTTGATACATGTGTTATAATTGATTGAAATTTGACTAGGCATTGCTAGTTTCTTAACATGTTAATGTTTAAGTAATTTTGAGTTGAATCATGAAAGCACCATTGAGCTTTATCGCTCAACATATGGTTTGTTTGTTCCGTGTACAGGAATCAGTGGAACTTAAAATTTCGAGAGGTGAAGCAGCATCTGGATCGGTCAACATACGGTTTGTTTATTCTGTGTATAGTTTTTTTCATTTTGTTAAATGGCATGTACTTAGGATTATATCGGTTTTTGGTTTGAAATAGTCAACTTAGTGTTTTTGAGCAGTAGACATTTAATAATAAAATGGTTTATGAATGGTTAAAGTTTTCATAGCTTGAGATAATTAATTGAACATATATATATTGAGTTGGTTACCATTTGGGGACTTAAGTACAATTATATTTTGAAATATGAAAGGTTGAATCAAAAGATGTATGAGTTAAAGGAATTTTCCTTCAATGTCGTTTCGCTGCCTTATGGATGTCACGCCATCAGCTTTCCTCATCGCGATGTCTCCTATTTGAAGTCACGATCTCAACCTACTATTTTTGAACTCATGGCACTACACTTCTGAAGTTGCAATTCCAAGCCTATGTTTTTGATGTCGCAATGTGAGTCATTCATGGTCGCGACGCCAACTCTAAAAACTTTGCATTTAGGTCTTTCATTGGTCTTGGGTCATCATAAGATCTTTCATAAGCTCATATAAACCCCGATAAGATTATATTATATTTTATATTGATGTAATAATTGTAATAACTTGTATAAATGTGTTGAATTGATTTTATTTGTATTCATAGTTACTCCAACAACGAATGTTCATCCCTTAGCTCAGGCCCGATGGCAGGGTCGAGTTTGGGGTGTTACAAATTTGGATCAAGTTGGGGTGGTAAATAGTGTCTTATCATAGTTTAGCTATTATCCAAGGCATAAAATTAATGCAAGTAAGAAAAATATTCTTTTTACCTAAAACTAATGATGCCATGGTTATGTTTGTGGCAAGTAGGCTTAGATTTTGAAGATTGGATGATTTGGAAAAGTATTTCGAGATTCCTCTTTTCCATGAAAGAGCTACGAAAAACACTTGGCAATTTTTTTTGGACAAGGTTAAGCATAGGTTGATTAGGTGAAAGGCTAAATTCCTCTGTCACTAGTAGAGTCATTTCAATAAAGTTAGTCCTCATAATTATTCCTAATTACTATATGCAAACTTGTTACATGCTATTGTCTATTATGACATTCGAAAGTTAGTAAGGCGATTTGTGTAGGGGAAATTCATAAGTGGGAAGGAAACCTACCCTTGTTGATTGTGAGTTTTGATGTTTGTTGCAACATTTTCAAAATATATAATGTTCCAATAACTACAAATCAACTGGTGTAAGTAATCAAAAGTTATAACTTTTAGTTATTAATGAAGAGTTATGACTATTCATAATAATGAGTTATGTATCTTAAGTATGAAAAGTTATATCACTTGGTTTTTAATAAAGAATTATAAATAGTACTTGAATAGTTATGTCTATTTAAAAGAAGTTACTTGAATAATTATGTCTATTTAAGATATGTGATTATTCAGAAAAGACACCTATTGAAAAGTTATGTCTTTATGAAGAGACTTGATAATTCCCATAAATAGAAGTGTATTTTCATTTTGTGATATACAAAATGGTTTTGAAAAAAATTCTTTCTATTCCTCCTTCATCTTCTACTATTCTTAAATTATTCAAAAAAGACGCATTTTATAGAATTTGATACTTTTACTATCCTTCACTTAATGCTCAATAGACTACTTTTGTTAGTGCAAAATGTAAACAACCATTAGGTTTCATTGTATCCTTAACGTTCATTTTCCATTAACTCTTTTACAAATCAGAATACCAATAAGGGTGAATAGAACATTAAAGATAGTGACATGGTTATCAATCTTGAAGTCTTAAATTAATTTTTCATAATTTAATTCTACACTCAAACACTTTTAACTGCTTGATAATAGAGGCATTGGTATTCATCAGTTTCTAAATTAAAACCAAGCATTCAAGATTAAAACGGGCTCTAACATATTGTCCAATGTTGATGCATTTTAGGTTAAAATCCTATTAAAAAAGTATAATATGGGAGTAAGTTGTCCCATATCGATCAAGGGGGAAAATTATTTTTACATTTAAAGTATTTATTGGAAGTGGGGGACAAAATTTTAAAGTTTTAGTTGATCTATTAACCTTAGACCCTTGATAATAAAAAAAATCAAGCTATTGATGTAGATGTGACACTTTATGTTAAGAATATGCTTTGTGCAAATGGTGAATGGTAATAGAGTTTATTGTGGGTACCATAACATTTTTAGCAAATGTTGAACCAGATTTGTGTGTTTGGAGGTGGGAAGACAATGATAAATTCTTAATGGTTGGGCATACAAGTTTTTTATTCAAGACAGTTGGAAAACCAAATAAAGTACTTATTTGAGTGTTTGGAAATATTTGAGTATTCAATGGATTCAACAAATTATTTGGCTAGTCTTGAAAGAAAGATTGTTGACTAGAGTTAAATGTTGCAAGAAGGGATTAGTGGACAATGCTTCTTGTTACACTTGCAAGATTATCCATGAGTACATTTTGCAAGCTGCCAATTAGCTTGTGGGTACAAATTGTTCCTAATGACTCCCAAAACATGTTTTTCTCTTTACCTTTAGGTCGTGCTTGGTTAGGTTGAAAATTGGAGGAATAGAAGGAGTGAATGAAAAAGTGGAAAGAAAATAAATAGGGGAGAAAAGTGATAAGGAAGAAAATTGGAGAGATTATCATTTTCCATCTTAATGCATAAATAAACAAATAATTTCAAAATAGGATGATATGAGGAGAGAAAATAAGTCAAGGATGCATGCTAGTTCAAAATATTCATTTTTCAAAATTTTCATTTAAAACATACTTTTTCTTTCATTGTTTCAAAATTTCCTATAAAGCATACCTATGGAAAGAAAATATTATATAATCTATCATTCTATTTTTTTTATTCTTTGAATTTTTCATCTTAGGTACCACCCAAGAAAAGATTCATTAATCTTGTTGATAAAGGAAGGGTGCTAAATAGGAT
Organism: Gossypium hirsutum; assembly: GCF_007990345.1. Classification (NCBI taxonomy): domain Eukaryota; kingdom Viridiplantae; phylum Streptophyta; class Magnoliopsida; order Malvales; family Malvaceae; genus Gossypium; species Gossypium hirsutum. Next base: position 9,545,958 of record NC_053442.1, on the reverse strand, counting down.
CATAAGTTTGTCCAATTTTCCTAGGGCTCTAAACAAAAGAAAGAAAATTCGGGGTTTGACACAACCTGAAAAACAAACAAATCCAAGTGAGATTTAAGAATTAAAAATGTATCAATTAAAACAAATAATTAAGATAGAAAAACAAAAAGGAATCCAGATAAAAAATTAGAAGCAATTAATCAAGAACAAAATAGAATAACAAAAAAAAATGAAACAAGATAGATGTAAAGGATGGAAAGTGGCGTGTAAAAGTCCTAAGGAGCCTTGGAAGCCACATGAATCGACAACACCTTCAAACGACTTTAATTTTCCCTCCAAAAAAGAAAGCTTGTCAAGAAAAAGCTTGAAGATGATCCCCACAATCTAAAAAGATTGTTAAAACTCTTCTAAAAGAAAGCTCAAGAGAAATTCTTTAAAAGAAAAACTTGAAGAGAATTTTATTAATTCAAAAGGAAAAAAGTTGTTAAATGAATTATGAATTGTGTAAAATGAAGAGGCCTCTATATAGTCTAGTTTTACATTCCAATAAACTCTTAAGTAAACTAAAACTCTAATTAACCTAAACAATAAGTAGTTTTAAACTAATCTGTAACGCCCCAAAATTTTAAATTTTGAATTGTTAGGAATTGACAAGTTATTTGATCTAGTTCAGCAGTTAGGTGTGTGTGCTTATGTGTGATAGGTTTTGGGTTCGAATCCTTTCACTTGAATTTTGTTGATTTTTGACTCAATTCCTATATTTGAACATCTGACTCTAATTTAATTTTCGCACTAATTTTGGTTAGAATGAACCTTCTGGTTTAGTGGTAAGGCTTCAGCCTATCTCTTAGTCTTATGTTCGAATCCCTACGTATGTAAAGTGAAAATATATTTTCGGTCCCATGCATTTTTAATTTTTAATTTTCCAAAAACAATTTTTTTTGTCTCACATTCCCTTCACCCTCATTCCCTTTCTCTATTTCATGTTTTTTTCCCTTTTGGCTTTTTCTACTGGTTTTTCCTTCTATCGTCCTCTCCTTTCTATTTGGTTTCTTTCTTGTTTTTTCCACCTTAATTCCTATTATCTTCTACTTTGTCGCCCTTTTTGCCAATTAATTTGTGACGACTGTACGTGGTGAGGAACATGAAGTATCGGATAGAATTAAATTTCTGTTGGCTGCTATTTTCGCAAGGGTACTGGAATTCTCACAGTTGTGTTTGCATCAGAAAATAGCCAAGTGTGTAACTCAATCTCGTAAAAATAGCAAACGATAGAAAGTCAAAAACCTTACTGTCGACATTACGCAGTCGCATACTAGGTTGTGTGCCAGATTGTCTAGGCTATTTAGGTCGTGTGGACCACACTGGTTAGGCCAGTTTGGTCGTGTGGGCCACACGGGTGTGTAGGCCTATTTTTTGAAAATTTTGCTTAATTTTGAATTGTTGTTTACTTGGTATTTAGCTACTCCGTAGGGTCCATACTAAAAAAAATAAGCTCAAAAATATGACATTTGATAGTATATTACTGTAAATAATATGGACTTGGTATGTGATAGGGTACATGTATGATCTGTGTTCTCATAATTCTGAAAGCTTGACAATATTTGAAAAACATGCATGACATCTGTATATAGAATATCTATTCGTATGTACATGTGCATTAGGTTGGGATATGATATGACGGAGGAAATGTTAATAGTCTAATTATCTACCTTATCTGGTGGTTTAAAACCACAGATATTTGTTCTAGTGGCTCAGCCACGTATATATGTATCTGGCGGGTTACCGCATATTATTATCTGTTAGCTTGTCTGCACTACTTATGAAAAGTGAAATACGCTCACTTATTGGTGTGTGGGGTTGGATGGGTACTTGATACCCTATGTGGTGTGCAAGGATGGACGGAGATGGTGTGTAGTGGATGGGGGTATGATCTGTTTGTGCATCTGTTTATGAAATCCATCTGAATTTTGTATCTGAGCATATATCTGGAATACCATCTGTTAATTCATTGGTATGTGATTTGTTGATTAAAATATGTTACACACTGAGCTCGTAAGCCCACTTTCTGTTTATTATCCTCTCAGGTAATCAACAAACTTAGGACGGATCGGTGTGGTAGGAGCTTAGTTTAAATTGTTGATTCATACTTTTTGATTAAGTTTAAGCATTGATTTTAATTAGACTATTTTTGAACTTTTGGGGACTGATTTATGTTTTGGATTTTATTTATCGTTTTGAACTACCTTAACATTTTAGATTATTTTAATTCGAAAAACATGTTGAATTTCAAAACCAAATTTCAATTTTTCAAAATTATGTTTAACTGAAGATTTTCGTTGAAAATTAAGTAATCTTGTAAGTGCTTTCTTCTGAAATTTAAATGAATTAACCAAGCATGAAATTTTTCTTCCTTAAAACTGGAAATATCATTATCAAGTATCGGTTTTCCAAAAGTTTTCAAATTGTAAGATTCTGGTCTCCAAACAAACATATATAGTTCCTTAAGATTCAACCGTAACGTCTAGGCCGGGTATGGGTATTACGTAATCTTTCTTATTGAATAAAACTCCTAAACAACTTAAAACACTTAAAAGAATCCAAAATTCGGAATAAATAAATAATGGAATAATAAGACGTAATAAATAAAATAGTGGATTTCTATATAAGAAAATTAAGCCTAAAAATCAAACTCAATATGATTTAAACTCGAATTAAAAGCTTGAAACTCGTAATTTTCGTAATAATCTCATCCAGAAATTCTGCTTGCGCAGTTCACTAAAACGGTCATAACTTGACCTCCTGCACTTGAAATCGAGTGATTGAAAGTGCATTTCGAAGATAAGAGATAAATATTAAAATGCTTTGAGACATCTAAACCTAAAAATGTCTGGATCCCAGCCAAAAAGTCATCACAAGTCGATTGATTGTCCAAACTTGAAAATTTGCATCTTCAGTGATTGAAATCCAATAAATTTCACCCTATCAGTCATGTATCATTCCCCCTTTCCTCGAAAAGATTCGTCTATGAATCTTGTCTTCGGTTGAATAAGAAAGAATATTTATCATAGGTGGGTTAAATGACTTCCTCTCAAAGGATAAAAAAATTTCCTGAAAGAAAGAAATAAGTCCACTAGACAAATTCAAGTTAAGGTTAGTGAAAACATAATAATTTCTCACTCTTGCATGAGTATTTTCTTGCTTTTCATATTTTTTTTCCACTTGAAAACTTTCTAAATTTACCTTGTATGTATTTTCACTCATCAAAAGTGGACCGTTAAGTAGACTTTTATCACTCAATGTCTCTTTTCTCTTTGTCTTTTCACATGATTTTTCCTCTCTTCCCATATCCCCCTCACAAGTATTATGAATATTAAATTCAATACAATATATCTCAGTAGGAGAACATGATGTTTCTATCTCATCTAACTTCATAGATTCGAGAAAAATATTCTCTCTATCATCTTTTTCGGTTTACAAAGTTTGCCATCGCAAATCTCTTTTCCATTAGAGTAAGAGTCAACAAAAGACAAAGTCATACTTACTTTCTTCTCTAGTCGGATATTGAATTGGACATCGAAACCCTTATAATCTGTTGAACTACACCAATAACATTTCACAACAGGTGAAAGACTAATCATAGTCCTCTTTTCATGTGGTTATCTCCTCTTGAATTGACATACTAATTTATACTGATCTTTCCTATCACAATATGCCTCTGGCTTATTCTTTCCACAAAATTGCAAAATAAAGAAATTTGGTTTAGCCAAAGAAGGCAACCCATGGTCATTATTTACCAAAGTCTCATTATTAGCATGAGGCAAACGTCTAGCATTATTTTCACGAGCACGAGGCTATTCAACCTCAACACCATCATCATTGCCCCATTTATGAGTCAAGTACTCAATTTGGGTACTTAAACGAGCCAAATTTTTACTATTTGTGTCTAGAATAGTGTCTTGTTGCTGATCTCAAGGATTTCGAACATATTGATCCCTTTGCAACTTTTTGATCATAGTATCGAATTTATTCATTGCAAAACCAGCAAGGCTTTTCATGGTAACCTGTGGCTTTCCACTGCTATTATCACTCCCTTTGCAATTACGAAGATCACGAGTCATTATGAAAGCTCGAAAAGAACACAACACTCAATAAGAAAAATTTAAGCAAAACTCATTGTTACACACTCAGAAATAAAAAAAAATTCTCAATGGGGTTAGAATTAATCTTGTGAGACTTTTAAAAAGTGTTTACATCAACCAATCAAAATGTGTAAGAATCTAACTAGTAAAGCAAACCTAATGGCATTAGAAGTCCAAAAGTAGCTAGACACCAAGAATTGTGTTGTATGGAGGAAGGAATGTGCAACGTGCTTTAACCTACTAACAAAAGAAACAATAATGTATTAAAATGCGTAAAAGTACAATAAAAAGAAAAAGCAAATGAAAACCTAAGGCTAAAAGTCAATGAAAATAACTGAAAACTTGAAAATTTTGGAGCAACTTGACAAACTTTGTTTGAGGTGTTATTGATTTCCAAAATTACAAAATTTACATTAGAACCTCCTCAAATAATGTAGATCTGATTTGGAAAGTTTTGGCAAAAAATTCAACCCATAGAATTTTCTTTACTTTTCATATTTTTCTATTTTTTTTCTCTTTTTCAATCACCTTTTTTTTGTGGGAAATGTTTTTTAAAATTATAAGAGAGTGTCAAAAGGTAGTATGTAAAATTTCATATTGTTTGAAAATGTGTACCCACAAAAGATTTTTTTTTTCGAAAAATTTCTAGACAAAAACTATTTTTTGAGGCTATTTTGCTAGAAATCAATTTATAAAAAATACAAACACCCAAAACGCTCAAGAAATTGACACCAAATGATCAGGACTCAAGCAAAATAGGATTGCATGTTTGTCCAAGTCGACGTATTTGGCCTAGGGCTTTAGATGAATGAAGGAGAACCCGGCGTTTGATACAACCTAAAAGGCAAACAAATCCAAGTGAGATTTATCAAATAAAACAAATAATTAAGAAGTAAAAATTTATCAAATAAAACAAATAATTAAGATAGAAAAACAAGGAATCCAAATCAAAGATTAGAAACAATTAAGCAAGAACAAAATAGAATAACAAAAAATCGAAACAAGATAGATGGAAAAGATGAAAAGTGACATGTAGAAGTCCTAAGGAGCCTCGGAATTCAGATGAATCTACAACCCCTTCAAACGACTCTAATTTACCCTCCAAGAAAGAAAACTTGGAAAGAAAAGCTTGAAGATGATCCCACAATCTAAAAATATTGTTAAAAATATTCTAAAAGAAAACTCAAGAAAATTTCTTGAAAAGAAAAACTTAAAGAGAATTTTATAAACTCAAAAGAGAATAGTTGTTGAATGAATTATGGATTGTGTACAATGAAGAGGCCTTTATATAGCTAGCTAAGTAAAGCCAAATAAAAATATCAAGTATATTGAAACTTTGATTAACCTAAATAATAAGTAGTTTCAAACTAAACTTTTTTATTGACATAAAACTTCTAGATAACTTAAAATAATTTAAAAAATACAAAGTTAAAATAAATAAATAATGAAATAATTAGACCTAATAAATACAATATTGGGTTCGTATATAATAAAAAGTAAGCCTAGAAATCGGACTCAATATGATTTAAACTCGAATTAAAAGTCTAAAACTCGTAATTTTCATTATAATCCCGTCTAGAAATTCTGCTCGTGCAGTCTTTACTAAAACGGTCATAACTTGAGCTCTCAAACTTGAAATCGAGTCACTCAAAATACATTTCAAAGTTAAAAGATAAATCTTCAAATTTTATGAAGACATATCAACCTAGAAATTCCTGAATCCCATCCAAAATGTCGTTGCAAGTCAATTAATTTTTCGAACTTGAAAATTGACAGCTTCAGTTAATAAAATTTGATAAATTTCACTCATCCATATATCATCAACATATACTAATTTAGAAATAACATCAACATCAAACTATTAAAATTGGATTTTTCTTGGAAAGAGGATTGTAATTTAATAATCTAAGAAAGGATTCTAAATATTAGAATTTAAATAAATATTAATTGAGTTAAATTCAAAAAAAAACAAGGAAATTGATAATTAAAAAATCCACAACTAAAGTAAAAAAAAAATTCTTTTGAAAGTAGCCGAAGAATCAAATGTTAATAGCATCCAAGTTCCCAACATTCAAAAGTACCAAAGAAATGGGAAAAAGAAAAGAAAAGAAAAAGAGTAAAAATAGTAATAAGAGGAATCATCTTTTTATAAAACAAAGAAATATTAATAGCACATGACCAGTGCAATTGTAAGACCTTGATTCCATTCTCTCTATGTTTCTTTGCTTAAAGCTTTTTCAGCCATTGTTCTTTGCAAGAATTTACCATCCCCTCTCACTTTATGCCCTTAATGAGCTTTATCTTTTCTTTAATCTCTCATACACTAAAACCCTTACTTTATTGATTCCCCTTATTGAAGTCACCTTTAAAAGAGATGATCCAGTCTTCAAATCTTTCTTTGTCTCCTTCTCTCTTTCAACTCCATCTCTCGTTTGTTTGTTTGTTGCTACTATAGCATGTCCAATATTGTTCCAAAAAATAACTTTTTCTGAGAACGACAGATATATTATAAAGTTTCTTGCTATATTTTCTTACACCCAGCTTTTTTTAAAAAAAAGAAAAGAAAAGAAAATAATGGCATCATCACCTTATGAACTAACCCTTGATTGCAAACCACTCACTAGTTATTCTATGATATTGAAGTCTTTTGGAGATCAACAAATGAATGATCAAACACAGAAGCTTGAACATGTCCTTTCTCGTCTCGAAGAAGAACGCCTTAAGATCGATGCTTTCAAGCGTGAGCTTCCCCTTTGCATGCAACTTCTTACCAATGGTACGTTGTATCATCATTTCTTTTTTCTTTTTATGGGATATGTGTCTGTGTTCGTCTTTGATAAATATATAAAGGTTTTGTATAAATAATACACATGCCATGATTAGTTTTACCTTTAATTCTATTGTTTTTATAATAGAATCATCACCAACTTAAGATCCAAATCACAAAAAAGAAATTATATATATAATTTTCAAGCTACTAGGTGGATATTTGTGTTCTTTTTGAAGCATTTATGTATAAACTTTGTTTTTCTTCAGTTATGGAGGCTTCAAGACAACAACTACATGCATACCGAGCAAATCAAGGATCAAAAGCAATTTTTGAAGAATTTATACCCCTCAATAACTCACACTCTGAGAACACTAAGAGATTAGAAAATATATCTGAGAAAGCTAACTTGATGACAACTGAACAACTAGGGAGACAAACAGGAACCTAAATGAAATCACGATCTTCAATTGCATCTCCGACAAAAGCTGAGATCGATTCCAATGTTGGTCCCAAGTTAGATTTAGATACCAAGGTGAGAAATGGAGGAGTTTTCCTTCCGTTCTCCTAAGACCGAAACTCATCATCATCTTGCGCTAGTCCGGCTTTACAACCCCTCCCTGATTTAACATTTGCCTCTATCAGTAAAGATATGGAAGAAAATAAATGCTCAAAGGCTGAAAATGATAACTCAGGCAAAGCTGGTAATGGCGGCCTTCTAATTGAGCAAGGCAAAGGGAGCAGTAACACAATTGATGGGCAAACAACAATTAGTCAACCTCATAGGAAGGCTAGGCGTTGTTGGTCACCTGATTTGCGTTAGAGATTTGTCAATGCTCTCCAGATGCTTCGTGGTCATCAAGGTATATACAAATCACACCTTTATTATTGGCTTGTACAAATAGATTTGATTTGTCAAGCTATCATTATTGATATGATAATATTTTAATGATGATGATAGTTGCCACAACGAAACAAATAAGGGAGTTGATGAAGGTTGAAGGTTTGACCAACGATGAAGTGAAAAGCCATCTGCAGGTACTTAACTTTTGTACTATACCTGGCACAGTTCAAGACAGCTGCAGAGTGTAATGATTTTTCCTTTCATCCTTTTTAACAGAAATATAGGCTCCATAAAGAAGGCCAAGTCTAAGTCCACAACCAGCTGGACCCCAACGTCCCAGCTTGTAGTCCTAGGTGGTATATGGGTTCCATCAGAATATGCCACTGCTGTAGCAAACACCAACAGCGCGGCTCTCACCCTGTATGGTGCTCATCACCACCCAGCAGCTCCCCATTTACCACCTCACTTCTGTGCATCACCGGTACCCCAAGAATTCTACACTGCGACAACTATTGCAACTCCGGCTCTTTCACAGCGGCTGCTCCACCACCAACTCCATTTAGGGGTGGGCATTCGATCGAATTGAATCGAATCGAATCGAAAATTTTCGAGTTAATTGAGTTTTCAAATCTCATTTTATCATCCTAACTTTATTTGAAGTTTTCTCGAATCGAGTCGAGTGAGATGGAATTCGAATTGAACCGAATCGAATATATTTGTTCAAGTTAAATTTTTAAAAATAATTTTGGGTCCTTGTAACCATTGTCACCCATCGTAATAAAATTTGTCCACCTTAATCAAAATTTTTATTAACTTTCATCACCTCATAATTTATTTATTAATTTTTTATATACTGGTTAGCTTATTTATTTGCTTAGTTATTTCAATTATCTTCAGATTCTTGTCACAATGTATTTTGAAATTAAAAAATATATTAAATATAAAAATATGATTTTTTAATAAAAGTTATTTTAAAAGTAAAATGTGAAATTGATACCAATATAAAATTTTAACCCGAATATTTTATGGCATAATTAAGAATTCAATTTTAATATAAATATTCAATATGACTAAACAATTCAATAATGTAAATAATATAAAATGTGAAATTTAATTTAATAATATAAATAGTAGATATAAATAAAATTATTACTATTTATGTTTAGTGATTTTTTTGGATAATTTTGATTTTTTATTTGAGAGTAAAGGGTGAGAAGTAAAAATTTAGCGGGAAAATAAAAAGTTTTGGAGAATAAAAGTTTGAGGGAAAATAAATAGGGAGAGTAAAATTTTGGAGGGAAAATATTAAAAAAAATTGGAGGGGGAGGGTTTGGGGTAGATGGGAGGTGGGATGGAAAGAGAATAAAAGTTTTAGGGGAAAAGTGGGAGGGAGTAAAAATTTTGGGGGAAAATAAAAGGTTTTGAGGGTTTTTGGAAGTAAAATTTTGAGAAAAAGTAAATGGAAAAGTTAAATTTTGGTGGGAAATGGATTTTGGGTAGATTAGGGGGTTGGGAGGGGAGGGGAGTAAAAGTTTTGAGGAAAAAGTAAAAAAGTTTGAGAGTTTAGGGTAAAAATGTAAAATGTTATAGTTTGATATTCGAATTATTCGAATTCGAAAACTCAACTCGATTCGAACTCGAAATTTGAAAAAAATATTCGAGTTGATTCGAATAACTCGATTAACTCTAATAACTCGATTCGTTTAACTCGAAATTTGAATTTTTTTTCGATTTTTTCGAGTCGAATCGAATTTTGCTCACCGCTAACTCCATTACAAAGCCAATTCACAAGCCATAGCTGACCGGAATCTGACATCAAGGGGGCTGGAAACCACTCCGAAAGCATTGAAGATAACAAGTCTGAGAGCGGCAGCTGGAAAGGTGAGAGCGGCGACAACGGTAGCGACAGAGATCAGAGGAAAGGTTTAGCTGCATTGACATTTGGAGAAGAAGGTGAAGAAAGAAATGGATGTGATATCACTCTCAAATTTTGAGAGTTTTTACGTTTAGTGCTTAGAGATACTCCATGTATTTTTCTACATAATCATATGATATTATTTTCAAAAAGGAAAAAAATCCAAATTTTTTTATGTTAAATATGAAGAAAGGTTTATAAGGGCATAAAAGGAAAGTGAGTCTTTGTTATCTACTGTTCTCAATTGTTCTTCTTCGGTGCTTTAAAATTCAATTCGACACGGGACTAAACATTGGATTATTTATTTTTGGTGTTTTCTGTAACTTGTTGTTTTGTTTCTCATCCACTATAATTTTGCCTTTTTTATAAACTAACATCTAGTCCTTCAATTTGCTAACTTCTCCCATCTTAGTCCCTAAATATTTTTGTAATTTAATAGCTTTTCTTAATTTGATTTGTAATACTCCTCGCTCGTCCCAACGTGCGGCACAAATAAGAGATGTTACTGAAGTTTATATAAAATAAAATTTTAGAGTTAAAATTTTGAGCTTTAAACATTTTTAAAAAATCATAAAAATTTATTTATAGACAATTTGAAAGCTTTATAAATAATTTAAAATGGTTTGAGGAAGATAAGAAAACAAAATGATACAAAAATGTTGGAACAGCGGGCAAGGTCATAACGTGGAACATTTACCCTTGCGATGTCGCAAGCGGAAGTCATGATGTTGCAAAGCCGAGGTCGTGACATCGCCCTCTTAATAACCTAAAAACATTTCAAAATTTCCTCCAATCCCCCTCCAACCATGGAATACATATAACATGCTTAAAAAAATCACCTAAATACATATAAAAGCCATCCCCGACACAAGTTCAACCGTACATTATAACATGAAATCATTAATGAAAGCAGAAACACATTAAAGTAACCTGAACTCATTTAAAACAAGTTTAATCTATTCAAATAAGCCTCCAACTCAAAATATCAAAGAAACAAATCTTTAAGTACGAAATATCATATGAAAAGAGTATATTTACACATGTTAACACCCTAAGTACATGCCACAAGATATAAATATGCTAATTTCATACTCTTGATGATAGTGTGGTGTCCCAGAATGAGCAGGGTTTTAAGAATTTAAAAGTCAAATATCTACGCGCAAAACAATAGATTAACACCCATTATAAACTTAGTAAAATAGGACTCGAACACTATAGGAAATCTACGTACACCAAATGAGCATCGAAGTGCAATGCCCGAAAGCAACAGAACTCCAAGTATAACATGAGATCCTCCAAAGAGGTAGTGTATGCCTAATGATCTGCATAACATGCCAGACCAAGAGGTAACAAATCAAACTTCAAGAATCAAATAGATAACTTCAACCCTATATAACATCAATACAAAACTCTAGTAAAGATCACATATAAAACCCTAATTTACCTGTCAACCATATTCTAATATTTCTACCAAGCTTACATGGGCTTATAAGTAACCTAAGAAATAATTATGACTTTTCCCATAGCAATCCAATGAATTGTCATAAACATAATTCATGCACTACACCAAAACAGGTCTTTAGCGGCATTTTTTTAGGCCTTTAGTGGCGCTTTTTAACGCCACTAAAGGTATTTGCGGCACTTCCATAAGCGCCGCAAAAAAGGCCGCTAACGAAAACGTCGCAAACCTTTGCAGCGTTTGCAAACAAAAACGCCGCTAAAGAACATGATCTTTAGCGGCGTTTTTCTGTAAGCGCCTCTAAAGAACATGGTCTTTAGCGGCGTTTTTTTCTTAGCGCCGCTAAAGACCATGTTCTTTAGAGGCGTTTTTTTCTAAGCGTCGCTAAAGAACATGGTCTTTAACGGCGTTTTTTCTAAACGCAGCTAAAGAACATGTTTTTTAGCTGCATGTTCTTTAGCGGCGCTTTTATACAAAAACGCCACTATTTTTGGGATTTTTTATATTAAATTTTTCATTTTTTCAGCCCTCCTGTAGCAACAAATCAAAAGCAACCAGATCTAAACCAGCCAAAAGCAATAAATTTATATAATATTCCAAATTAAACGAATAAAATAATATTAATAATAAATAAAAGTGAATTCATATTATTTTTGCAAAAATGTTAAATGTTAAAATGATAAAAATATTCATGCAATACACTATGACGGCGGAAGTTGCGACTGAAACATCTTCATCATAGTCTGAAGCTGCTGTTGGAGTTCATCGTACTTTTTGCTCTACTCTGCTTCTCTTATTGCAGCCTCTGCTTCCCTCGCTGCAGCCGCTGCTTCCCTTGCTGCCGCCTCTGCTTTAAGTTGTAGCTGGAGTTCTTCATATTTCTTTTGAACTTCAACTGTGGTCGCTTGTATCTGAGCCATCTGGTCTTTTAACCTCTGAACTTCAACTTGAGCCTGACTCCCCGAAGCCATGTATTGCTGCGAGCTGGATCCAAAATATTGTGTTGGGCTAACAAAAGATCCTTGAAATCGAACCCGACCATACCTTTCAGGACCCAAAACTTTAGTAATAATCTGGTTATCAATGTCTTCAAGATGAATAGAACTATCACTAGAAGCAATCGCTTCGTACTCCGCCTTTTTATCTTTTAGTTTTTCCTAATAAATAAATCACATAGTTATGAACACAATATATATTAAAAAACATATGCAACATAACAATAGTCGCATTACAAGCAATGAATTAAACCATAGAAAATAAACACTATAAATAACTAAAACAAGTCAAATCGTATTAAGTAAACGTACCATTATTTCACCAGCTTCAGGAGTCATGGGAGATCCATTTTTCTTCTTATGTGTAATTTCAAAAAGTTAAAGGCGTCCAACTTTTTGACCGGACGACAGTTCCTACAATATAGTAGTAAAAATATTATTTAATGGAAAGTTATACATATTTGACAATATTAAAAAATTAAAAATACCTCCGCCTCAGCTACACATGCAAAACTTCTCGACCCGGCTGTGTGAATGAATTTTTGTTTCTGCCTGCTGCTTTTTCCAACTTGTTCATGATCCTACATTATGAAATTTTTAGTACGTAAATAGTAAATACTATAAACCAAAATAATTACAATAGTTTGGAAGTACGTCATATCTCGCCTTTCTTCGAATGCTAAAATCTAACCGCATCTTCCCATTGGTACCTCAACATACCCGGCAGGACATTTTGTAATTTCTCATTGAGGGTTGTTTTTGTCTTATAATAATTTTTATTTAAAGTACTTTTATTGTCTCTCCATCTTTTTCCCAATGCCTTCTTTACATAAGCATCCGAGACCTCTAAAGCAAACCTCGTCTACAAAAAACACAAGTTAATAAAGTAAATATAAATGAAACTATTTCCCAAGCATTAAAGATGACATTAACATTTTGTTACCTTAATATTATCGAGGGCTTGGTTTTTGTTGCTATCAGGCATTTGATGCCATGACTCGTAGTTGATAGGCAACATATTCGCATTTCGTGCTAAAATGCCCATGTATCCTGCTAAAAGTCGAGCTTCTGATCCAACAGGCTGACCAAAACTATTTCGTCTAACTTTGACACGCTCGACTGGATCTAACTCGTATAACTCTCTAAGTAGCGTACGTCCTCGACCTCTACGCGTCCCACCATTTTTAGCTACAAATGGTATATTATAATATAAGAATTTGAAAAATAAATCAATTATAAGTAAACACGCATGTAAATTAAATGTAAAATTACTTTGGACTTCTGTAGGATCCTCAGGTGTAATCGGAACATTCGAAGATCCAATTGCTGTCTGTTGTTCAGTACTATTTGTTTCTGTCGAGTTTGGATCATTTTGAACAATGCTTCCCCTTAGAATTTTTCTTCTAGGCATTTTATCTGCAATACACATAAAATAGTTGAAAACTTAATAACTAATTACAACAATAACAACACATATAAAATAGTTGAAATATATAATAAGACCAAGATTTAAATTATGATATTACATATAATTAAACAATTGTAAAATCTTACTATATCATTATTCGTAAATATCTTCATCAGTATCTTAACGAACCCATTGTAATTGTGCACTAGTACTAGGGATATTATCATTTAAGTTTTGTTCTGGAAAGGGCAAAGTTTCTGATCTGTCGTCGATGTTATCTCTACTTCCACTGCCCATGTCAAACAAGTCTCTAGGGATGTTACGGAGTACAACGTACCAACCCTCATCAGTTGGATCTTTTGAGTAAAAAACTTGATTGAATTGAGATGAGAATACATACGGATCATCTATCAGTTGTTGTCCTATGTGAATCAATCGGTCAAAGTTCACCATTGTAAAACCAAATTGATCTTTCTTAATTCCACGAGCTGTATTAACATCGGCCCAATCACCTCGAAATAAGACAACTTTTCATTTGCCGTAGTAATCCAACTCAATTATGTCAGTAAGATGTCCGAAAAATTCCATATTTCCCTCGACAGGATTATTGTCCCTAGCACTAGCATAGCTTGTAATTGCAGAATTAACAACTATTCCACAATTTTGAATAGACTCCGCTGTCTTAGACTCCGCTGTCTTCGACGACATGAAAAGCCTGGGTACCAGCGGAAAATACCGCAAAATCTTGACCGGCTTCTTTCTTGGCTGTGCATCATTTTCATCGTCGTTCCCATCTTCTGTGTTTCTATTTATCCAACGTGATTGGCCGCATATGTGACAGCACTGTTGGTTTCTCCGATCGCCCCAATACAACATGCAGTCATTCAGGCAACTATGGATTTTGGTGTACCCAAGACCTAAATCTTTTATCATTTTCTTCATACCTTTGCATGATTGAGGGATTTTTGCAAACGGAAACATCTCTCTCAAAAACTCTAACAGCATGGTCAAAGAGTTCCCGGTCCACCCTCCTAAACATTTTAACTGAAAAAGACGAATATAGAAAGACAATTTTGAGAATTTTGATCCCTCATACAGATCTTCGTTCATGTCAGTAAGTAGCGCGTAAAACTTCGCCGCTTCTCCATTCGGCTCTTCATGATGTACACTTCTTTCGAGTTCGGTAAAAGCATTTCCACCGAGATTACAATCATCAGATGCCACAAAGTCGGTTGGGAACGATTCCAAACCATGATTGTGAATATTAAATGCTTCCCGCAACATCCCTTCCATGTCATCACCTCTAACGGACCGATGGTAAGTAGTACTATCATAAGATGCATCCATCCTCGAAGAGGAGGTACTAGGCGGGCATTCTCCATGAAAGAACCATTGTTTATAACCCCGAACAAACCCATCAACAATTAGATGCTCGTATACAACTTCACGGCAATGCCAGTTTATGTTGACACACTTCTTACACGGGCAAAGAATCATGTTCTCTTGGCTTGCATATTGAAATGCAAAATTTAGAAAAGTTTGTACTCCATTTCGATAACCGTCGCTTACCCTTGACAAATTCATCCAAGACCGGTCCATTTCTTATTTCTTGAAGTCTGATTGTCACCAGAAATTACTAGGGTAAGTTGTTCAGTGGTAAGTATAAATGAGTTATGTATTAAGTAAACTATGTAAGTTGTGTATTATGTAACTTATGTAAGTTATCAAAGTAATGTATGTTACTTAAGTTGTTAGTTATGTAAGTTATGTAAGTTATGTAAGTTGTGTAAGCTTTGTATTATGTAAGTTATGTAGGTTATGTAAGTTGTGTAAATTATGTAAGTTCTTGTACATACAAATTTTGGTTATGTAAGATATGTATGATGTAAGAATATCACTATTATGTATCTTATTTATAACCGATTTAAAACTATAATATATTTTAACAAGTTCTGTAAGTAATGTAATATATACTTCAATTTTAGTAAGTAATGTATTTAAGTAACATATTTAAGTAAAAAATTTAACCAAATTTTAGTAAGTAATGTATCTGAGTAACATATTTAAGTAATAAATTTAACGAAATTTTAGTAAGTATTGTATTTAAGTAATTTATTTAAGTAATATATTCAAGTAACATATTAAGAGTAAATTTTAGTAAAAATATGTTTTATTTATTAATGTAAGACATGTAAACTATACTTAAAAATATTTATTTAAGTAATGTAAGATATAAATTTTAAAAAATTATATTTGAACAATATATATATTAGTAATAAGTTAAATTAAATTGTAAAAATATAAAAATATATATTTTTTTAATATTAATAAGTTATGATAAAATATATCAATATATACTTTTTTAATATTAATAAGTTAAATAAAAACTAAAATGTGTCAAAATCATTGTTGCCTATGTATTATGTTAATTTTCCTTTTTACAGCACACAGTACTATACAAGTTGAGATTCATAATGTTGTTACTTGATCGATAGAATCATCAAATTGAACCAATCCTCTCTAACATCCTTTTGTCATCACAAAACTCAGAACCACATCAAAAGAAAAACTTTAATTGATGATTTTGACAAATAATATTTTTCTCAATGTTTAGCAAACTACTGATACAAATTAATCTAAACTGGACAACCTCCTCAAGATGGAGCAGTGGGGGAACCACTCGGTTTTTGTTTCCACTTGCTTCACACTTCATTCAACAGAAAATAGCAAAACAAAAAACAGAAAACAGAAAACAGAAAACAGAAAATAAAGGAACATAAAAATGGTACAGAAACATAACATGCTAGAGAAACATAACATGAATCAGTTTATAGTTTCTGTTCCTAAATAAAGAAAAAGAAAACTATATATAATAAAGAGATTGAATCAAAAAATGTATATAAATTTATATAAATTTTAAACTAGATATTAAAACTATATATATTATATATTAAAAATGTATATAAATTTTAAATATATTATAAAAGAAAAAATCAAAAAAAAAAGATTGAATCTCAGATTTCAACCAAAAATATTACTTTGCTCTTTAGAAATTTGAACTTACAAGTTTTGAACAGTGCTGTAGTGTTCAGTTCCTTGCCACTATTGGATTTTTTCTAATAGTAGTATAGTAGCCCTGCCATAGCAAATATTAATAGATATCATTCAATAGGTTTTGAACAAGGTAGCAATTTTCGACAGAACAGCAGTAAATGATTCAACAAGGTAGCAATGGAAACTAACTTTATTACCCATATACTTTAATTACAGTCAAAAAATTAAGCAGCAGGCTTAAGTATGCAATTTTACAATACCTTGTAACATGTCATCTCGTTTGTTTTTGGAAAAATCTATATATATATATACATACATACATATTATGCAGTTTGGGACAAGCTAATATCAAAACCTAATTTACACAAAACTAAAAAGATGCAGAACCATGTCAGTTAGTTTGCTGGCACAGTTATTTAAAAACAAAAAATAATTCCCACATATACATATATGTAAATTTTCCCATTTTTTCAGCTATACTATGTGAAATGTCCATATCCAAAGGTCGATATCCATTTCCCGGACATAAAAATCCAATTTTTATTCGGCATTAACAACCTATAACGTTTTCTCAATTTGAAATGAGAAAATCCAAATGCTCAAAAGCCCCAAATTTCAGATATATTCGAAAGACCCATGCAGTGAAGCAGACGGTTTGGGAGAATGAGAGGTTGTGATGCAGTAAGGGATTAGGGAAATTTTAGGGTTTGGGAGAATGAGAGGTTGGGGATGGAGAATCGGGTTTTAGCTTCAGTCAAAAGGATGGGAAAAAAACGACGTCGTTTTCATCAAAATAATTAACCCATTTGCGGCGTTTATATACCAGCGCCACTAGTAATATGATCAAACGCTGTCGTTTCCCGATCAGTTAACTCAAACTCATGGCGTTTTAGAGAAAACGACATCGTCTCCATAAAAATTAAAACATTTTTGCGGCGTTTACTAAAAGCGCCACTAAAAGTAAATAAGAAAACGAAGCTGTTTTCCTAAACAATTTCTGTAATTTGTGGCGTTTATACATAAGCGCCACTAAATATTAGGCCAAACGCAGTCGTTTAACTCGAATTCCTGGCGTTTTACAAAAATCGCCACTAATAATATAGATAAAACGGCAACGTTTGCGTAAATCTTAAAACATATTTGCGGCGTTTTTTTAAAGCGCCACTAAAAGCAAATAATAAAACGGCGCAGTTTTTTATTAAATGGTATGAATCTCAGCCAAAAACTACGCCGTTGTCTCCAATATTAAGAATATTTTGCGGCGTTTTTTATAAAACGCCGCTAATGTCTAGTTTATAGCGGCGTTTTTCATAAAAACGCCACTACTACATTTAATTTTCTATTGAAACGGCACCGTTTTGGCAAATTTTAATGCATAGTTTTATTAATTTAGGTAATATTTAAAAAAATTAGATAAAATTATCAATTTCAGTTTTTTAAGTAATATTTATAAAAATTAGGTAAAAATAAAAATTTTAGTTTTTTTATTTCTTTTTTCTTTTAATTTTATTTTATTTTGTAATTTTGACAATTTTTTTATAATTTTACAATTTTTACAATTTTAAATTATTATATTCAAATTATTATATATTGCATATCAATTTTAAATTAATAAGCTTTACAATTTATTATTATCTCTTTTACAATTATATAAAGAACTTATTTAATATGTAAATTAAAAAGTACTAATTAATCCAAATCTTAAACCCTAACCCGACTCCAAATCCATAACCCCTAAGCCCTAAGCCCTAACCCCTAAACTTTATTTAATATATAAATTAAAAAACACTAATTAATCTAAACCCTAAACCATAACCCAATCCCTAACCCCTAACCCTTAACCCTTAACCCCTGACCCATAACCCCTAAACCTTATTTAATATATACTTAAAACACACTAATTAATCTAAACCCTAAACTCTAACCTAACACTAAATTTATAAACCCTAAATCCCTAACTCTTAACATCTAACCCCTAACCTAACCCCTAACCCTTAACCCCTAACCCCTAACCTCTAACCCTTAACCTATAAACCTTAAATCACATTAACCCTTAAACCAGAATCTCTAATCCATAATCTCTAATTCCATAATCTATAAAACTTAAATTTGTAACTCCAAAACCGGTCTTAAATCCTAAATTAACCATATATATACCCTAACCATATTTATTAAATCCTAAACTATAATGATAATTAAATTAAATATTTTAAAAATAATACTATCTTATCTCTTACAAATATATTTGAAATAATTTAGTACATAAATTAAAAATCAATAGTATTTTAATTTATCCATTTTTAACAAATATTTTAAATTATTTTATATCCCTGAGTATTAGTGGCGCTTCATAAAAACGCCACTAAATCCCCGAAAGCTCAGAAAACGGCGTCGTTGGGTTGAAGTATTTTTGCGGCGCTTTTTCAAAAACGCCGCTAAAGACTTGAGCATTAGCAGCGCTTACATAAAAACGCCACTAAATCCTTCTCAGCTCAAAAAACTGCGTCGTTGGGCTGAAGTATTCTTGCAGCGCTTTCCCAAAAACGCCGCTAAAGACCTGAGCTTTAGCGGCGCCTACATAAAAACGCCACTAAATCCTTCTCAGCTCAGAAAATGGCATCGTTGGGCTGAAGTATTGTTGTGGCGCTTTCCCACAAACGCCGCTAAAGCCCTGAGTATTAGCGGCGCTTTAATAAAAACACCACTAAATCCCCGAAAGCTCAGAAAACGGCGTCGTTGGGCTGAAGCACTTTTGCGGCGCTTTCCCAAAAACGCCGCTAAGGACTTGAGCATTAGCGGCGCTTTCATAAAAACGCCACTAAATCCCCGAAAGCTCAGAAAACGGCGTTGTTGGGCTGAAGTGTTTTTACGGCGCTTTCTGAAAAATGCCGCTAAAGACTGAGCATTAGCGGCGCTTTCGTAAAATCGCCACTAAATCCTTCTCAGCTCAAAAAACGGCGTCGTTGGGCTGAAGTCTTTTGCGGCGCTTTCCCAAAAACGCCGCCAATGCTTATTTTCTGTAGCGTTTTCCGTGAAGCGCCGCTAATGATAAATCTTTAGCGGCGTTTTTTATCCAATCGCCGCTAAAAACGTGGCTAAACGTCAGTTTTGGTTTAGTGATGTAAAAAAATGAGTCACAGGACATCATGTAAACAATTTATTTCTATTTGATCTCGTCACATTTTCCTCACTCCATATACAAATTTCACGTTTTTGTTAATGTTTCATACATAACTTATCACATCCAAAATTCCATCTTCTAATTCTCATAATAATTATTCCATCTTCTAATTCTCATAATAATTATACTTACCAAATTTAATATTAACATCAACCAATTTTCAAAGCATACATATAACATCGCATTTGTCATGTTACATGTCATATAAGGTGTTGAGCATATTAACACATTTAATATACTTAACACACATAAGCAAAGAAGTATAGTAAGTTTCACGAGAGCTTACATTTCCAAACAACAAAATGGAATAGTGGCTCTTCCAATGGCCTTCACTCCAAAATCTTTTCTTTTCCTTTGGTAGAGCCTTCTCTAACAATTTCTTTCTCTTCACAACCATACAAATATCCTATATATGCAAATTTAAAATCATAATATCCACATTAATGGCCACTTTAATGGCTCAACAACAAAGTAAAAATATTAAATCATCAATAAAATGAAAAAGAGTCGTAAACATCAAGAACTCTTACCTAGCACTGTTGGGATATAGAACCTTTTGTGTAATAGTTTCGTCTATATGCATTTGTATTTTTCGAACAAATTAGTTTAATAAAATATACATCAGTACCCATAGTGAAGTGTTTTCTTGTTAAGTACAAAAGATGAATTGAGAATTAATTTAGGTTCTTCAAATTCTTAATTAATTAATTAATTAATTAAAGTTTGAAGATGGAATTAAATTAATTGAATCATTATGGATTTGTTGAATAAGTAAATTAAATATATTTTCTTATAGATTCTATTACGGTAAAGCTACTACGACCTTAACGAAATTAGAATTAGATTGAAAAAATTATTTAATTGAGAAATTAATTTATTAAATAAATAACTATTTGGGTAATAGAAAATAAATATTGGGTTGGATAAATTATAAGTGTTAAACAAAAATCGAAGAAACACATATAATTGAATCCAATATATGAAATGCCCAATAAGGGCATGTGACATATATAGGGATGACAACCCTAGGGTATTATACAAGGGTGTCGCTACCCCTAACACTTCTACTTAGATTAGAAGTTGTATTTTCTAATAAAATATTATTATTTAATCAAGTCTTATTTGAACAAACTCTTGTTTCATTTAAAATAGGAACTCTGCAATAAGCAATTCACACCACTTTTCATGCATCGTTATTCTGTCAGAAAATAGTGGTCATTTATTTTAGAGAATAAATTTTATTTTTTGAGGAAAACATATAGATTCCTATTATAGAAAGAATTTACTAAACTAACAGTTTCCTAAAATAACAGTTTCCTAAATTGATTTTTTCAACAAACACTTCACCTTCTCTCACTAACTCAACATTCTCACACTTGAACTCAAGCCCTAGATGAAAAAGTGATGGAGATGATAATGAGAAATGGTTCAAATATGGTTTTTATACAGTGTTTTATAAGAAAATGTAAGAAAATGGTGAAAGATTGGAGATAAATCGAGTAGGAAATAAGAAAGGTTGAAAATGGAAGCTTCTTCCCCAAATGGGGTTATTTTCATCTTTTATTTATACAAAAATAATATAATAATGAGTTAAAAATCAAATATGGTAATATGGCTAAAAATTCACTTAAAGAAAAAATTCATTTTAAATTAATCCAAAAACCATCTCATCACCACTCGTCACTATAAACTCGAATATTCAAGCATATTTAGGTCCCAAATAACTAAAATATTCCTCGATGGAAAAATGACCATTTTCGCCATTTATTGAATTTTTATCTAGCTAAGCTTGAAACTCTAAAAATTACTTAATATGTTTTCTAAGGGCTTCTTAACATCCCAAAAATAAATAAATCTATCGGGGTCAAATTTTCTTATCGAATGTACGGATAAAGTTCCTAGAAAAGTCTCATACGGAGAATTAGAAAATTTTGGGGTGTTACAACTCTCCCCTCTTAATAAAAATTTTGTCCCAAAATTACCTGAATGAAAAAGTTGAAGATATTGTTGTCTCATTACATCTTCACTTTCCCAAACGGTATCCTCAACTTTTTGGTTACACCAGAGCACCTTTATCAAAGGTATTCTCTTGTTCCCAATTTCTTTGATTTCCCATACTAAAATATTTACAGGCTCTTCTTCATATGTGGAATCGGGTTGTAGTTCAATGCGCTATGATGTGAAATAGACCATATTGATATCTTTTAAGAATTGAACCATGAAAGAGATTATGGATCTTTTCTAACACTGGAGGTAGAGCTAATCGGTATGCCACTAGTCCAATACGCCCGAGTATTTCGTAAGGTCCAATGAATCTCAAACTAAGCTTTCCTTTCCTACCAAAACATAAAACTTTCTTTCAATGGGACACTTTCAGGAAGACTTTGTCACTGGCACTAAACTGGATATTTTTTCTTTTCAAATCATCATAGGATTAATGTCTGTCAGAGGTGGCTTTCAATTCATCTTGGAGAATTCGTACTTTGTCCTCAGTCTCTTGTACTCAATCGGGTCCAATCAACTTGCTCTCACTCAACTCTATCCAACACAAAGGAGCTCTACACTTACGTCTATACAAACCTCTATAAGGCACCATCTTAATGCTCGACTGGTAATTATTATTGTAGGTGAACTCCACAAAAAGTAAGAACCTTTCTCAACCACCCCCAATTCAATCACACAACTCTGAAACATATCCTCAAGAATCTAGATCACACATTCGAATTGGCCATCTATTTGAAGGTGAAAAGCTATGCTGAAATTCAAAGGCTCATGTAATCTTTATCTAATTCGGGATAAATGAAGGCATACTATGTAATCTTTCAATTTCACAAATGTATAGTTCAATGAGCTTTTATAAAGAGTAGTTTACTCTAACTAAAATAAAATGAGCAGACTTGATCATGTTGTTAATGATGACCCAAATCGAATCTTTCTTCTTCGAAGTTAATAGTAATCCAACTACGAAATTCATGGTAATTCACTCTCACTTCCACTCGAGTATTGTAATAGGCTACAAATATTCTTAGGGAACTTAGTTTTCCTCTTTCACTTGTTGACACATAAGGCACTTGATTACAAGCTTGGTTATGTTCTTTTTCATGCCTAACCACCAATAAAATGGTTTCAAATCATTGTACATCTTGGTGCTACCCGGATGCATCGCATAAGTATCACAACCTAAAATATAGGAGGTTAATCGTAATGGATAAACAAGAAACATACTTCAGGCTAACGGTTAAAAGTTTGCTTCCGTCCCTAGAGACCCAAGTTCTAGCTCTCTTCCTCCCATTTCATCTTCTTTTTTTTTAACAACATAGGGCAAAAGTTACATTCGAAATATATACGATTAGAAATTAAGATTCAACAATAAATGGGCAATAGCCTAAATGGTTAAGAGTTAGTCCCGTATCCTAGAGGTCTTACCCTCGAGTCACTCTTTCCCCAAATGCATTTCCCTTTATTTTTTTTAGCTGAAATTTTGGGTAAATTGCCCATGCCACCCCTAAGGAACCCTAGGTATTTAATTAACTTATTTCCTAATTGGTCTTCACTTTCCTCATTTTTCAATTCCTATTAGAATTTGGTCTTTTTATTTCTATTTTTTCTAACTTTCTCTTCTTTGCATATTCTTTTCTCTTATAATTGTAGCATTTTTCATCATAATCTTTGATTAATTATTTTGCTATCCCAAATTACATCATCTTCTATTCAATTATTTCATATCGATTTTTTAATTATAATAGCATCCCTAGCATTGCTAAAAAATGATAAGTAAACCTCGTTTCCAATTATTAGATCTCTTATTTCCGTAACCAAAGTTAATATTTCGATTAATCCAACAATCTTTTTTAGTTCATGCCAAATCTTTCAACAATCTTGATAAAACTTGAAATCAACCATTAATTCTTGTGTAAATGTCGTTTGAAGGCTTAATTCTTGTGTAAATGTGTTCTTTACCAAGTAAATCGGAGCAAACCATGTGTAGGTTTAGGACCACACGCCTCCTGCACAGGCGTGTGAACAACACGGGTGGACCACACGGCCACAACCCTCTCACACAACCTCGTGTGACCCCTATTTTACAGTTTTACCTAAAATTTTGTAAATTGTTCAATTTAGTCTCTGTATAATCCCTGAATTATTTTTAGAGATTTTATACACTTGATTGAGTCCCTGATGTTATGAACATGCTAAAATCTAAGAGTTGATGATTGAATTGTCACTATTATAATGATGATATCTGAATGTTGCATGTCTATTGTCACTATATTTCTAATGAATTGTTATTGTTATTCTCACCACTGTGTTATTGATTGCATTTTCAACATGTCTACTGTTATTTTTGAACTGGATACATGTTAAGCACGTCTACTACTACTATGAAATTGAACACATGTTAAACAAGTTCATCGTTGTTGTTATGATCTATTATAAGCATGATAATTGCTACTGTATCAACTTGTTATAAGCATGTTTTTACTACCACATTGATTTGTTATAAGCATGTCATGTTGCATTACATGGGGTGGGACGATATGAACGGAGGAAGAGTCAGCAGTTTATCTGGAATGACTAGTGGTTCATCCACAACGTATTTTAGTCGGCAGTTTATCTACAACGACTAGTGGTTCATCCATAATGTATTTCAGTCGGCAATTTACCTACAACGACCAGTGTTTCATCCACAACATATTTCAGTTGGCAATTTATCTACAACAACCAGTGGTTCATCCAAAACGTACTAGCAGCTTTTATCTTCACCAATGGATGGTTCATCCACCAGTATTTTTATTGTTAGCAATTCATCTACAACAATTAGTAATTCATCCACAATGTACTAACAACTTTTATCTACACCGATAGATGGTTTATCAACCAATATTTTTATCGTCGGTAGTTTATGTACAATGATCAATGGTTTATTCGCAACGTGGTGTAACGGTAGAGGAGTTTTAGGGAACTCCTACTATGGTGTGTAGCGGAGTTGGGTAGGATCTCTTTTGATAAATTGAAATTACGTCACCATTCATGAGCATGAGCATACATAAACCGTGAATTCTGAAATATTATGAAATTGATGTGTTGATCTAAAGAATTAATACTCTGAATTTCTATATGAGTGTAATTGTTCTGAGAATTGTTATTTTATATGAGTCATCTACTATTTGCACTAATTTACTTATAATGGGACTTACATTGAGCTTTATAATCTCACCCCATTCATTTCCATCTTTACAGATAACCCATTAGGTTAGGGCGTGGACACGACATCCGGAGGGTCTCGGCTTGAAATCGTTCTTTTATATTAAAGTATTTTAAATTTATTATTTGAAATTCTCGTTATTTAAATACCGTACTATTTTATTTTTTAACTGTGGCATGGAACTTAGGTTTTGGGATTTATATAGCATGCATGACATTTAATTTAATTAAAAGATGTTGAAATATGGATAGTATTTATCTATGCATGAAAATGGTTTTTATTAAAACTGTGATTAGATATCACTTTTCCGCTGCATGACTAAGAAAATGAGGTTTTGAAAAATATATTCTTTTATAATACTAGAATACAAATTCTTGCAAAACAATCATTAAAGATCAACCGACTTCCAAAATTAAAGCAAATGTTTTAAATAACTACTTTTAAACTCTGATAGTTCTACTAGGTCATTTTGAAGGCCAATGTAACCTTCCAAATTTGGGTTTAATGTCTAGATTGAGTTGGGAAGGTTACAATAAGAATTATGACGAGTTTCCTAGAGAATATCTTGTCTCCATTCTCATCCTTTTTCTTGGGTAAACTCATCAAATTTGACTATTTTCAATCAATTTCCACTTTGTCTCTAGTTGATCATCACTTCATTGTAGATCTCAAATTAAAAGCATGTTGATAAACAATAACATATATAATTCCGACATGAATTAACATGTTTGATAAGTCATTTTTTAGCATCATTTCATTACGCAAACATATCATAGCCATAAATCACCAACAACTTCTACAAGGCATTTGCATACTTAAACTTATCTTATAAAATAAACGTATATTAATCTAATTTACCAAATTTCTTTATCAATTTTCATTACAAATTAATTTGCAGATTTTTGCCCCAATTCTAGAAAATACATACAAATACGTAAATATCCATCCAATTCTAAGGAAATGAATAAATACACAAAACACAACAAATATAATACACACAACTAATCTCCAGTGTGTGTAAAACACGACTTAACCAACCTATACATCATGAGTTCACAAAGTGTCATAAACAAATCTCTTGGGCTCACAAAGCTTCACCCATATAACATAATCTTTTAAGCTATATACACCATTACATGCCAACAATACCCAAAAACTTTTCAAAATCATTTAATAATGTTGTTTTGATATTAGAACATAGATTTTCAGCATAATTAATTTCCTTACATAGTAATTAGAAACATAGCAGTAACATTTTACATCACATAACACATTAAGCATCCAGTCACATCATACTATAAGCAATGCACATTGTGATGTTTCTAGCAATCATCTCATCATCATTAATGAATTTAATAATCTAAATTAGAAAAAACTCTAAACAATCAATTTATCCAATCATATAAAGTACATCAGAAATATAGAGAGCACAAACTAAAACCAATTACTTCTCAATCACTTTAGCTTTCCGTAGGCTTTTGAACTCTTAGTCACTTCTTTTTTGCTTCACAAACACAATCAAATCAACAAAACAAGTTATAATAACAAGAATTTACTAAAAATAATCCTAAATCAACTAAAAATAATGAAATAAATAAAACAAAGCTAAATTTTACTTTCCTAAAACTCAACTAAGAAACTCTCAAGAACATATTCCAGTTTTTCTAAATCTAAAATCAAATGATATATTAGTGATCTGTAACTTATAAACACTAAATTTGTCACTTAAAACCAACCAAGGAATTAAAAAAACTAATCTTTCACCTTCAAGCTTATGATTAACGTTAAGTGAAAATTAGAAAGAAAATGATGAAAACTTGATTTTAAAGATTGAAATGCTCATGATTGAAGAAGAATTGAATTGGAATCATATTTACCTCACTTGAATTGGTGAAATTTGATCAAAGGTTGAGAGAAAATGGAAGAGAGAATATAAGAAAATTCTTTTGATAGATTTTCTCAAAGGTGTGAAATAAAAGATAAATAATCGTTGCCCTCTTTTAAATTCAACTAATGGGCATTTTTCTATCATTCCCTTGGGTTATTAATCACATAAGACCTCTCATATTCTCTAATTATAAGATCCACACTAAAGACATTTAACTTCCTAAATTTGATTTTTTTTAAATAGTCCATACCTCAAATTGCTAACTCTTTAATATTAACTAATTTAAAAACTAATTACCAATAAAAATTATCTTATATTGGATTATAAAAATAACCCAATATCCATTCTAAAAAATCCTCTCGGTCTCAATTATCATAACAATGTGAATTTTCAATTTTCAACACTTTAAGAATTTTTCAACAACATAAATTTTTGGGGCATTACATATTTCTTCTTTTTGGAGATAGGGCATAATATATAGCGAAGAATAATTTGTGATTATTGTGAGATGGTAGGGAATACCAAACCTGATTGACACAAAATGATAAGTGATTATGGTTGGAGAAAGTTTACAAGTGTCAAGCACTATGTTGCAATAGCTAGTTCAACAAGCAGAATTCACCAAAAGTGTATTTAAGTGAGAAAATGTCAACCACATTTTAATAATAAAGATCAACAAAATATTGATATTTAAGTGAAACACGATATAGGAACTTATGTAGATCATATTAATGATATATCAAACATAATAACTACTTCAGCTTTTCCATATCATTCCATGAACTACAACTCCTATTCACTACACCAAAACAGGCTTTTAACGGCATCTTTTGTGGCGTTTGGATGACAAACGCCGCTAAAAATCGAGCATTAGCGGCGAAAAGAATAAAACGCCGCTAAAGATCTAGCATTAGCGGCGCTCCTTGCAAAACGCCACAAAAAGTCTAACATACAGTGGCGTTTTCTGAATAAACGCTGTAAAAGAACATCATTAGCGGCGTTTACTATCAAACGCCGCAAAAAATCTTAAAGAAAACACATCGTCCGCTAAAACAAGTATTAGCGGCGCTTTGTGAAAAGCGCCACAAAATATATTAACCAAAACGCAGAGTTTGGTCTTGAGGTATATTAGAATTAGTGGCGTTTATGGGAAAACGCCGCTAACGCATAGTATTAGCGGTGCTTCGTGAAAAGCACCGCAAAATATTTTAAACAAAACACAGCGTTTTGGTCTTGATGTATACTAGAATTAGTGGCGCTTACGAAAAAACGCCGCTAAAGCAACTATTAGCGGTGCTTTGTGAAAAGCGCCGCAAAATATCTTAACCAAAATGCAGAGTTTGGTCTTGAGGTATATTAGAATTAGTGGCGCTTATGGGAAAACGCCGCTAACGCATAGTATTAACGGCGCTTTGTGAAAAGTGCCAAAAAATATCTTAACCCAAACGCAGCGTTTTGGTCTTGATGTATACTAGAATTAGTGGCGCTTACGGGAAAACGCAGCTAAAGCATAGTATTAGCGGCCGCAAAATATCTTAACCAAAACGCAGAGTTTGGTCTTGAGCTATATTAGAATTAGTGGCGCTTATGGGAAAACACCGCTAACGCATAGTATTAGCGGCGCTTTGTGAGAAGTGCCGCAAAATATCTTAACCAAAACGCAGAGTTTGGTCTTGAGGTCTATTAGAATTAGTGGCGCTTGTACAGCCCAATTTATGCCTGGGCCCAACAAGCAGAGGCAAAGCAAAAAAAAAAACAACAAACAACAAACAGCAAGCCCAACATTTTGCCCTAGCCCAATTACCCACCTAAAACAAACCTAACCCAGCAGAACAGGCCCACATGCCAAACCCGAATAGGTCCAATAGCCTAACCACAGCCCAAAATCCAAAACAAGAAAAACCTTAGCAGAAAACAGAAGAACCCCAAACACCGCTCCTAGGGTCTTCTGACCTTCGGTCTTCTGCTCAACTGCTCTGCTAGCAACCACCGCCAACTGCCACTGTCATCTCCATCCACGTGCGCCCATGCCTGCAATGACAGGAAGGAAACATCAGCAAGCAAAAAATAGACTAAAAAACTTATGTAAATCGGCTATAAAGCCAAGGATGAATCTTTGTAAAGGGGTTCCGATTTTTTGAAAAACAAAACATTGAAGAAATAGAAAGGAAAAAAATGAGTTTGAAAGGTTATATTTTTAGTCTTTTTCCTCTTCGATTCCATTCTGTTTTGCTCTTTCTTTTCTTTCACAGTTAATAAGCTTAAAAAGTAATAAACGAAAACGTACCTGAACGTCGTGTTTGGGATGTCGCTGAAGTCCTTCGAGTCACCGAAGATGGACGAGGATGGAGGCTTTTGGTTTTTTTCTCTCGGCTTTAGGGCCAGGAAAACCTGAACTATAAATGGCCTTTGAAACGGGGCTAAAAAACCCGACCTTTCTCCTTCTGATCGCCGCCTACGGCGGCGCCGGCGCCAGTCGGCGCGGTGGTCTGCGGTCGGGGCCCTTGGCCTGAAAGGAGAGGGGTGGGGAGAGTGTTTTGAAGTTTTTTGTTTAAAACAGAGAAGAATGAAAAGTAAAAAAAAAACAAACTTAAATAGACACCTTAAACGGCGTCGTTTAGGACTGGCCTCAATAGTCCCAAAACGGCGTCGTTTTGACATGGATCAAGCTGACCCGACCCAACCCGATGAAGGTCCGCGTGTTTCCATACCTGAGGGTCTATTTGCGATTTTGGTCCTTCTGCGCTTATTTTCTTTTAAATTTACTCCCTTTTGTTTAATTTTATTTTCCTTTAATTTAGCCCCGAACTATTGTTTCTTTTTCGATTTCATCCCTAACCCTCCGGCGTATTGGACAAATGGACATGTGTCCTGATAAGGGTTTTATTACTCATTTGGTCCCTGACATTTGCGCGCATTTCCATTTTAGCCTTTCTCGTTTGTTTTATTGTAGTTTTTACCCTGTAATTTCATTTTGCTCTCGATTTCGTCCTATTGTTTTGTTTATTTGTTAATTTAATCTTTTTTTTGTTATGACTTTTATTATTATTAAACCAACTATTATTATTATTGTTATCTTTGTCATTACTATTTTTATTATTGTTTACTCGTCCATATCTTTTAACTTTTTAGCTTTTGTTATATATATATACATATATTTTTAATTTATACACGTGTACCTATTTATATATGTATTTTATACTTTATAATTTATATATATACATATATGTCCATATAGATTTCTCTTACGAATACATATATATACTAATATATCTTCTTTTATCCTTTTTATATACACATACATACATATATGTATATACCTATATGAGCCTTTATATTTAATAACTTTAAAACATATATATATATATGTTTTCATATTTTTATAATTATATATAATATAAATATTTTCCTTATATGCGCATGAATATTTTTATATATATATTTTAGAATTTGGATCAATTTTCTTTTTTGTTATTATTTGTTTTACTTAATGTTCATTTATTTATCTATTTATATGTTCATTCTTTAAAATGTTTTAGTTTTTTATTTACTTGTATATACATGATTGATTTGATTATTTATTTATTTATTTCATTCTTTACACATATTATTTTATGCACAATATCATAATTGTTATTCCATTATGCATATTAACATCATACTTCAAAAAGAATTTTTTCTAAATAAGGCAATATTTAGCATTGGGAAACTCGAGAAAACGTGCCATAATGTGCTGGGTTTCGATTTTCTCGTTCGACCAAATAGCCAAATATCCTTTTAAAATTTCAAAACAAGGCAATGTTTTGCGTTTGGAAATTCGAGAAAACGTGCCCTAAGGTGCTGGGTTTCGATTTTCTCGCTCGACCAAATAGCCAAATAACCTTTTAAAAATTCAAAATAAGGCAATGTTTGCGTTTGGGAATTCGAAGAAACGTGCCCTAATGTGTTGGGTTTCAATTTCTCGTTGAACTAAATAGCCAAATATCCTTTTAAATCTTAATCCATGTCATTCAAGTTTTAAGGATTGTACTTTAAATCTCTTTAAAGTTTTCAATTTTCGACATTAAGACATTAACTAATCAACTAGGTACTAATTTTTGGGCGTTACGAGGGTGCTAATCCTTCCTCGTACGTAACCGACTCCCGAATCTATTTTTCTGAATTTTGTGGACCAAACTCGTTGTTTTAATAAAATTAAATTGTTTATTAAAAACAACCATTTTTATGAGGTGACCCGATCACATCTCATCAAAAAAAGATTGGTGGTGACTCCCACTTTCGTTTTTTCAAAACCCAAGTCGACCCCGTTTTATCGAAAAATGGTGTCAACAGCTTGGCGACTCCACTGGGGAGTATGCAAGATAAGTGAGTTGAGCCACGAGTTGATTATTTTTTGTCTTTTTGTCAAAAATCGAAAACTTAGTTTAAAGTTACGATCCTTGCACCGCATTTCATTCGTCTTTATTACGATTTTCATCGTTATGGTTTATGATTGTTATGTTAGTTTGTGTTTCGGTATCTTTTTTACATTGTATTGCATGACCATTGGTCGCACCCTTTTAAGTGGGAGTGAGAAGCTACTCCTTCGTGAGGTTTTCACCTTCGGGATCGCTTTCGGGATACATCCGTACCTATGGCTTCGTGAGATTTTCATCTCCGTGTTGCCATAGGGAAATGTATTCCCTTGAACCGAACTCGGTCTATATAAACCTATAATGGGTGAGGATCGAGGAATCTGCTGGTTCGGGTACCCTTATTTTAGAACCAAACCACATGTAGTGAACGTTAGGAATCCACCCTAGATAGAACTACTTCAAACCCCTGATAGATATCCAAATAGGTGCTATATTACTTCTTGCTTGTATCATATTTTATTTTTATACTAACTTATTGCTCTATTTTGATTGCATGGCATTTTGTCTACATGGCATTTCATTATAAAATGCGTTGATTCACATTCGGTTACTAGATAGAAAAGTCAATCATGGAAAGTGAATTTCTTAATAAGGTGGAAGATAATGCGGTTATCCGAATATGGTCAGAAAAACGCAACTCGAAAAAGGTGATAGTCTGACGATGGGGTATACATCAGAGTTATGGGATTACACTAGCATCAATGTGACTCAGAACAATCTTCAGGAGTTTAAGGAAATTTGGGCTCAATGGGATGATGAAGTCAAATAGTTGTTTTACTGTAATTATGGTAATTTACCCTACTTGCTTGACATCAATGTAGATGAACATTTATTTCGAGCTCTGGCCCAATTTTGGAATTCCGCTTATAGCTGCTTCACATTTGGGGAGGTAGACTTAGTGCCTACTATGGAGGAGTATACAGCTTTACTTTGTTGTCCAAGTGGATAAAGTTTATTCTAAAGCTGCTAATGTTTTGACTTTTACAAAGAAATTAACAAGAATTACCGGAATGAGTGAGCAATGGGTCACAGCACGAATCAAACAAAAGGGAGAAAATAGATGTATCCCTTGGAGAAGTTTGCGAGATCAGATTTTGGCACACCCTGATACGAAGAAGAAGGTCGATGTTTTTGCTTTGAGTATTTACGGGCTGGTTATTTTTCCTAAAGCGTTGGGGCATATAGACGAAGCCGTTACAGATTTGTTCAATCAACTTGATAGGAGGGTCACACCCGTCCCCGCAATTTTGGCCGAAACGTTCAGATCTTTAAGTGCATGTCGAAGAACGGGGGAGGGAAGATTCGTTGGTTATGCGCAACTCCTGTTAGTTTGGTTTCATAGCCATTTCTAGAAGGTGGATAAGATTTCTTATCAAGTTTTCTCAGAAAATTATTCGCCTCTGAATGAATTAGCAGTGACACCAAGACGTGATGACATCACAGGGAAAAGGTGGAAGATGATCCTTCAAAATCTACAAGATGAAGATGTTGAATGGAGAGTTTCTTAGATGGTGCCCGACGAGATTTTGTACCGATGTGGGGACTTTGACTGTGTCCCGTTGCTTGATCTTTGGGGAGCTGTCGGATATGCCCCTCTGCTCGTGTTAAGACAATATAAGTCAAGACAGTTCGTACCGGCAACGCAAGGGCTGGCCGAGTGTAAGTTTTCTTATAAAGGTAATAACTACAGAGGAAAGATTCGAGAGATGTCTAACGCTTGGAAGCAAATTCACCGGATGAAAAGAATTATCGTAGGAGCAACGAAAACTCCCGAATATCATGGGTGGAGGAGTAAGAGGATCAATGATAACATCCCAAAGCCAAGAGAAGAATGTGGTCGTTCTATAGAAGAGCATTTACGAGTAGTCCCTTCAGAATTAGAGATCATCAAACAAGACTTCGAAAAAAGAAGTTCGGAGTTTAGAAAGAAGATAGAACAGCTAGAAGAGGAAAAGATGCGTTTGGGACTAGATGTTGATATCCACAAGTTGGAAGTGGAAAAGTTAAGAAAAGGGAGGAATAAGGCTGAAGAGGATTTAGATAGTTTAAAAACAGACTATAAGAAGTTGCGTTTGTCAATGCGAACTGCAGGTTTGGGGAAAACATCGGAACAATTGAGATAATAGATCAAGGAAGAAAAGACCAAAGCTGATTAGTGGGAAAAGAAATTTCAAGATGCCCGAGCTCTAGAGAGCGCCTTGGAGAAAAGTTTATTAGAATGCCAAAATGAAGAAGCAAGATTGAAAGATCAGGTAGCAGAGTTAGAAAGGTCACTTCACTTGTGCCGTAGTCGCAACTCTGTGATCGAGCTAAAAGCAAGTTTGAGTACGATTGAAGAGTTGAAGAAAAAGATAGGAGAGCTTGAAAACGCACTGCAAAACTCTTAATTGCAAGTGGAACTTCTTGAGAAGCGTAACGAACAATGCCAAGAGCGGCTCCATCATTCTTAAAATCAGTTTAGAGATAGGGATTACATTATGGGTGAAGCCATAACTCAAATTGGGGAAGTAGCTGATCATTTGCAAGGCTTAGCAAGTCAGGCCGATGTATTGAGTTTGAAATATGAATCAGAATCAAGTCGAGGTCGAGAGTTAGCTTGGCTCCTCAGGAGAGTTAAGGCTTTGAGCATAAAGGCAAAGCCATATATGTAATCCACTTTATATAAAAGAAATTTGTTTTCTAGTTGAGTTTTTCTAGTGAAATTGAATTAGAATCAATGCCTCTTTTTGCATCCATTCATCCTCATTATATTTTATCATATGCATTAAAGTTTCAAAAAAGAGCCCTAATTAATTAAAATTATGACAGTTATCCTGGAAACCAACAAAAACCTGCCAACTGCACATCGTTACGGTACCCGTGCTAAGTCAAAAATTATGGATCAAAGGTTGGAAAAGCTAGAACGACTTCAAAAGGAAAGGCAAGACCAGTTGCAGACGCAAATAAAGGAGCAAATGGAAAAGATTCAGCATGACATGGCACAAAATATGCAGGAGTCTCAAAATGATCTGATGACTAAGATGATGCAATTATTAAAGGGAGTAGATAAGGGTAAAGGTCCTGTGATTATTAATGAAGAAGAAAACAATGATGAACCACTTTATCCCCCAGGTTTCACGCCTCCGCATGCGCAAGTTCAGACTGAGCTGCATCTGCGAAGACCCTCTGTGTCAGTTAGGCCTCAGCAGTTCCAAGGCGATGCTTCAATGCCGATAAACTTTCAACCCAGATCGGGCTCTAATCCCAGTGATAACCCGAATAATATTGCTATCCCAGATCTTGATGAGATGGCTGAAAAGGACAAGGCGAAGGAGGAATTTCCAAAACAATTTCAGGAGAAATGGAAATGGATATAAGAGAATTTTAAGGCAATAGAAAGCATCGAAAGCAATCATGGAATAGATGCAAAAGATCTGAGCTTGGTTCCGGACTTGGTGCTCCCTTACAAATTTAAAATGCCGGAATTCGAGAAATATAATGGGACCAGTTGCCTAGAAGCCCATATTACTATGTTCTGTAGAAGAATGACGGGGTATATTAATAATGATCAATTATTAATACATTGCTTTCAGGAAAGTCTTACAGGAGCGGCGTCAAAATGGTACAATCAGTTGAGCCGAACCAAATTACTACTTGGAGAGATTTAACACAGGCTTTCATGAGACAGTACAATCATATCTCGAAACTGATGCCTCACAGGATAACTCTGCAGAATTTAGAGAAGAAATTGAACGAAAGCTTCAGACAGTATACGCAGAGGTAGAGAGAGGTGGCGGTTCAGGTGCAACCACCACTTTTGGAAAAAGAAATGACGACGCTTTTTATTAATACATTGAAAGCCCCGTTCATCACTCACATGTTAGGAAGCGCTTCAAAGAATTTCTCAGATATAATCATGAACGGTGAAATGATTGAGCATGCTATTAAAAGTGGAAGAATAGATGGAGGAGAGAATAATAGAATGACGGCCCCTAAGAAAAGAGAAAATGAAGTGAATAATGTGAATGCCTACGGCAAGTCAATTACTATGAATCAACCAAGGAAAGTGGTTGCTAATCAACAGGGATCACCAAGACAGGAATCAGGAGCTAGGCAAAAGGCTGAAAAACCCTTGTTCACTCCAATACCAATGTCATACAAGGACTTGTACTAGAATTTATTCAATGCACATGTTGTTTCTCCTTATCACTTAAGCCCTCTACAACCCCCGTATCCCAAATGGTATGATGCAAACGCTCAGTGTGACTACCATGCAGGAATTACCGGACATTCAATAGAGAATTGCACAGCTTTCAAGAAGGTAGTTGAAAGACTTATCAGCATGGGTGTTGTCAAACTTGACGACTCACCTAACACAGAAAATCCTTTACCTAATCATGCTGATAAGAGGGTGAATATGGTGAGTGAAAGTATGAGAGAAGAAGTCAAGAATGACATTACTGAAGTAAAAACTCCGTTGAAGTGGGTTTGGAGAGAGATGGTGAAGAGATGGTTAGTTGTTTCAGATTTTGAGGAAAGATACGAAACCAAAAACTATTGTGAATTCCACCGTGAAGTAGGACATGAGATTCAAGAATGTGAGGAATTTAGGGCTCTGGTCCAAAACATGATGGATAACAAGGAGATGAAGTTTTATGAAAAGGCGGAGGGTAAAAGAAATATATGCGCATCAGAATCGGTAACGAAGACTCCAGGAATGAGTTATCCTTTGGTCATTATCTCACGCCCTAAGAGTAATGAGGCTAGGGTTCAGATAACACCAAAAATTGTAATCCAGAAACCATCAAATTTTTCATACAAGGATGGCAAAATGGTGCCGTGGAATTATGGGTGCAATGTGACAATCTTGGGAAATGAAACAGAGAGAAATCAGGAAATAGGTTCTTACACGTGCAAGGGGAAACGATATGACGCTCAAGCAGAATCGTCAAGAGAAGAGAATTGGAAGGAAGACCAAAGGAAAGGGAAAGTAGTGGAAGTTGAGCCATTGGTTAATGAACCAATAAAAGAAGATGAGGCAAAAGAATTTTAGAAGTTTTTTAAACACAACGAATACAGTGTTGTAGAACAACTGCGCAAACAGCTGGCCCGTATTTCTGTATTAGCTTTGCTCTTAAGTTCAGAAGTATATCGGAATGCACTTTTGAAAGTACTAAACGAAACATATGTGGTCGATGATATTTTGGTAAACAAGTTGGATCGGTTGGTCAACAATATAAGTGCTGACAATTTTATTTTCTTCAATGATGACGAAATACCATCTGGAGGAAGGGGTTCTACTAAAGCCCTACACGTTACTGCCCGATGCAAAAGGTACACACTCTCGGGGGCCTTGGTTGATAATGGATC
Organism: Gossypium hirsutum; assembly: GCF_007990345.1. Classification (NCBI taxonomy): domain Eukaryota; kingdom Viridiplantae; phylum Streptophyta; class Magnoliopsida; order Malvales; family Malvaceae; genus Gossypium; species Gossypium hirsutum. The sequence goes on along the minus strand of NC_053442.1, from coordinate 9,509,356 downwards.
TACACTGAATATATTACCTTTATCCACTCTTAGTCGATTATCGGTGGACAGTTCGCACATGAAAGCATGTCAGAGCATAGTAAGGGCATTTCATGGAACGGAAATGAGGGTTATGGGGAGAATTGAGGTACCGTTAAGAATTGGTCCAATTACTTATGAGGTGGACTTCTTGGTAATGGATATTAAGCCTTCCTACAACTGTTTATTGGGAAGACCATGGATACACTCAGCCGGGGAAGTTCTTCGTCACTACATCAGAAGGTGAAATTAGTATCGGAGGGTCAGTTGGTAAAAATAAATGCGGAGAAAGATATTATCGTAACGGTAACTAGTGATGCACCTTATGTGGAGGTTAGCGATGAGGCACTGGAATGTTCTTTTCGGTCATTAGAATTTGTGAACGCGATGTTTATTGCTGAAGGAAGTAGAATTCCATTACCCAAAATATCCAAGACCATAGAAATGGGGTTGCGATTGATGATAGGTAGAGGAGCTTCACCCGGGAAAGGATTGGGAAAATATCTTCAAGGAAAGATTGAAGCACTGATGCTGAAGGAAAATTTTGATAGTTTTGGCTTAGGATACAAGCCAGACATGAAGCAGAAGAAGAAAAAAGTGGAGAGAAGACAAGAGAGAAGAAGGGTACGTTTGAATCGACATGAAGTTAAGTGGGAGCCCTTGACCTTTCACCACATATCTACATCTTTTGTGTTGGGTGGATTTATTCATCCTGAGTATGGAGTGTCCAGTAGCAAAGGCATTGAAGAAATGTTAGAAAATGTTCATATCAACGCTATAGAAACAACGGAGGAAAGGGCCTTGTTGGAGATCTGCCCTTACGAGCCTGGGAGCGAGCTAAACAATTGGACTACTGAAGAAATCCCTGTAGTCTTTAGGGCTTATTCAGAGTAATGCTCAGAACATTCCTGTTGTTTTTGGCCTAGAAAAGATATGAAATCTTTTGTGAAATAGGCTTGGGCCTAAATATCATTATTTTAATGAATTACATATTCATTTCGAGCCATCATTCTTCTTTTCTTTCTATGCAAATAAATATTTTCCATTTGATTGATTGTCTTCCAAATAATTCTTTCATTTGTAACTTTATTGCACAAATATTTATTCATAAATTTATATATTCTTGGTATATTCTTTGATATGCCTTCATAGGTCTTCAGATATCAATGACATGAGTAACGATGTTTCAAACATGGAGCCTCTTTTTGAGCAAGACATATGTTTGGAGAGATCTCATGACTTTGAAAATGATGAAGACTGTGGTGTATCTCCGGACTTGTTGAGAATGGTGGAACAAGAGGATAAGCAGATTCTACCTTATAAGGAATCACCGGAAATCGTGAGCCTAGAAGAAGGAAAAGATGAAAAAATTGGAACTGAAATCACCGCAAAGACGAAACAGGACCTCATTGAATTGCTTCAAGAGTTTAAAGATGTTTTCGCTTGGTCATACCAAGATATCCCGGGCTAAGTACTAGCATTGTGGAACATCGTCTGCCCATAAAAGAAGATTATAAACCAGTTCAACAGAAGCTCAGAAGGATGAAACCTGATATTGTGTTGAAAATAAAAGAAGTCAAAAGGTAATTTGACGCTGGATTCTTACAAGAAATCAAATATTCAGATTGGGTAGCAAACATTGTCCCTGTTCCCAAGAAGGATAGAAAGGTGCGAATGTGCGTGGATTACAGATACTTGAACAAGGCTAGTCCAAAGGACAATTTTCCATTGCCTCACATTGATACTTTGGTAGATAATACGGCAGGCTACTCACTATTCTCTTTCATGGATGATTTTTCTGGTTATAACCAAATAAAGATGCACCCTGAAGATATGGGGAAAACAACATTCATTACTTTATGGGGAACATTTTGTTACAAAGTAATGCCTTTTGGATTGAAGAATGCGGGCGCAACGTATCAAAGGGCTATGGTGACCTTGTTTCATGACATGATGCATAAGGAGGTCGAAGTCTATGTTGATGATATGATTGCAAAATCTAGGACTGGAGGAGAGCATGTTCAAGTCTTGAAAAGATTATTTTTGAGATTGAGGAAATTTCAGCTCAAGCTTAACCCTGCAAAATGCACGTTTGGAGTCAGATCAGGGAAGTTATTAGGCTTCATAGTTAGTGAGAAGGGGATTGAGGTGGACCCGGATAAAGTTAAAGCAATACGAGATTTACCTCCTCCACGTACTCAGAAGGAAGTTCGAGGTTTCCTAGGGAGATTGAATTACATCGCTCGGTTCATCTCACAATTGACTGAGAAATGTGATCTAGTATTCCGTCTTCTGAAGAAACATAATCCGGGTGAATGAGATGAGGAATGTCAGAGGGCTTTTGATAAGATAAAGCAGTACTTGGCTAATACTCCAGTACTATCGCCGCCAAGTCCAGATAGGCCATTGATACTGTATCTAACAGTATTTAGCAATTCCATGGGATGCGTATTGGGCCAACATGATGAGACGGGAAAGACAGAAAGGGCAATATACTATCTCAGCAAGAAATTCAATGATTACAAAATGAGATACTCATTCATTGAGAAGTTGTGTTGTGCTTTAATCTGGGCAACCCGAAGACTAAGGCAGTATATGTTATATCATACGACTTGGCTGATTTCAAAGTTAGATCCTTTAAAGTATATGATGGAATCAACTGCTTTAAACGGGAGAATGGCTAGATGGCAGATCCTGCTCTCTGAATTTGACATAGTGTATGTAAGTCAGAAGGCCATAAAAGGGAATGTAATAGCTGACTTCCTAGCTAGTAGAGCCTTGGAGGACTATGGGTCTTTGAACTTCGATTTTCCAAACGAGGACTTGATGTATGTGGCAAGCACTGAAGAAAATCCTCAAAGGGATCATGAGTGGAGGTTAAATTTCGATGGAGCTTCGAATGCTACGGGTAATGGAATCGGAACAGTCTTAGTATCCGCAAGTGGAGATCATTATCCTGTTTCTAGCAAGTTGGACTTCGATTGCACAAATAATATGGCAGAATATGAAGCATGTATTATGGGCATTCGTGCAGCCATTGAACGAAACATCAAAGTGCTAAGAGTATATGGAGATTCTGCATTTGTGATATACCAACTCAAAGGAGAATAGGAAACTAGAGATCCCAAATTGATCAGCTATAGAAAGCTGGTTCTTGAATTAATTGATGAGTTTGATGATGTCACCTTCTGTTATCTCCCACGAGAGGAAAACCAAATGGCTGATGCATTAGCTACTCTAGCTTTGTTAATTCAGGTGAATAGACTTGAAGCAATAAGGCCTATTCAGATGAGTATCTATGAGACCCCAGCTCATTGCTGCAATATTGAGGAGGAGGGAAAAGATGATTGTCCTTGGTATCAGAGTATCCTACAGTATGTGAAGAATCGGGAGTACCCTAATCAAGCGACAGAGAATGACAAAAGAACTATGAGGAGAATGGTCATTGAATATGTCTTAGATGGGGAAGTGTTATACAAAAGAAGGAAGGATCAAGTGCTGTTAAGATGTGTGGATGCCGTGGAAGCCAATAAAATTTTGGAGGAAGTCAATGAGGGTATTTGTGGGACACACGCCAATGGTTTCACGATGGCTAGACAGGTCATAAGAGTTGGGTATTATTGGCCCACCATGGAAGGAGATTGCATTGATCATGCCAAGAAGTACCACAAATGCCAAATTTACGGAGACAAAATATACGCGCCCCCTTCACCTCTTCACGTCATTACCTCTCCTTGGCCGTTTTCCATGTAGGGTATGGATGTTATTGGGTCAATATCACCAAAGGCTTCTAATGGGCATTGCTTCATCTTCATGGTCATTGATTACTTTACCAAATAGGTGGAAGCTGCTTCATACGCAAATGTCACGAAGTCAGCAGTTAGCAAATTCTTGAAGAAAGTGATTATTTGTCGATATGGAATGCCTAAGAAAATCATATCCGACAATGCGTTAAATTTGAATAATAGCACAATAGCTGAGGTTTGCAGCCATTTTAAAATCAAACATCATAACTCATCACCGTATCGTCCAAAAATGAATGGTGCAGTTGAGGCGGCCAATAAGAACATTAAAAGGATTGTGGGGAAAATGACTGAAACTTACAGGGATTGGCATGAGAAGTTATCATTTGCTCTCCTTGCCTATCGAACGTCTATTAGAACTTCTACCGGTGCAACACCTTTTTCTCTGGTTTATGGAATGGAGGCAGTATTACCCATTGAAGTTGAGATCCCTTCTCTACGGGTGCTATCTGAACTACAGTTGGACGAAGCCGAATGGATCCAATCTCAGTACGATCAGTTGAACCTAATAGAAGAGAAAAGGTTAAGAGCTATTCACCATGGGCAAATGTACCAGAAATGAATGATGCGAGCCTATAATAAAAAGGTCCGCCCCAGAGAGTTTCGTGAAGGAGACTTGGTGCTAAAAAAGATTCTCCCTATGCAAAAAGATTCGAGAGGAAAATGGATGCCAAATTGGGAAGGTCCTTATGTTGTAAAGAATGCCTTTTCCGGTGGAGCTTTGATCCTAAGTGAGATGGATGGCAAAAGTTTGCCAAATCCTGTAAACGCAGACTCCGTCAAGAAATACTTCACTTGAAAGAAAAGGGAACCAAAGTGAAAACCCGTAAAGGGCGCTTTGCTTCCTAAAAAAAAACCTTTGGAGAGGCCAGGGTAAAAACTCGCAAAGGGCACATTGAGACCAAAGGGGGCTTGAGTCAAAAACCCGAAAAGGGTGGCTTAAGTATTGATCGGATTGGGGCATTAGGTGATTTGAGCGGATCAAATTTTAATCGGGGCATAAGATGATCTTGCTTTACATAAACCAACAAGAAAGGATATGCGACGTCTTGGAGCATTGATGGAGTATTGCAGATCTCCTAAACACATTTCAAACTCAGAATGGTTTTCAGAAAGTTTGTACAGAGAAATTCAAGCTGCGATAACTGGGGCACCTAGTTCTTATTTTATTTATATGTGTATCCTTGAAAATACATTTTTTTCTTTTTGCTAAGATACACATTCTCAATCTAATTCTTTGTTATTCTTCTTTCGCTATCTTCAATGTTTTATTTCTTTTGAGTTATGATCAGAACTAGTTTTATTCTTATCCATTGTTATGATCTTTTTGCAAACGTGTTGCATTGGAATAATAATTAATGGACTAATAAAACTTTCACAAAAGAAGTTTTGCATATTACTCTGAAAAGTTTCTAAATAATACAGTAACCTGAAACAGAACTATCGTTTAGAACGAACCAAGTTTAAAGGTCAGAAGTCTAAAAAGTCTAAGAAGAAAAAGTCTGAATTTAAACAACCCCTTTTGAATTTTGTTGGCAGAGGCATTAATAGAACAAAATGTCGACAATAATCATGAGTTAATAAGAGGAAATTTCTTTAGAGGAATTTCTTTATGCGTAAATATGTGATGTGGCATTTTAAGAATGGTATAAGAACCGAAGAATTATACGTTTGGTATCCTTCAATTGCGATGAGAAAGGATTGAAAAACAGACCTCCTCATTTTTTAGTTACACCTTGAGAATGAAGATTCAACTTCTTGCGTCCCAATGGATTGAATTTGGAGGTTCATAGTGGAGGCAATTTAATTGAGTATTTCATTGAAGGCGCCAACCAGGAAGGAAGATGTTAAAGTACTTCAAGTGATAAAGCCTCAATAAGCTTCGAGCAATGATGGCCTAAGTGATAAAGAATGATCATTCTAAAAAATAAGCATCTTGCATTCATGCAAACATCATTCACACATGTTCAGTTAGGAGAATTTGATTCATTTTTTATTATGCTATCCTAATCATTAGGCATAATTAGGTTCATTATATAGGTCGTGTTCCCCAGGGAATAAACCGAAGAATCTCATATCTTATCTCCCTGAGGTTGCAGTGGAGCAGATTGAAGCCAATAATCCTATCTCCCTAAAGTTGCAGTGGAGCGGATTGAAATAATATATCTTATCTCTCTGAAGTTGCAGCAGAGTAGATCACATCAGGTCTTATCTCCCTGAGGTTGCAGCGGAGCAGACCGAAGAAGCAAGTCTTATCCTCCTGAAGTTGCTGTGGGGCAGACTGAAGATGGTCTCCCTGAGTTTGCAGTGGAGCAGATTGAAGTTGATAGTCTCATCTCCCTGAAGTTGCAGTGGAGCAGACAGAAGAAACTAACCCTATCCCCCTGAAGTCGCAGTGAAGCGGATTAAAACCACAGATCTTATCTCTCTGAAGTTGCAGTAGAGCAGATCGCATCCAGTCTCATCTCCCTTAAGTTGCAGTGGAGCAGACAGAAAATACCAATCCTATTTCCTTGAAGTTGCAGCAGATCGGATTAAAACGATGAATCATATACCTCTGAAGTTACAGTAGGTCAAATTAGATCTTATCATATCAAACCTTATCTTCATGAAGTTGCAGTGGAGCAGGTTGAAGATACAAGTCTTATCTCCCTGACGTTGCAGTAGAGCAGATTAAACCACGAATCTCGTCCCCCTAAAATTGTTGCGAAGGAATGAAACAAAGCAACAAGACACAGCGGACTAGACTGAAGTTACATGAAAAGAAAAGCACCAGAACGAGTCGAGGATCAGCAAGACCGGGTAAAAATTGGTCTTTCTTAGTCTTTGCTCTGTTCTCGTTACACGACAACGAGCAAAGAGGGGCAGCTGTACAGCCCAATTTATGCCCGGGCCCAACAAGCAGAGGCAAAGTAAAAAAAAAAAACAAAAACAACAAACAGCAAGCCCAACATTTTGCCCTAGCCCAATTACCCACCTAAAACAAACCTAACCCAGCAGAACAGGCCCACATGCCAAACCCGAATAGGCCCAATAGCCTAACCTCAGCCCAAAATCCAAAACAGGAAAAACCCTAGTAGAAAACAGAAGAACCCCAAGCACCGCTCCTAGGGTCTTTTGACCTTCGGTCTTCTGCTCAACTGCTCTGCTAGCAACCACCGCCAACTGCCACTGTCATCTCCATCCACGTGCGCCCATGCCTGCAATGACAGGAAGGAAACATCAGCAAGCAAAAAATAGACTAAAAAACTTATGTAAATCGGCTATAAAGCCAAGGATGAATCTTTGTAAAGGGGTTCCGATTTTTTGAAAAACAAAACATTGAAGAAATAGAAAGGAAAAAAATGAGTTTGAAAGGTGATATTTTTAGTCTTTTTCCTCTTCGATTCCATTCTGTTTTTGCTCTTTCTTTTCTTTCACAGTTAATAAGCCTAAAAAGTAATAAACGAAAACGTACCTGAACGTCGTGTTTGGGATGTCGCCGAAGTCCTTCGAGTCACCGAAGATGGACGAGGATGGCGGCTTTTGGTTTTTTTTCTCTCGGCTTTAGGGCCAGGAAAACCTGAACTATAAATGGCCTTTGAAACGGGGCTAAAAAACCCGACCTTTCGCCTTTTGATCGCCGCTTACGGCGGCGCCGACGCCGGTCGGCGCGGTGGCCTGCGGCCGAGGCCCTTGGCCGGAAAGGAGAGGGGTGGGGAGAGTGTTTTGAAGTTTTTTTGTTTAAAACAGAGAATAATGAAAAGTAAAAAAAATAAACTTAAATAGACACCTTAAACGGTGTCGTTTAGGACTGGCCTCAATAGTCCCAAAACGGCGTCGTTTTGACATGGATCAAGCCAACCCGACCCGACCCGATGAAGGTCCGCGTGTTTCCATACTTGAGGGTCTATTTGCGATTTTGGTCCTTCTGCGCTTATTTTCTTTTAAATTTACTCCCTTTTGTTCAATTTTATTTTCCTTTAATTTAGCCCCGAACTGTTGTTTCTTTTTTGATTTCATCCCTAACCCTCCGGCGTACTGGACAAACGGACACGTGTCCTGATAAGGGTTTTATTACTCATTTGGTCCCTGACATTTGCGCGCATTTCCATTTTAGTCTTTCTCGTTTGTTTTATTGTAGTTTTTACCCTGTAATTTCATTTTGCTCTCGATTTCGTCCTATTGTTTTGTTTATTTGTTAATTTAATCTTTTTTTTGTTATGACTTTTATTATTATTAAACCAACTATTATTATTATTGTTATCTTTGTCATTACTATTTTTATTATTGTTTACTCGTCCATATCTTTTAACTTTTTAGCTTTTGTTATATATATATATACATATATTTTTAATTTATACACGTGTACCTATTTATATATGTATTTTATACTTTATAATTTATATATATACATATATGTCCATATAGATTTCTCTTACGAATACATATATATACTAATATATCTTCTTTTATCCTTTTTATATACACATACATACATATATATATATATACCTATATGAGCCTTTATATTTAATAACTTTAAAACATATATATATATGTTTTCATATTTTTATAATTATATATAATATAAATATTTTCCTTATATGCGCATGAATAGTTTTTTATATATATTTTATAATTTGGATCAATTTTCTTTTTTGTTATTATTTGTTTTACTTAATGTTCATTTATTTATTTATTTATATGTTCATTCTTTAAAATGTTTTAGTTTTTTATTTACTTGTATATACATGATTGATTTGATTTTTTATTTATTTATTTCATTCTTTACACATTATTTTATGCACAATATCATAATTGTTATTTCATTATGCATATTAACATCATACTTCAAAAAGAATTTTTTCTAAATAAGGCAATATTTAGCGTTGGGAAACTTGAGAAAACGTGCCCTAATATGCTGGGTTTCGATTTTCTCGTTCGATCAAATAGCCAAATATCCTTTTAAAATTTCAAAACAAGGCAATGTTTTGCGTTTGGAAATTCGAGAAAACGTGCCCTAAGGTGCTGGGTTTCGATTTTCTCGCTCGACCAAATAGCCAAATAACCTTTTAAAAATTCAAAATAAGGCAATGTTTGCGTTTGGGAATTCGAAGAAACGTGCCCTAATGTGCTGGGTTTCAATTTCTCGTTGAACTAAATAGCCAAATATCCTTTTGAATCTTAATCCATGCCATTCAAGTTTTAAGGATTGTACTTTAAATCTCTTTAAAGTTTTCAATTTTCGACATTAAGACATTAACTAATCAACTAGGTACCAATTTTTGGGCGTTACGAGGGTGCTAATCCTTCCTCGTACGTAACCGACTCTCGAATCTATTTTTCTGAATTTTGTGGACCAAACTCGTTGTTTTAATAAAATTAAATTGTTTATTAAAACAACCATTTTTATGAGGTGACCCGATCACACCTCATCAAAAAAATATTGGTGGCGACTCCCACTTTCATTTTTTCAAAACCCAAGTTGACCCCGTTTTATCGAAAAATGGTGTCAACAGCGCTTATGGGAAAACGCCGCTAATGCATAGTATTAGCGGCGCTTTGTGAGAAGCGCCGCAAAATATCTTAACCAAAACGCAGCGTTTTGGTCTTGATGTATACTAGAATTAGTGGCGCTTACTAGAAAACGCCGCTAAAGCATAGAATTAGCGGCACTTTGTGAGAAGCGCCGCAAAATATCTTAACCAAAACGCATTGTTTTGGTCTTAACCATGCATTATATAATGTAGGTTATTATATATTTAGTTTATCATATTTGGTTTAGGTTTAGGGTATTAGGGTTCATTATATAATGTTTATTATTTTTGGATTATAGTTTAGGGTTTAAGGTTTACGATGTAGGTTTAGTGCTTTCGATTTAGGGTTTGAGAGTTTGGTGATTAAAGTTCAGTGATTATTATAAGTTAAAAAGTTTATCGTATATAGTTTAGGGTTTTAGGGTTAATCATTATATAATATTTATTATTTTGTGAATATTAGAGTTTTGAGTTTAGGTTTATGATGTAGGTTTTGGTGTTTTGGGTTTATGGTTTAGGAGTTTAGGGTTTAAGGTTTGGGTTTGGGGTTTAGGCCGCTTTAGTCATGTTAAGAGGTTAATTAGTGTTTTAGGGCTTGATGCTTGTGGTTAACAGTTTGCAGTTTATAATTTAAGGTTTACAATGCATGGTTTTGGGGTTTGGGCGATTTAGAGTTTAATGACTTTTTTGGTACCAATTTCAAAAAAATGACAAATACGTATTGTTTTTTTAATTATTATTATGATACTAGGGTTCTAAGTGACACAAATGATTAGTTTACTAATTAATGACGAATGGCATATTTATATGTTATATATGATGAAACAAATTATTTAATTGTGTTATTTACATATATATATTAATCATTTATATATTCACTTTAAAATAGAGTATATATAATTTTAAAATTATAATACATTATTTGAATACTATAAATAATTAATAATTTTGAATATTGATCATATTTAAATTATACATTCTCTAAGATTTATAAAATTTATAAAATTTTAACAATTGAAAATAATAAATCTGTATAAAATTTTTAAATAATATTATTAATAATATTAATAATGTCATAATTTTAATGTATCAATTAAAAATAATGTCTAGAACAATGTATAAAATATATAAAAAAACCTAAATATTAGCGACGTTTGTTCAGAAAACGCCGCAAAAAATATATAAAAAATGAAGCAATACGGCACCGTTTCGTTGACGAGTTTAAGGTTGTGGCGTTTTTTGTCAAAACGCCGCAGAAGTTGTGAAAGTAGTGGCGTTTTCGCGTAAGCGCCACAAATATTATAATATAAAACGAGGTCGTTTTAATAGTAATAAAAATTTGATAGTGGCGTTTTTAGGGGAAACGCCGCAATGATTGATTAACTTTTCCGAATGCGGCGCCGTTTCAGTGTTGGAAAAAATTTTATAGTGGCATTTTTAAGGAAAACGCCACAATGATTAATTAAATTTCCTTATGCGGCGCTGTTTCTGTACTGGAAAATAATTTAATAGTGGTGTTTTTTGAGAAAACTCCGCAATTATTTATATATAAACTTCCCCAATGCAACGCCGTTTGTGAGCTTCATAAAATCTAATAGTGGCGTTTATTATAAAAATGCCGGAAAACTCAATTAACTTTTCTCAAAATGTCGCCGTTTCACTTAATGAAAACAATTTTAGGGTATACCCCCGAAGCAATCTTCCCCCCAGCCCTAAATTCATCGGCCCCAAATCCCTAATTCGCCTTTTTTTTGAGAATTTCTTGCGTCCAATTTCTTGCAAAATTTCTCAAACATCTTCTTGCAGAATTTCTGGAAATCCCTAATTCGCCTCCTTTCTCCTTCCAAAGAAGACGAACGTCGCACAATAGGCCTCGAAAATATTCAAAGTTCCAAAGGTTCGATTTTGTTCTGATTCTGCGTATGTAATCTTTGAGTTTTCTTGTTTTTCTTAATTTTATTTTGTTTGTTATTCGTTGATGTTCCTTACTTTAAAAATCTTCTCTTCTCTCTGTTTAGGGTTTTCGTTCGTTTCAGTTCATCGTCCTACATGTACTGTAATTGTTTGTTTTTACTTCTATTTGGAATGGTTTCATTATTGGGTATGCAACGGATGTTATGTTGTTTCAGTATAGGGTTTAGGGTTTATTTCATTTCACCGTTGAAAGTGGTTTTCTTCATCGTCCTGCAGGTATACTGGTTTTCTTCATTGTTGAAATTGTTTTTCTCGAAATGGTTTCAGTGGGTGTCTTAATTTCATTTCATTTAACTGATTTTAGGCAACGTTTCACAGACAATTGTTTTAGTGGATATGTTTGTGCATTTTATTGGTTACTGCTCTCTTACTATTTTTTCCTCCATGTGTAAACTCTAGAAATCTTAAAGTTTTGAAGTCTGAAGTATCTAGCAACAGAGCCTCGATTTAATCTATTTTATTTTTATTAAATTATTACATGTACTTAGGTTAAATAATATTTTTAGTATAATGTGTGATCAGTTACAGAAATTGAGGCTAAAATTGGTAATTTAGAATTGCCGAAATGAACAGATCATGAAATTGAGTATGTCATAAGATTTGAATCGCTTGAAAATGTTGTCATGTTAAGATTTGTTTGAGTATTTACATATGCTAAATGTTGTGAATGGATTACTATGAAATGAGCCTATGTATTGAATGGTAATAATGTATGGTATTTGTACAATTATGAATAAAGTAGTATTGCTTACAATTGAATTTGTTAAGAACATATTTGGCCAGAAATGTGGTATAAAAATGTGAATGGGCTGATTATGTATCTGCAGGTTGGTATCGAATCAGGCATTTTAGAATGAAAGAGTTACGTTGCGATGTCAACTCGAGAATTTAAAATCACATCAATTTAGTCTTAATCTGATAACGAATGTAACATGCTGTAGGTCAAATCTTATGACATACATCAGATATAAAATGTTTCATTTTTATAAAATTCTTTGTTTTCTGGATATAAAATGTTCGAATTAGTCTTAATTTGGGTAACTTAACGTATTGATATCTATAATTTAACGTATTAATATATTAAAATTTAATTTAACGTAGTAATAGATATATTTTTAATATATAAGCTATTTAATATATTAGTCTTAATTTCGGTAGTTACTTAACGTATAAATATATATAACTTAACGTATTAATATATTAAAATTTAATTTAACGTATTAGTATATATATTTTTAATATATAAGCTATTTAATATATTAGTCTTAATTTCGGTAGTTACTTAACGTATTAATATATATAATTTAACGTATTAATATATTAAAATTTAATTTAACGTATCAATATATATTTATAACATATAATTTTAATATATAAGCTATTTAATATATTAGTCTTAATTTCGGTAGTTACTTAATGTATTAATATATATAATTTAACGTATTAATATATTAAAATTTAATTTAACATATTAATATATATATTTTTAACATATAATTTTAATGTATAAGCTATTTAATCTATATTATTTTTCCAAAAAAAAAGGTTTTAATAAATGATCGATTATTCTATATTACTTTTCCAAACATCCCTAGTATAATTTCATAATGTTTTCATTCTTCTCTATATTTCATAACTTAAATAACTTAAATAACTTACATAATACATAAATTTCATAACTTACATTATACACAACTGACATAACTTACATACATAACTTAAATTAAATTTATATACAAACTTACACAACAGATAACTTACATACATAACTTAAATTAAATTTATATACAAACTTACACAACAGTTAACTTACATAATAACTTACATAACTTATATATAAATTTATATATAACTTTCATAACTTACCTATAATAACTTACATAAGACATAGCCTACATGACTTACATAATAACTTACGTAGCTTATATAACTTACATAACTTATATAACTTACATAATGCATAACTTACCTAATTTACTTAATACATAATCAACATATATTATATATTAACTTACATAATAACTTACATAGCTTATATAACTTACATAATACATAACTTACATATCTTTTATAATATATACATAACTTACATAATTTACTTAATACATAACTTACAAGTTGTTCCAAAATTTTGGAGAACCAATCGGCAAAGTTGAAATTGTAGAATTAGATCATTTATCGTGGGTACAAGCACATCGATATGTTCTGTTTCACCACGAATCAATGGAACCTTTACGGAAGTAAGTTCTACGAATTTGATAAATATTTATCAAATTAAAAATTGTTTATCTTCTAACAAAGTGAACATTTTTTAACATAGTGAGTACAAACAAATATTGAGATCTCGTTCGCGCTCCCGAAGAACACAACATCGAGATATCTATAAGTTGTTTACAGAATCTTTTCATGAATGGTTAAGCCAAACGGTATGCAATTGGAGCTTCCGCTTACAAATAATAATGTTTTCTCATAACATTTTTAATTACTCAGTTTACTTTCCATTCAATAGGTTTGGAGTGGGAAGAACGTAAACGACGAAGTTAAATGGCTATCCCAAGGTTCAAATCAAGTGGTTAAAAGATATAGTGCATTCCTCATCAACAGATTCAGATTTCATACAAAATATCGCGAGAGGTTGAGGAGAATGCAAAATTGTGGAATAGTTGTTAATTCCTCAATTACAAGTTATGCTACTGCTAGGGACAATAATCCTGTCGAGGGAAATGTGGAATATCTCGGACTTCTTACTGACATAATTGAGTTGGATTACTACGGCAAATGGAAAGTTGTCTTATTTCGAGGTGATTGGGTCGATGTTAATACTGCTCGTGGAATTAAGCAAGATCAATTTGGTTTTACAATGGTGAACTTCGCTCGATTGATTCACACAGTACAATAACTGATAGATGAGCCATATGAATTCTCATCTCAAGTCAAACAAGTTTTTTACTCAAAAGATCCAACTGATGAGGGTTGGTACGTTGTACTCCGTAACATCCCTAGAGACTTGTTTGACATAGGCAGTGGAAGTAGAGATAACATCGACGACAGATCAAAAACTTTGCCCTTTCCAGAACAAAACTTAAACGATAATATCCCTAGTACTAGCACACAATTTCAATGGATTTGTCAGGATACGGATGAAGATAATTACGAATAATGATGTAGTAAGATTTTATGATTGATTAATTATATGTAATATCATAATTTAAATCTTGGTCTTATTAGATATTTCAACTATTTTATACGTGCTGTTATTGTTGTAATTAGTTATTAAGTTTTCAACTATTTTATGTGTATTGCAGATAAAATGCCTAGAAGAAAATTTCCAAGGGGAAGCATTGTTCAAAATGATCCAAACTCGACAGAAACAAATACTATTGAACAACATACAGTAATTGGATCTTTGAATGTTCCGATTACACCTGAGGATCCCACAGAAGTTCAAAGTAATTTTACATTTAATTTACATGCGTGTTGACTTATAATTGATTTATTTTTCAAATTTTTATATTATAATATACCATTTGTAGTTGAAAATGGTGGGACGCGCAAAGGTCGAGGACGTACGCTACTTAGAGATTTATACGAGTTAGATCCAGTCGAGCGTGTCAAGGTATGCAGAAACAATTTTGGTCAGCCTGTTGGATCAGAAGCTTGACTTTTAGCAGGATACATGGGCATTTTAGCACGAAATACGAATATGTTGCTTATCAACTACGAGTCATGGCATCAAATGCCCGATAGCAACAAAAACCAAGCCCTCGATAATATTAAGGTAATAAAATGTTAATGTCATCTGTAATGCTTGGGAAATAGTTTCATTTATATTTACTTTATTAACTTCTGTTTTTGTAGGCAATGTTTGCTTTAGAGGTCTCGGATGCTTATGTAAAGAAGGTATTGGGAAAAAGATGGAGAGACCATAAAAGTACTTTGAAGAAATATTATTATAAGACAAAAACAACCCTCGATGAGAAATTGCAAAATGTCCCGCCGGGTATGCTGAGGTACCAATGGGAAGATGCGGTTAGATTTTGGCATTCGAAGAAAGGCGAGGTATGACGTACTTCCAAACTATTGTAATTATTTTGGTTTATAGTATTTACTATTTACGTACTAAAAATTTCATAACGTAAGATCGTGAACGAGTTGGAAAAAGCAGTAAGCAGAAACAAAAATTCACTCACACAGCCGGGTCGAGAAGTTTTGCATGTGTAGCTGAGGCGGAGGTATTTTTAATTTTTTAATATTGTCAAATATGTATAACTTTCCATTAAATAATATTTTTACTACTATACTGTAGGAACTGTCGTCCGGTCAAAAAGTTGGACGCCTTCAACTTTTTGAAATAACATATAGGAAGAAAGATGGATCTGCTATGACTCCTGAAGCTGGTGAAATTATGGTATGTTTACTTAATACGACTTGACTTGTTTTAGTTATTTATAGTGTTTATTTTCTAATGGTTTAATTCATTGCTTGTAATGCGACTATTGTTATGTTGCATTTGTTTTTTTAATATATATTGCGTTCCTAACTATGTGATTTATTTATTAGGAAAAACTAAATGATAAAAAGGCAGAGTACGAAGCGATTGCTTCTAGTGATAGTTCCGTTCATCCTGAAGACATTGATAACCGGATTATTACTAAAGTTTTGGGTCCTGAAAGGTATGGTCGGGTTTGATTTCAAGGATCTTTTGTTAGCCCAACCCAATATTTTGGATCCAGCTCGTAGCAATACATGGCTTCGGGGAGTCAGGCTCAAGCTGAAGTTCAGAGGTTAAAAGACCAGATGGCTCAGATGCAAGCGACCACAGTTGAGGTTCAAGGAAATATGAAGAACTCCAGCTACAACTTAAAGCAGAGGCGTCAGCGAGGGAAGCAAAGGCTGCAGTGAGAGAAGCAGAGGCTGCAGCAAGAGAAGCAGAGGTTCAAAAGAAATATGAAGAAATCTAGCTACAACTTAAAGCAGATGCGGCATCGAGAGAAGCAGAGCAGAGCAAAAAGTACGACGAACTCCAACAGCAGCTTCAGAGTATGATGAATATGTTTCAGCAGTCGCAACTTCCGTCGTCATAATGTATTGCTTAAATATTTTTATCATTTTAACTTTTAACATTTTTGTAAAAATAATATGAATTCACTTTTATTTATTGATATTAATATTATTTTATTCGTTTAATTTGAAATATTATATAAATTTACTGCTTTTGACTGGTTTAGATCTGGTTGCTTTTGATTTGTTGCTACAGGATGGCTGAAAAAAATGGAAAATTTTATTTTACAAAAATCCCAAAATTAGTGGCATTTTTATAAAAGCGCCGCTAAAAGTCATGTTCTATAGCAACGTTTGTGATGAAAGCGCCGCTAAAGAACATTTCTTTTAGCGGCGTTTGTGAAGAAAGCGTCGCTAAAAGTCATGTTCTATAGCGGAGTTTTTTATCAAGTGCCGCTAAAGAACATGATCTTTTGCGGCGTTTTTCTTCGAGCGCCGCTAAAGAACATGATCTTTAGCGACGTCTTTTTTTTAAGCGCCGCTAAAGAACATGATCTTTAGCGGCATTTTTTTCTAAGTGCCGCTAAAGAACATGACCTTTAGGGCGTTTATTTTCGTAAACGCTGCAAACGTTAGCGACGTTGTCATTAGCGGCATTTTTTGCGGCGCTTCCACAAGCGCCGCAAACACCTTTCGTGGCGCTAAAAAACGCTGCTACAGGCCTAAAAAAACGCCGCTAAAAACCTGTTTTGGTGTAGTGATTATTGATGATTTAGCATTTTATCTCATCCTTTCTAAATAATTTGATGCAATTAAAATAGAGTAAAGGGGAGAAATATTGTTGAATTGATGTTGATTTTGGTGCTAACAGTTACTTATACTATGGTTTATATATATGTTAACTATGATTGATTTATGATTGATTTATTTATGGTTTTGAGATGATAAGATTAGACATAGTTGTTGAATTTGTTTGGGAAGCCTTTATCAAATTTGGTTTATAGCAAGACCTTTGAATTTGAGATGATAAACTTTACCACTTTCTTAAATGGTGCATTTGCTAAGTTAATTTGATAGGCAAAAATTACCAAATTCCAAACTAAAAATATCAATGAAAGATAATCAATGATTATTAATCAAATGCATTCCCTCATTTCCCACTAACTTAATCAACGGTTATTAATTAATCACTTAAGTTTAGCTTTGGTGGAATTTAACAACCTTGATGGAGCTTCTCTAACATAAATAACTATGGTTAAATTGCTACTCAAGTCGCTTAGAAAGTCTTCTACTTTTCACCCTAATGTCAATTGATTATCTCACATATATCCCTTCAACTTTGAGCCCTTTACAAATAAGTCTATACCTCACTTTAACGTTTCACAATTAGACTCAATTAATGATATTTCTCAATTTTCGAATTAACCCGAAAATATTGTGCGAATAATACATGCTCGCTCCCGGGAATTTAATTTTTATATCCAAGAACTGCATGAATTACAACACAAAAAATTTGAGGCATTACAAAAAGTCAAATTGGAAGCCCACGTTTGGTGAGAAAATTCCAGATTGTGCTAAAAAAGAAGACAAGACAAGCATGAAAAGATTATGTTTTCACTAATCATACCATTTAGTGTTATTTCTTGGTTTTTGTTTATGAGGATCTAATGGGAGGAGAATAGTCATACCAATCCACACATGATATAAGTTTTCATTTGCTAGAACAGTGGGAAATCTTGAAAAAGTAAAAAGTGAGCGAGGTAAGAAGATTGAATATTTACATGATTATCTGCAAATTCTGAGTGTATTGAAACATGTTTATCTTCCTATTTTAAGGGTTGGGATAGATTATAGATAGTTCTAAGCATCATATCACCTTAAAAACTCTAAGATATTCTCACAATTGAATTAAATTTTAACAAATAAATAAACTTAATTTATTGTTGGACTCCTTAGCGATTTTTCTCTAGTTAATACTTCTTTTTTTTACCACATCGCTATCTAAAGTTGAAAAAAGTTGCATATATTAGTACCTAAAGTTAACATAGTTCAATTTTCAAAATTCTGGCAATGCGGTCCAATCCTGATACACCATGTGTCATATATTTATCCTTACATTTAAAAATATATAAAAACAATTGTTATATTTTAATTTTTTTAAAAAAATTGGAAATTCAAAAATATATTAACTTAAAATAGTTAAATTCATTAAATTAAATCTAGTCAACGTCAGCAAATACTAATCAAAGCCAAACAATTTCATGAATAAGTATAAGTCAAGTGATATTTTAGAATTGGACCACATTGCTAGCATTTTAAAAGTTAAATTGCGTTAGCTTTAAGTGGTCCAAGAAAAAGTATTTAACTTAATACATGTTACTAAATTTAGGGGCCAATTGATAAATTAAGCATTTTTAATTCTATTTTGGAGTAAGATAGTGAGAATTCACGATGAAATAGATGGATGGACCCGTGTGAATGTGTTTAGAGTTAAGTGAGGACATTTTTAAAAAAATGGTTAATTGCGTGATTTTATAAATAAAAGAGTTATTAATTAAAAAAAACTTGAAAATAACATGAAATAAATATATATATATAAATGTGCTTAGAAGAGAAATTGAACCTAGAACTCAAGGATAAGATCATTATTATTTAACCATCTAACCAAAGGAGCTAATGTGTTAAAAATATTAATTAAATATATAAAATAAAATAAAAAGCTTCAAACAAAATGAAATAAAAAATAAAAATGTGAGTTGAAAATGAATCAAATCCAAGACTTAAGGACAAAATCACTAATATTTAACCATCTTACCGAAGGAGCTGATATATCAAAAAAGTCAAAAAGCGTGTCCTATTGGACACATTTTCGTCTTATATCTCCAAAATCAACCTATTTCCCTTAATATCACAAAAACTGACCCATTTCTTTAATTTTTCTTTAAAATTGGCATGTTTCTCTCATTTAACCGGACTTATCTATAATATATTAGATTTATAAGTGTATTTTAATTACCCAATTTTAAACCATATTAATTAATAATTGATAACCAGTTTCCGACTAAATTAAATTTGATGATCGACTGAGTAACCGAACTAATTTAATTTGATTAAACCTAGAACAACAATATGGCTTCCCATATATTTTTGTGAATGTGAAAGCTGAAACCAATGGCGTACAAAATTAAGGGTTGAAAAAGTGGGTCAAAAGTTTGAATGTTACAAACTCTTGTCATTTGCATGTCTGAATCAAAGGACATAGGTCGCTGTCTTTCTAATCTTTGCCTTGATGCAATCACGTTGTGTGATTAGACTTCCCACCATTTCCCATTCATCCATTACTCTTATTAATTAAATTAATTAATAGTTAAGAAAGAAACTTTTCGAAGTTCAAACCAGTTAAGTTCCATTTAATTATATATATATATTTCACTCTGTTACTTAAAAAATTTTTATTTCATTTTATTACTTAAATTGTTGTTTTGTTATAGTTTTTTATCAAAAAATTAATGGTATTAAAAAAATAGATAAATAACCCAACCAATAGAACACTCCCAGTAGTATTCCTTTACACAAAGCAATTAATGATTTAACATTTCTTAAATAGTTAAACTTAAATAATAATAATAATAAATATAAATATATAAATTAATTTTTTTTAATTAAAAATTTATATGTTTATTTCACAGAAAATATTTTTAGCGTTTTCATAAGATTATTTTATATGAAATAGTTTAATCAAGAAACGGTTTCATCAGATTATTTTATATAAAATAGTTTAATCAACAAAAGGTAACTTAACGGCGAATAAATATAAGCTTTTTTGTTTGAAATTAGTTTCCCTTTTGCATAAGTCATTTTTTGTGAAAAAAATCTTGTTATAAATAATTTGATTTATAAATAAAAATTAAGTCAAATATTAATAATAAATTTTTATTTTTAATTTTTAAAAATAATAAAATATTGATTTCAAACGTTATAATTTTTAATAATATTAAACATATATATTTGACCAATAATTAATTGTATGCTCAAGAACATGGTAACAGATGAAGGAACATGGAATCTAGAAACGTTTAGAGATAATTTACCAGAAGAAATAGTACAAAAAATTGTGGACGTACCTCCACCACACCCTTTAGCTGGGTCTGATAAAGTTTGTTGGGCTCATGCCTCAAATAGGAATTTTTCGATCAAAATTGCAAATCAAATGTTAACATTAAAACACATGGAGTACACGAGACATTAGGTGAAAGGAAGTCTGGAAGTACCAAGGCCCACATTGCGTCCAATTTTTCTTGTGGTTGGTTTGCAAGTAACGGTTGCTCACAAACTCTGAGCAAGTACGTAGAGGGATAGGTCAAAACGCATCATGTTCAGTCTGTCACCTTACCATAAGATATTTTACATGTGCTTAGAAACTGTCCAGCAACTAAACAAGTGTGGCCAAATCTCATACCTACAAGTTGGAGATCCCAATTCTTTTCAAGTAGAAATCTTAGGCTAGGTGGAGACAAAATTAAAAACTAGTGCATTGTTGCCAAGAGCTAAGGCTCCTTAGACTACCCTTTTTGGTTTGATAGCATGTCACTTATGGAAGAATAGGAACTTATTCGTTTTTTAAGGTTTAACATGGAGCATAACAAAAACCATTAAGATATCATTATGCTGGGCTAGCCAGTGCCGTCTAAAAATTCTAATGAGGAGTCAAGACAATTATTAGGAGAAGTTTTAGGTAAATAGGTAGGTATAAGTAGGACTAGGATTATTTAATGTAATTAGTTTTTTCACCAAAAAAAATATATACATATTTATATTTGATAATATAATTACTACAAATTATTTTTAATAAAATTATTTAATTTTAGAATTTTTTAATAATAAGTTTTAACATTAACAATGATTTTAAATATTAAATAATATTATTAATTTTATACTTATAATAGCCCGTTTTCAGTGAAATTGGAACACTGGTTTCGGGACCACAAATCCAAAGTCGGAAATTTTATTTTATTATTATTTTATGGTCTACAGTATGATAGAAATACCGTATAAAAATTTTGTTAAGAAATTTTTTGCCCCGAGGGCTTGTGTAGGGAACAATATGTTTGATTTCGATTGGTTTCTGATATGAATTTTATATGATATGAAATGTTTGCATTTTCTGTCTGTTTGATTTGTAAACTCTGGTAATGCTCTGTAACCCTGTTCCGGCGACGGATTCGGGTTAGGAGTGTTACAATACTAATAATTTAATAATAAATATATTTATTAAAATTTATAAAGTTTTAGTAATAAATGTTTTATAATATAAAATATGAACATTTTAATAATATAAATATAAGTACTTATTTAAATCTTGCTTACCTTCATGTTTCACCTTCAATGTGTCAGTGTCTACTCTCATATTTGCAATATAAATAACTTAGGATTAAATTTTAATTAGTCGTTATTATTAAATCTATATAAGATATTAGTTATAATAAAATACTATATTATTATAAAATAAATTTCAATTATTAAAGGAAAATACTTCTATAATATTTTCTAACAAATATAATTTATGTTGGGTTTGTTTTCCAAAAATATTAATTAAACAGCAAAAAATATTTTACCTAAAATCATCCAACCACCAAACAAAATAAGTTTTTATTCCTAGAAAATCAATACTTTTTTTCAAAAATCATTTTCTGTAAGTTATTTTCAATTAAACAAATACAACCTTAAATTCAAAAATTTTATAATATGTAAGTTATGTAAAAATTATCTAAAATATAACAAATTTTAATATATATAAATTAAAAAACATATTTAAAATATATAAAATATTTAGTTAAAAATTTTCAAAAAAAAGTATAATATATCAATTATATAAGATAAAACATTATGTGTAAGTTATACACATGGCATGTTGTCATTGATTGGGTGTACTACCTATTTAAAGTTTTGGATTGAAAAGTATAACTAATGTATAATTTAGGTAAATAAAAAAATTAAATAACAAAGTAATAAAATATGTATAAGTTGATGGCTAAATCGTAATACAAACCCTTTCTTAATAGAATGTAAAGAACTAAGGATTGTTGAATCCGAGATAGGTATCAACTAAAAGCTACGTACTTCTTTTAATTATCCTTCTCAAATTGACTTGTTTTTAGATTTTACAAATAAGGTTAACGGTGGACAAGTACCTTATAAGGATATAATATAAATTTTTTTAAAAAAAAAGACATATGATAAGAAATAAAAATATATATTATCACTATATTAAATATTCACCGTAAAATTTTTTTTTAAATAGACAAGATCCTAATACTTGAATAAGAGCTCAATTTTTATTATTATATTTAACTTTTGAAATAAATTTTATCATCGTATTTTAAATATTTTTTAAATTTAATTCTTTTGATCAGTTATAAATGATTTCGCAATAAAATCATGTTAAAAGCAGTTTTATAATTTAAAATTTTAAAAATATTTAGGGCAAAAAAGTCAAACAATTGAAAAGGGTAAAAAAAATAACGCGATGCTCGAAACAACAAACACCGAATTTTAGCTTGTCGCTATCATTTTGAAATGGGTTAATATACTATTTACCCCTAAAGTTACATCCATTATTATTTTGGTACCTAAAGAATTTTTTTATCAATTTAATACCTGAAATTTTTAATCCATTATCAATTTGCTCCAACCGTTAACGCCATTAAAAAAAAGTTACGTGGAAAATAGTATATTAAACCCTTTTCAAAATTACTTTTGAAGAATTAAAGCGTTTCTAATTTTTTGTAAAAATTGTTCAAAACAATGTTATTGATTTTTTTAATTGTTCTAAAAAATTTAAGGGCAAACTACATAATTAGTCATCTAATTTTCATAAATTTTTATTTTGGACATAAAAAAAGTTTACTATATAGGCACTATCGTTACATATTTTTATCATTTGTCATCCGATATTAATTTTACCTTACATACTCTCATTTTAGTCATCCAACTTTAGTAAGTTTTTATTCTTGGTCCCTCATTTTCTTTTCTAGAATTAATTTTTTTTTCTAAAGAACCCGATTTACAAGTAATTATCTGTAAAGCCCTAGTTTTCCTTTTATTGAAAATTTAAAATTCACAAGAGTCTAAAGTACTTGCTGACGCAAAAAAAAGTTAAATTTGAGATAGCATGGGTGGCTTGAGTTACTTAAATATTATGATTTAATCATTGGTTATCATCTCGAAAAAGCCAATGTCGTGGTTGATGCTCTAAGTCGAAAATCCCTATTTGCTTTGAAAGCAATGAATACATGTTTGCCTTTAGAGCGAGACGACTCTATTTTGGCTGAGTTGAGAGCTAAACTTGTATTTCTTCAAAGAATTTGGGAGTTGCAAAAAGATGATAATTAGTTGGAAACTAAGTGGAAACTTGTTGAAAACAATCAAACCAATGAATTTAGCATAGGTGACGACGGGAATTTGTACTTTCGCAACCGTTTGTGTATGCCAAAGAATTCATAATTGAAGCGAGATATTCTTCATAGAGCTCACAACAGTACCTATACGATGCATCCATGTGGCAACAAGATCTCTAATGACTTGAAACTGTTATTGGTGGTTGGGAAATAATTGAATACATAGCTAAGTGTTTGGTATGTCAACAGGTATGTTGGAAAAACGAGTTTGGAAAACGCAACGGAAAATAAATTTAGGGAAAAATTAAAGTTTTAAAAATTTTCCAAAATAAGATTTTGGTTGTGATATCTAAAATAATAAACACTTAATCAAATTTGTATATTTTTTATTAGTCTAGGATGAACGCTTCGACCTAATAATATTTTCTGGTATCCTTAAGCTCATGTCTACTGATTGTGGGCTCGCTTCAAATCAAAAAAAATTTCACAAAAATTACCAGTAGAGTAATTTTGAAATTTCTCTAAACTTCTGGGTCAAGTTGTAAATCAAAAAAATATTTCTAGAAATTTTCTAGAATAATCTCTTTAGAGAATTTTCTATTTATAACTTTCTCTTGAATTCAAGTGTATGTAAATAGTGACCCAAGACTCTCTTTATATAGGGAGAGTTTAGAGAGTTCAACTATGATTAAACTTAATCATTTTAATAATACATTAATATAAATAAATATTAGATTAAATTTAATATTAAATTTTATTAAAATAATAAAATGTTTATCTACAAGATAAACATTAAATTTAATTTAATATTAAGATAATTATTTTAATATTAAATTAATAAACTACTATTAAGATAAGTATTAAATTAATATTAATATTAAACTATTAAAATAATATTATTTTTGGAATAATTAATTTGAAATCAAATTCGATGTTAGAGTCCCAGTAGGACTGTAACTCTTCCACTACTCAACCACCAATGACCAACCACTGCTGGCCATCGGGACGTTGCCGTCGCAGTCACTAGCATCGCCGTGTCCGGTGATGCAAGTGCAACACCCTTACAGCATCCTGAGCCAGTTC
This sequence comes from Gossypium hirsutum, assembly GCF_007990345.1. NCBI lineage: Eukaryota > Viridiplantae > Streptophyta > Magnoliopsida > Malvales > Malvaceae > Gossypium > Gossypium hirsutum. The sequence continues at coordinate 9,484,561 of NC_053442.1, read as the reverse complement.
GGCTGTTGTCGATTTGTTCCGAGTCAATGATGACCTGACCGGTCTGGTCAAGCCACCGGTTGGGCCGTCAGCCCGATTTCTCATACCGGGATCGATTCAACCAATTTTTGGGTCTTGGTCTTGATTTTGGGCTCTTGGGCCCAATTTACATCTCAGGTCCAATTTTCAAGTTTAATTACCCATTGAGTCAATTGTCTAACTTGAAAATTAACTTTCAAAAATATAATATTAATTTTAATTAATTTGATTAACTTAATTTTTCTTGACCAAAATTAATTTTTCCAAAAATCACTTAGATTTTCCAAATTAAATTTTCAAGAAAATTCTTTAATTAAATTATCTAGTTGAACAATTCTCATAACCACCTAGTTTAATTTCAAATCGAATAAATCGACTCAATTAAATTATTCCCAAAGTTGTAGAATTTTCTTTTGATTCAAATGCAATCTGATCGAGCTTTTGTTGAGCTAGCAGAGGGACCAATCGGACATATACAATTAGGCTCTAGTGATTGCAATTATGTCCAAAAGCATCGTTCCGATAATTTGCCATTACTTAATCATGGAGTCAGTCCACAAGAAGTATCATGATTGAAAACTCCTTATTGTATACTCTTTACAAGAGCAAATCATCCAAATGCTTTGTCCAATGACCTCGTCATGTGCGTGTCACCCTCATATGATATCCTTGATTCCTTTGAGTTAAATTCGTTCACTCAATACAATCCTATTTTATCTCATTATCATCATTGTGTCTTCTTAATGATTAATATGATCATTGCCAACAAATGACTGTAATAAATTACTCATTCGAGAACAAACAACCCGTGGCCACATTTCATATTTATCAATCCACACAATGCCAATGAAAAGATATCATTAACTCTTTAATTGAGCTATGAATTCCACTGTTGCTAGTAAAGCCATGCCATACAGAAGTCATTTACCCAACATACCGACTATTGGCTCGATCATCTTTAAAGCATAAGCCTCCACTTATATCAAAGCACATGAGCTGCATACGCATGGTCAGTGACTAACTCAGGATTTAGGTAAATCACACCATGAACATCACAAGTGAATTAATTTGCAAACGGATTCAGAATTAATTCATCTTGGGTCCAGTCCAATGCATCATTATATCAATGAATACATCTATGTTTCTACTTGTGAAGTCAACTGCTCCGATAGCCAATACTAGTCATTCCCTAAATTGAAATTGTAGACGACATAATAATCCTTCTCGGTATTTGAATCAAATGCTCACTTTGATTCTTTTATGAGATTACGGACTCATTTAGATTATCTACTAAAGTAAGTTGTCTTTCTCGCAGTGTAAACGTTATTTACAATGCCACTTATCTTCAGTTTGAACTTTAAACAATCAATGAGCTAATATTTGCTTGTTACAATTTTGCTATGCATGCAAAATATAAAAGACATAAATACAAAAGACATAATAGTGAAATGTGAAATTAAATTTACTTATTTATTCATCGTTCAAATAAATAGAAAACAATTACATGTTTACTACAATATCGCACATTTCCCAACAAAGTAAAGGTTGAACACCAAGTAGGGGTGTGCAAAATTAGGGTAAAACTGAAAAAATTTGGTTAACCGACCGAATTCGATTAATCGGTCGGTTAACCGAATTTTTTTGGTCGGGGGTCAGTTAATTATTTATTGATTTTTCGGTTAACGATTAATTCGGTTAGAAACCGGTCGGTTAACCAAATTTTTTTGATTTAACCGAAAAAATTAATAAATAAAATTATAATATATTAATAAGCCCACTATTCACCTAAACCTAATCCAAACCCAAGTATCCAACCCAACCCAATTACCCAACCCAACCCAATCATAAAAATTACAAATAATTTAATAAATAAAAATAAAATTTCAATTATGTGTTAATTTCAAGACTTATGTAATGTTAGTGATTCAAAGACTTATGTAATGTTTTTAATTATGTAGTGATTCAATTCGGTTAATCCGGGTAATTCGGGTAATTCGGTTAATTCGGTTAATTTTTAACTAAAAATAAAAAACATATAATTTTCGGTTAATTCGGTTAACTGACCGAATTAACCAAAAAAATTCGGTTCGGTTAATTTTTTTGAAAAAATTCTGGTTTGGTTAACGGTTAAAATTTTTGAAAGGTCGGTTAATTTGGTTAATGTTATTTCGGGTCGGTTAACCGACTGAACACCCCTAGCACCAAGTCCCTTTAGGGTTTCTACAACCTGTAATGATTCCTAAATGGAAATGAAAGCAAATCACTATGGACTTTGTATTGGGATTGCCTTTAACTTTGAAAAAGAAATGTAACACCCCAAAACCCGACCTAGAATTTTAGACTGAATCCCGGAGGTTATATTGATCACCGAAGTGATCTAAAAGCATTTTACAAAACGACTTGTTGAAATTTCATTTTAGCGCAGTTTCCTTGACTAATACTAAATCATGAAACCGTTTAGTAAAAAAATAAAGTTGCATTATAAAATTTCAGAAATAGAGTTCCGCCATTTCTAGATTTCAGTCCAAAATAAATTTACGAAAAACCAAAATTAAGTTTTACCACAATCTCTCTAGATATTTACTTAGAGTCCAAAGTAGTTTAGAAAAACTAAAATTTAACCAAAACCCTTATTGTAGCTAATTTGAAACTTATCCGTCTGAGACCTCTAACCGCCGAGTCCAAGCTACAGAAACATGAGTACCTGAAAGGGGGAAAACTAAGAGGGTGAGCTACACGAGCTCAATGTGAGTTCGAAATATTACAAACGACAAAGTTACAAAATAGAATTTCAGATAGCAATTCATTAGCGAAACGTACTTACAAAGCTATTACAAATCTAGAATGTAAACATGGAACTAAGTAAACACGGAACTAACGTCCCAACCATACGTAACAACTAAAGCACATCATACCATTGTAAACATATCTTTCAAACAGACAGATGTTCGCATGACCAGATGTATTTATGGATGCAAAATGGATTGAAAACAAACCCAACCCACCAACTGTACACCATTTCGATCTTTGTTCACACCACGAATGAACTATAAGAAGCCCAACCAACCATGCCCACCACATAGGACCTCAAAAGGCCCATCTAACCCTACACATCACAAAAGTGGAACTAAGCCACGCAAACGACAATATGCAATTGAGCTGCCATATGTATCGTATTGTGCGATAAACCGCTGTACAGACACGTTGCGATTGAAACTGCCAAATCAGATTAAACTTCCTTCTCTTCACAACCAAAACCTTAATTTTATGCTCATGAAGGAATACACATCAAGCACTATCAGTCACACAGACACAGAAGCTCATATTCACTTGATCATTTACAGAATTCCTATACAATTGCAGAATGCACACTACATACAAACATTCACACGAAAATTGAAACTCACAAGCTCAATCGATCACATTCAGAATCAATCATATAACACTTAATCAAACTATTAAGTTGACACTCTAGTTACATATAGATGCACAAACATGAGCTAATTAAAGTCTTTACCAACCTTACTAAAGCCTAATTTAGGGTCAGAACACGTAGAAACTCAACCGTCTCAAAAACTGACACAAAACGAAAAGTGGCAAAACATGGCCACACAGTCGTATACCTCGACCGTGTGGAAGTGCTTAGGCTATGTGGGGTCAACACGCCCATGTAAAGGAGGCACATGCCCATGTGAAGAAGCATACGCCTGTGTGATCTAGGAACATGGCCGAGTGGACAACTCATGTAACTCTCTGTCCATTTGTGCTTAAAAAAAGGTACAGGGCAGACACGACCGTGTGAAAGTCTAACACGCCCATGTACCCACGGGACACGATTGTGTGGAACCAAAATTGGCCCTAACACCCTAATTTCCAACTGCACACGGCCGTCTAAACCACCCATGTGGGGCACACGCCCGTGTGGTCACAAAACCACTTCAAAAACTAGTTGAAACGTGAATTTTCTTCAACACTAATCCCTAACCTTTTAATAGTTCAGAAAACACACCATAATATACTGATTTTTGTGCAATTTGAAAACCAAACAACACTTCGATTAACTAATTTCAGAAGCACACATAAATTATCAAATTTCACAATAACAAACCAATAATTCGTTATCAAAATTACAAGGTTTCCAAACACACACCTGATACGCAATTTAAGAGTGCCCAAAACGACCGACTCCTCAAACCCCAATTCTAAAAACTCAAAAGCTGACACACTAAATTATAAGCAATAACAAAATTGACTAAAACCAAACCTAAAACCTAGAAGGAAGAAATTTCTCCATCAAAGCTAAAGACACTTCTTACCTGATTTCGAAACCCAATTGAAAGGAACACAAGTTTGACCGTTCTAAAAATCACTAAAACAAAAATGAAAATAGGAACGAATGAAAAGAAAAAGGGGAAATGTGGAGGGAGAGGAACAAAAAGAATGTGCATAGAAGATGGGGAAAGAATGTGAAACTGTTGAGACTTAAAAATAAAAACTAATTAAAAATAATCATTTTTAAAACTTAAAACAAATTAAGACTTAAAATGCAATTCCCTAAAACACTCACATGAGGATTCGAACATGTAATCTAGAGATAAACTAACACACAACCAACCACCAGACCTACAGACCCATTCTGATATCAAAACTCGAAAACAAACACAATTGCTCAACCTCCAGATTGACCTTAAACACATACCCCATAACTTTTAACCCTAAATTTTAGGGTGTTACGAGAAAGATACAATGTGGGAGGTAGTTGATAAGTTGATGAAATCGGCTCATTTTAATATGGTGAAAGTTACCTATTCGGGTGAGAAATTGGTTGAATTATACATCTCTGATATTGTGAAATTGCATGGTGTGCCACTATCTATTATTTTGGATCAAGATCCGAGGTTCACCTCCAGATTTTGGGGTAAACTATACGAAACTTTGGGCACTAAGTTAAATTTTAGTACAACATTTCACCTTTAGACTGATAAACAACCACAGCGAGTAATCCAAATACTTGAAGATATGTTGAGTTGTTATGTAATTGAATTTGAAGGAAGCTGGGAAAGATTCTTAGTATTAGCTGAATTTTCCTATAACAATAGCTATCAATCAAGCATCCACATGACACCTTATGAAGCTTTATATGACCGTAAATGTCGAACTCCTCTATACTAGTCGGAGTTAAGTGAAATAAAGATAAAAGGAACATATTTGATGTGAAAAATCGAAGATAAAGTCAAGGTTATTTGAGATTTCTTAGAAGCTATTTCTGACAGACAAAAGTACTATGCCTATTTGAAAATAAAAAAAATTAACAGTACGTTTGGTTCGCTGTAATGGAATAGAGGTATAATAGTAATTCAATTGTTTGGTTGAATGGAATGGAATAGAACTGTAATAGTATTCTTGTGTTTGGTTGAATGGAATGATGTTGTAATAACATAAGGAAAAAAACTAAAATGACTAGAATACCTTTAGCATAATTTTTTTTAGGTAGATGATTATTGTTAATTTAGATTAAATTTTAATAAGATTATTAATATAAATAATAAATAATTTAATCATATTTTAACATAATTGTTATTAAATATAATTTAATTAAAATATATAATTTAATAAAATTCTTAATATTAAATATTCTTATATGAATTTACTAAAATCATTATATATAATACTATAAAATATAATTTAAAATAATTATTATTATATATAATTTAATAAAAATATATAATTTAATAAAATTCAATATAATTATTCTTATATGAATTTACTAAAATCATAATATATAATACTATAAAAATAATATATAATCTACTTTATTATTTTTAAACTGCAAACATATTTAATGTGCTAAAATATCATTAGTGAAACAAATAATTTAATTATTCTACAATAAAAAAATATTAGCAGTAATAAATAACTTGAGAATTATATTTTGCATAAACATAATATTCATATATTAACAAAAGGTTACGTGAAATTCATGAAATTCTATGTCATAATCCATATGTTATACAGTTTTACAACATCAAAAAGTTAGAACATTGTAATGACATACCATCCCAAATATTACAAACAGAAAAAGTTACGAAAATATCAACAGAATCGTGATTTTTAATAGTTAGCAAGAAATCTTCTGACCCATTTCAACCGCACATCAGAAGGTAAACTAAAGAAAACGAGCATTTGAGTTGGATGATCTGGAATTTTGCTCAATGCTCGATAGCGCTCATCCACACTTAAACCTTCTATTTCACAAAAGGTTGGATATAAATTTGTAGCTTTTTTCTTGGATGATCTGGAATTCTTCTTACTTTTGTTGAACTACCACATCAGAGGCAATACTGTAACACCCCCTAACCCCGAACCGTCGCCAGAATAGGGTTACGAGGCATTACCGGACATTTCGGAAAATTTACAAACAATTCATAAACAATTAACGAACATATCTAAGAGAGTCATAAATTCATATAAATTTCGCTAATAGACTTCATTCATTTTTTTTTCGAAAAATTTCGGCAGCACTTCTGCTTATTTTTACATACAACCCCCTGCAATTAAAATCCATAACATTTTCAAATATAACCAAATCAACCAATTCATTTCACATTCACATTTTCTATTCTAAATACTTCTAATCAAACTCAATTAACATAATATCAATTTAAATTTATCCATTGACTAATTAGATTAAAATAGATAAACTTCTTTCATTATAATTCATAAACTTATAATACTAACATTTTAAACCATTTATATAAAACTTATAATTCCTATGTACATGCCACATTATCAAAAGAAAATATACATCACCAAAGTTATGCTGAAGCTGGGATTAATCTGGATGCTGAACCGAGACCTTTGACTTCTATCGACCTGCGCACGGAAACAACCGTACGCTGAGTAATTCATACTCAGTGGTATTACCATAATTCAAATTATAACAATAATGTACATGTAATGCATAAATCGTATATACAATTTAAATTCAATATCTCAACAATAACAATCCATCAATCAATATCACATATCCACAATTTGAATTTGAACATCTCATGAACTTTAGGTTCATTTCTCAATCTTATTTCACATTTCAATTCACAATTCAACTTTTTCATTTCATTTCAGTAGCTCGTTCGGTTTATCATTTCATTAATTACCCTATTAACGAAACTCAGACTTTGACGGATACACGGGTCCAACCAAACACACCAGAATGGCACCCAGTGCCTCATCGGATAGTTCGAAGCAATAATTGACACCCAGTGTCTCATCGGCAAAGCCGAAGAAAGTTGGTACCCAGTACCTCATCGAATCTATCCAAAGAAATATAGTGACACGCAGTGTCTCATTGACTCGAGGTCGAAGTATCCCTGAACTCTTCCAATCCTATGGCATGCCAACTATATCCGACTCAGCCCGACTAGTTAATAGGGTATTTAAATCACATATAATCTCAATTCAATCACAATTTCTCACATTTTCAATTCAATCATTTTTCCACCTTTCAATCAATAATTAATCCACAATTCACACATTTTCACAACTCAATACATTTCTATTCAATTTAATATCAGTCACTATTCGATTTAAATTCACTTCCCACTTTCAATCAACAAACAATTCAAATATTAATTCATATCAAATATTCAATTTAATTCCCACTCATAATAATAATAATAATACTTACCTCACATTTCATTTACTAAACACATAAATTAAAATTTAACATTTAAATATAAATAATTTGAATTATAGTAATACAAACCGTAATTCTCCCGTTTTAGTCCTCGATAACTTTCTCCTTTCCTTTTTACGCCGATGCCTCAGGTTCTTTGTTAGCTACGAAAATAATAATAATTTGTAATATTAATTACAGCACTAATTATAATAAATAATTGAATTTCTATTCAATTTCTTCCTAATTCTCAATTTAATCCTAACTAACTTCACTTACTTTCCTAATTCAATTCACACTCTATTTCTATTCAAATTTCATCCAAACTAAAATTTAACTATCAAAATTTCAGCATATTTTGCTAATTTCGAATTTCCCTCAATTTAGTCCCTAAAACATAAAACTTATAGTTTCTTTTACACTTTAATCCCTTTATCAATTCTAACTTAAAATTCATTCAATTAAATCCCTAATTCAACAATTTATTCAACATAAACTATTCTTGAAAACCTATGAACTTACAAAATATCAACTTAATTCCATCAAAACTTTGTTTTAAAGCTTTTAAAACATTAGAATTAAGAGAAAAGGGCTAATTTGACTTACCAAATTAAATTTCAAGCTTCAAAAACCCTATTTTCCCTTTTTTCTTCTTTTTCTTCTTTCTCCCCTGTTTCTCCCATGTTTCGTCTCTTCTATTCTGTTTCTTTCCTTTCTTTTGCTTTGTTTTTATTTCATTTTATTTCATTTACTTTATATTATATTAATTAATTATAAATATTACAAATGTATGTATTTTATTAGTACACTTGCATTAAATCATTACCATACACTTATCTCAATCTAACTCATTTATCAAATAAAAATCTCATAATATTATTATTTAATTAACAATTATCTTTTACTTAATTTTCAAGTAAATAAATAAGTATAATACACTTGTATTTTATTTTTACCACACATTTGGCAAAATCATAATTTATTTTTACCCAAAAATCTTATACTAATTATTTAATTACTAAATATATTTTAATTTAATAATAACTAATAACTAATAATAAATATCATTAATTATATAATTAAACAAATAAAATCTTAAATTTTATTCCTTTATGCCGCCTCAATCATTTTAAATGGCTTAATTACCATTTTAGCCCTTTTTACTTTCTTTTAATCTATAATTAGATTTTCACTTCTATTGTAATTTAATCCCTTTTGCTAAATACTCTTAATTGAGCCAAATTCACCTATCTAAAACCTAATTAAACACACAACTAGTCTTGTAAATATTTCTAATAATTATTTTTAAACTCAAGACGGAGGCCCGATATTATACTTTTCCGATGCCCGTGGATTTTGGGTCATTACAAATGCTCCTACTGATTTGTTCGCCAATGGCCCGCATGTTTTCCGCCAATAAAGTGGCAGCATCATGAAATGAAGAAGAAACATGATCATTTGCATCAGAATTCTTTTTTTTTCTTCTTTGAAGATGTGGAACCCCCTTGGTTTCTATCTGGTTGCGGTTCTGTAGCAGAAACATCCATGTCATCCAAAGAGACATCAGTTTCGCAGTCATAGAATTCGTTTCTTTCTTCATTAATATTTGTAGTAGGTACATCCTGAACATTTATTTCTTCAATAACATCAGCGGCTGTTTGAGCATCTTTCCCAGTCGCTCGATCTCTTGCGTAGATGGCAGTAAGTTGGTTGTTGTAAGGGAAACTACGATGTCTGAATTGACCGGCTTCTTTATGACTCTATAAAAATGAGGAAATCATATGAGTTATAAGTTGGGTAAAAATAAGATAATAAAGACTTGAAATAATTCTTACATTTAAATAAGAGTTCCAAACTGCATCTTCAGCAACAACGAGCTACCTATGCTCATCCCAACCAAAATTGTTATTGTTTTGGCCATTAAACATGTCATCCACGATTGACCAATCCCTTTTTAGTAACCTAATCCTCGATTCAATATTAGGTCTAGCCTTCAATATTGCATTGGGTAAAGCCTTTTCTAACATTTCTAGATATTAAAGTGTTATATAACTTCAAATCGTAGTAAAAGGGTCACATTTCTCCAATTCTAATTTCAATAGCAGTAAAATAAAATTAAAGACTTTAATTACCAAAGAACTTACAGTGATTTAGTGAATACAAGACGCTCAACTATGGATGGAGGAAGCAATCAAACAAGCCAAAGAATTCAAGTTGCAATAAAACACTATCAAAGAAAAATGAACAATACAAATTTAGAATCTTTACGAAGCAAAAAATAGAAATTAAAATTATCTTTGCAACTTGAAATTCATTTCTTTATCAAATTAGTTGTCATGATATAAAAGTACTTTAGGCCTCGATAATACAATCACAAATGGCATGCCTAGTCTATTAACCAAAAATAGACTATCCTTGTGAGGTGAACAAATTTTGAAAATAGTCTACAACAATTTGCATAAATTCTTCGTCTTCAAAATCTTTGATCATGTTATTATGTTGATGCTTTGTAGGTATATGTATAATTTAATAAAAATATATAATTTAAAATATAATTTAATAAAAATATATAATTTAATAAAATAATTATTATTAAAATTTTAATGTTTTAGTTAATATTTTCATTAAAAAACAATAATTCAATTTTTATTAAAAATATTGATGGTCAAATTAAATTATTCTTAAAATATTGAGTGCCAATTTTAATTAAAAATAAAAATAAATTAACAAAAGATATAAATATTGAATTATAAATTTAATACCATTAACAAGTTAAACTAATCCCCCGACTAATACGAGCTCGAGAATCATCAACTAAGTAAAAGTAAAGATATTAAATTCTAAATTTAATGATATTATATTTATAACTCATTAAAATTTAAATTTAAAATCTAATCTTTATAAAATATATAACTAATTCCTTACTCTAACAAACATTTGAGGGTTGGAAACAACCAAACTAAAGGAAAAATATTTTAAATTTCAACAAAAATATAACAATTAAAATCAAAATTTGTCCAATAAGTTGATATATATATATGAATAAACTATACCATTAGTCATTGAATATATATTTGTTTTAGTTACTTAATTAAAATAATTATTATTAAATATAAATTGAAAAACAAATGAATAAAACCAATCCATTACAATAAAATTAAAACTTAAATAACAATTGAAAAATAATAGTTAAAATTAAAAATAATAAAAAAAATCTATTTTGCACTAACTATTACAATAGTCACTCAAAAAATATGTATTTTATGTGTATAACCATGGTTCATGCTAATAGAATTCAAGCTCATCTTCCAGAGGTTGTTAACAAGAACCAAAATGGTTTTTCATCCCTAACATACAAGTGAACAGCCATGTGAATAGCCATATGGAGGTACGATCTTCCAAATATATAGGAAAGTAATAGAAAAAAATTTAGCATGCCTGTGTTGGAATACAAGTAATGACAGAAATAGTGATCTTGAGATCGAGATTCTTTATGCAATTCAGATTAACATTTTGCTTTTGCAAAGTTTTGTTTAATGAATGAATGACAATTTCGTTTTTGTACAATTACTTACATTTATTGTTCTCAAATATCTTTACAAGTGATGATGCCTCTAATAAATATTTAAATATTACGGAACAAAATGTTACCAAAATGAATGAAATAAAGCCCTTAAAAAATAGTTACAAACTGTGTATACAAGCAGCCCTATATAAGCATTAAAAATTGACATTTAACACAAGGATAAGCCAATGATAGTCACTCCATCAGCTTGTATTTCGAGCATGATTAGTCCTGGGTTAATTGGTTGATAAATCACATTTTGAATGCCAATTAGATTACTCTTTATCTTTAGCCACAATATTCCTACAAAAAACAAACACTTCCCATGCAAGTCTCTTCAAATGTATAGACTCCTCACATATTTTATTGATCGTAATTCTCTTTTGTTGGTTGAGTCTTAACTCGATTAGCATCAACATTGTATTATCTTTTTATTTAAGGGTTGAGAATCCTATAAGTATGCATCTTCAATCATAGTGATAAACAATAATGCGTTCTCAAAGAACTAATAAGGAGTATATAGAAGTGTCCAATAGACTTATTACAATCCATGAATAGGTTCCTAAACTAATAAGGAAAAAATAAGGCAGAAGTTCAAAGTTTTTAACCATCTAAATCATCTAACCCAAACAACACCAACATGACAAATAGTTGTTGTACTAATTTCCATTTGCTACTGCCAACTTGTTCTCCCCTTTTTTGGAAAGATGCTAAAGAACTTCCCTTCACAAAGTAGACTTCTTTAAGTCATAAGTAGGCTTTGCAACCTTATCTTCTTTTGTACTAAATTTTGAATATCTACATTAATGGAGTCTATTTTAACATTTTCTTTTTAGGCAGCCAAGGGCTGAGTACGGGGTGTCCAATTTGCTATTCCAACATCAGTTTCAACAAGTATATGTTCAATAACTCAGATGAAAAAATATATAAAGTTTTTTTCCTCTCTTAGAGTATAGCATTATTAAAAATCAACACATGGCAACAATCACTGTAAATCAACCAAATCATAAGCAAAAAGAAAAATGGTAGCATCATAACCACAATACCAATATTCAGTGATAATCCCCTCTGTGTAGGACGTGTACTTTGGTAAAAGCCACGCCAGGCTTGTAATCCCTGGTCCAAATCTTTTCTATTGATAGTTGTATTTCTAGCATGTGAGCAATTGGTATGCCTTTTACATCTTTAGGTTACTTTTAGTGCCAAAATTAGAAGGGAAAGCCGGCTCTCAAACCGTGGGTTGTATCCAGATAAGTTAGGAGTGGTAATTACTCTCTTTAGTCTCTATCTGTTTGTATGATTCGATTACTATCTAAGGGGCATTACCAGTATTTCATGACTGTGGAAATGAATAGATTAATCCAGGACACAAAAACAAAGAAATCTGATCTTTTTTTATTAGCCAAGGGGTTAACAAGGAAATCAAACAAGAAAATTTTTCATCTTTTCAATCGAACATGCAATAAAAAATATTTGGACTAGAAAATGGAAATCATAAGAAGCAGAAATCATAAGAAGAAGCAAAAACTGATGGAAGGGAAAGGGAAATTACCTTTGGAAGGGAAACATCAGAGAATCGATGGAACGGAAGGTAGATGAGGGCAGAGAATGGAATAGAAAATAGGAAACAAGGGCGAAATCCCTAATCACTGCTTCACGAGGGGAATGGCTATTACAGCCAATGGAGGTAATAGCCCCGTAACCGAATCGGGCCGTAATAGTATTACGGGTAACCAAACGCCCGTTTGGTGGTAGGCCCGCAGAATAGGGGGAATGCATGCCTATTCCCCCAACCAAACGCCCTCTAAGTTATGAGATTGGCAATAAAGTCTTCCTAAAAGTTTGGAAAAATGTTCTATGATTCGGCAGAAAAGGGAAGCTTAGTCTGAGGTTTATGGAACTATGAAATTCTTGAGAGAATTAGACTTGTAGCTTACCGACTACCTCTACCTCCAGAATGGGATAAGATCCATAATTTTTTTCATATATCGATACTAATAAGATATAGATTTGACCCCTCTGATGTCTTAACTCCCGACGAAATTGAGTTGCAACCTAATTTGACGTACAGTGAAAACTCGGTTAAAATCTTAGTTTGGGAAGTGAAAGAGTTGAGGAATAAGCACATGGCATTGGTGAAAATAATGTGGCATCATCACAACATAGAAGAGGCTACTTGGGAGCCGGAAGAAACCATGAAATCTCAATACTCTCATCTTTTCTCAAGTAAATTTCGAGGACAAAATAAAATAAAATAAACAACTAACTTATCATAGTTCATACATTGCCTCGATGACTCCTCATACTCCTTAAGAATCTATTTCAAAGTCATAGCTCTCTCTATTGTATCCCCTCCAGAAAATATACAATAATCAACAAATAGAAGATAGGAAACCTTTAGACCCCTTTGGCATATTCTTGCACCCTTAACCTGTGACGACCCGATAGTCAAAGGCGACAAAAAGTATTGTTTTGAGACTCCATTTCTATAAATTGGGTCCGTGAATATTTTCATAAAATATTTACCGAGCTATAATAGAGGTGAATTAAATTTTGGATAAGTAATTTTCATGAATTAGGAGTTATTAAGGTATAAGGACTAAATCGCGTACGGGTTAAAAGTTGAATTATAGATTGAAATTAATTAAAGGGACTAAAGTAGTAATTATACTATTGTTTCTTTAAAGTGGAAGTTGGTCGAGGCTTATTATGCATTAATGTTATAAGTTAAAATTAATAAATAGTTTATAATAATAATGATAACAATAGTAGTAATAATGAAACAAAATTTAAACAAAGAGAAAACTTTTATTCTCTTGTACATGCAAAATTAATTGTAAGGGGGGAGAAGAACTCCAACGGAAACTAGGGATTTTCAAGCATTCAAACTTCAATTGGTTAGTTAATTTAATCCATTTTTCTTGTAATTTTTATGTTTTTGAAATCCCGATACCTAGAGCTAGCCGACCCATGTTACAAGTTTTAGTATTGTTCAAGATTGAAGATGTTACTATTGTTGGTTAATTAGAGTTTTTGGGATTAAATTGAAAAATTTTAAAGTTAGAAGTGGAAAAGGATTAAATAGTGAAGATAATTGTTGATTTTGAGTAGTAGGGACAAAATTGTCAAAAAATTAAAATTTAGGGGTAGAATTGAAAATAGAGAGCTAAATTTAGCTTAGAGTGAAATTAGTATAAAAATTTGAGGTTAAGTATAGAGATTAAAATTAGTCTCGGTTTAGGGACTAAATTGAAGATAAGCAAAATGTGGTATAAAATTTGAAATTTAATAAAATTTGAGTTGTGTATTATTAATCTATTTAATTATTTATTCCGTAGCAAACGTCATTCCAGAATCCTTGAGTAAGAAAGGGAAGACAAGGTCGACGTCGAGTAGCTCAGAATATATGGTTTGTGTTTCTATAATCTGAACTAAATTATGACTTATTACAAATTGAGTTGTTTGTGTATGGTAAGTAATTGAGGTGAGAACTCTTGTACTTTTTGGTTGAATTGAATCACATGATGATTAAAATGACTCGACTATGAATAGCAAGAAATGTGGTGTTTTGATGATTGTTGAATTGAATACATGTATTGAGAAAATGTGGTTATCATCAAATTGAATACATGCTTATATATGATAATATACATTCATGAAATTGAGGCACTGGTTGTATTAAAAAGTAAAATGAAACCCTATTAATTATTTTGGGCTAAGTCAGATATAGATGGCATGCCATAAGATAGGAAGAGTACAGGGATTACTTCGACTTCGATTCGATGAGACACTTGGTGCCAATTTGCTTCGATTTAATCGATGAGACACTGGGTGTCAACTTATTATAGTGCTGAGCACAATTACTTGCTTCAGATTTATTCGATGAGACACCGGGTGCCAAACTGGTGTGTTGGTTGAATCCGTATATCTGTCCGAGTCCAAGTCATGTTAAAAGGGAGAAATAAATTATAAAAATCGATGTGCTTGATATTTGAAATGGAAAAGGATGAGAAATGGCAATGAGATGTGAAATGAAATATGAAATGGTGGATTTTGTTGTGAATATTGATGAATTATGAGTATGAACTCATGGGTTGGAGATGGAAATGAATAATGCCTTTGTATGAGATGGTTTATTAGATGCCTTATGAAATGCTATTGCCATATATTAAAATGTGCAATATTTGTTAGATGTGAACAAGAATGAATAAATTAGCATAATGAACTTGATATTCTATATATCATTTCTTAATTACATCTTACATTTTAATTATTTACACCAAGTTTTAATTGTTTGGATTATAGAAATACCACTGAGTGATACTCAACGTACAGTTTGTTTTCCTTGCACAGGTTAGGTACTTTTCAGCTTACTATCGACTCAGCATCCAACAATAATCCTGGACTCAAGTGTGGTGATATTTTATTTTATAATGGCATGTACCTAAAAGGTCTTTTGGTTGATATTATTTTGAGTTCCATGTGTAATGGTATTTATGAGTTCATATGGTTGCGGTTAAATCTATGTTTTGGTATGTTAGCCAAGCTAATGTTTTGCATGTGTTTTAGTTTTAAGCTTGGTAGCCTAAATAGTTAATACATTAGGTCAATTATGGCAATTTAATATAAATGAGAGTTTGGATGATTGATGCCTTACTAATGTGTTTGCAATTATAAAATGTGGTACCAATAAGGGTACATTGGTTAAGCGCTTAAGATGAATGTTTTGGCATGTTTTAAGCATGTCTAATTGTGTTTTTAGTAGGTTAAATGGTTGGTAAATGAGTTGCTTCATGTTCAAGTAAGTATGATTTGGTAAACTTGAGTTTTAAGGTAAATTTAGGCACACAGGACTTGAGACATGAACTATCACACGTAATGTTTCGGCCGAGTGACACAAGTTAGTGAGTTGCACAGGCAGAAACACGGTTGAGACACGACCGTGTGTCCCAACTTCAAAAGTCACACGGCCTTGGGCATATCACACGGCCTGGCCATACGGTCGTATGACCCATGTTTCTAAGTTTTTTTGAAATTTTCTCTAAACTTTCAGAATTATTTCAAATTAGCCCCTATCTGTTTTTAGACTATTTTTAGGATCCCGTAAACTTGTGTTAAAGATTGTGAAAGCATTTTTACTTTGATTTTTAATGAAATAGGGAACCTAAATTAGGTGACGTAGGTCATTCTACTAATATCATCGAAGGTAGTAGTCGGAGTATAGTTCAATACTTTGATGCTAATAATTGGAATAGTCTTGTTATGTATCCAACTTCTAGCTTTCAATAGAGGATAAATAGTGATAAGAGTGTAGATAGTGGAAGACCAAGTTTAGCATTGCATGGCATATCTCATCACTTAGTTGTTCAAGATAATTATATGGAAATATTAAATTAGCATGTACTGCTTCCTATATAATATGATGTTAATGGTTAGTTTGCACATTTGCTTATGTTGTAATTAAATGTTCTGATTTGTTAGTAATGCCCGTAACCCTAATCTAACGACGGAGGCGGATTAAGGGTGTTACATAACCAATCCATCTTGGCTTGACATGCATATTAGAGAAGACAACCCTTCACTACATATTAAGAACAAATACAGGCTAAGATGATCCCTTCGCCGAAAACCCCTTCCTAGAGAAAAAGTCCTCCCCACTTTACCATTAAGAATAATAGCGTACAGGACTATACTCACACATTGAATAATAAAATCCACCCAAACTGTCGAAAAACCCATTTTTAACATCATCTTTTTTATAAACTCCCACTCCACCCTGTCATATGTCTTGCTCATGTCAAGTTTAAAAGCAAGATGCCCCTTCTTTCCAAACCTTTTCCGCTTATACACCTCTAGAATTTCATACGCAATGAGGATATTATATGTTATTAACCTTTAAGGAACAAAAGCGCTCTACGCATCATCGACTCAACAATTTAATACTTTTTGGAATTGGTTTACCACTATTTTGGAGATAATCTTATACAACACCGTACAAAGACTAATAGGGCGGAAATGCTTCATACTAGTAAGATTAGCCATTTTTGGAATTAGAACAATATCAGTATTATTTATTTCCGCTAAAGACGTGCCTCCATTGAGAACATCAAGACAATAAAACCTAACATCCTGACTAACAATATGCCAGTACGTCTGGAAAAATAATATTATTGAATGTGTGTTTGATATTTAAATTTGTAATTTGTATTTTTTTTGTTTAGAGATTATATAAAAGTATGAAAAGACAAAAGTGTAATTATAATACTATTAAGGCATAATGTCAAATTTAGCCATTAACGTTTACATCTTTTGTCAAATTGGCAATTATTCTTTTTTTAAGCCAAAATTTGGCTTTCAACCTTTCAAAAAAGAGTCAAATCATTTTTTTCAAACATTAATTTTTTAACGATATTGGTGTGGCAACCCGCATGACAGTCCACGTGTACATTCATGATGACACGACACTATTTGTCTTACATGACATGTTAATAAATAATTTTAAAATTATAAAAAGTTCATAAAAAAAAGCATGAAGTACATATGGATTGTCATTCGAGCTATGATGTTTAAAAAATTAACATTTTAGTAAATATTTTCGTTAAAAAGACATCAACTTAACATTTTTTGAAAGGTTGATAATCAAATTCAATTTTTTTTAAAGATCGGGGTCAAATTTAGCTAAAAAAAAGAATATGGGTCAAATTGACAAAAAAATATAAATATGAAGAGTTAAAATTTAAATTATGACAAATATTAATTATAATTTTTAAAAAATATTTTTATAATTTTACAACGGGATAATATCAAATCAATAAAATGGTTAAATATAAGTATTAAAATAAAATAAAATAAAATAAAATAAAATGAAAAGATGAAAAATGTTAAAAGTATGTAGGGGTGAGCAAAACTCGATTCGGCTCGAAAAAATCGAAAAAAATTCGAATTTCGAGTTAAACGAATCGAGTTATTCAAGTTAATCGAGTTATTCGAATCAACTCGAATTTTTTTTTCGAATTTCGAGTTCGAATCGAGTTGAGTTTTCGAATTCGAATAACTCGAATAATTCGAATAATTCGAATATCAAACTATAATATTTTACATTTTTACCCCAAACTCCCAAACCTTTTTACTTTTCCCTCAAAACTTTTACTCCTTCCCACTTTCCCCCCAAAACTTTTACTCCCCTCCCCTCCCAACCCCCCAATCTACCCAAAATCCATTTCCCACCAAAATTTTACTCTTCCATTTATTTTTTCTCAAGATTTTACTCCAAAAAACCCTCAAAACCTTTTATTTTCCCCCAAAATTTTTACTCTCACTTTTCTCCTAAAACTTTTATTCCCTTCTCATCCCACCTCTCATCTATCCCAAACTCTCCCCCCTCCAATTTTTTTTAATATTTTCCCTCCAAAATTTTACTCCCCTATTTACCTTCCCTCAAACTTTTATTCCCCAAAACTTTTTATTTTTCCCCTAAACTTTTACTTCTCACCCTTTACTCTCAAATAAAAAAATCAAAATTATCCAAAAAAAATCACTAAACATAAATAGTAATAATTTTATTTATATCTACTATTTATATTATTAAATTAAATTTCTCATTTTATATTATTTATATTATTGAATTTTTTATTCATATTCAATATTTATATTAAAATTGAATTATTAATTATGTCATAAAATATTCGTGTTAAAATTTTATATTGGTATCAATTTCACATTTTATTTTTAAAATAACTTTTATTAAAAAATCATATTTTTACATTTAATATATTTTTTAATTCTAAAATACATAGTGACAATAATCTGAAGATAATTGAAATAACTAAGCAAACAAAGAAGCTAACTAGTATATAAAAATTAATAAATAAATTATGAAGTGATGAAAGTTAACAAAAAATTTGATTAAGGTGGACAAATTTTATTACGATGGGTGACAATGGTTACAAGGACCCAAAATTATTTTTTAAAATTTAACTCGAACAAATATATTCGATTCGAATTCCATCTCACTCGACTCGATTCGAAAAAACTTCAAATAAAGTTAGGATGATAAAATGAGATTCGAAAACTTGATTAACTCAAAAATTTTCGATTCGATTCGATTCGATCGAATACTCACTACTAAAAGTATGAGAGAAGTTATATAAAATGTTTTTGGAACGCTCCACTCTACTCAAATGTGGACAAAAATCAAACATTTCTTAAAACAAACGTCTTTTCACTTTCTCTTAATGTCAACCTTAATTTCAAATATCTAAATTAGAACTGTCAACACAAAATTTTAATGATATTTGAATGAAAATTAATGAGGAAAAAGAAAAGTGGGATATGCAAATTAAAGGTATTTTTAGAGAGTCGTGCCTCCATTTTAATTACTTTTTACCTCTAATTAATTCATCTTGCAATATAAAATATTAAAATATAATTTTATACTAATATTTATAATTAAATTAAAAATATTTTAAAGCTTAAATAATTTATTGGAGTTAAAAAAAGTAAATATTTAATACATTGATAATATATATTTTTTTATTTCACAAGTATTCATAAAAAATTGTCACCAATCTTTTTTTCTTTAAATATTTATTTTCCTAATATTTTACCAGTACTCTTATAAAACACTTGTTAACCTTTTAATTATACTTGTGAAGTCTAAAAATTTTATTAACAGTGTACCAAATATTAAAAAAAAATATTAACTCGAGTCTAAAGAGTTAAATTTACTAGTCCAACTACTCTGATCTGTTAACAAGCCTACATCAAAACCAAATCCTCAAGATTTCTTTTTTCAAACAGATTGTAAGTTATTTATTTGCAATAATATAATGAAGCAGTAATTAAGGTATTTATCGGCATTCCGATAACTAAGGTTGAAATCTTGTTCGAGCTATTTCTTCATTTCTTTTGAAAAGTACAGTAGATAATGTCTTTTTAAAAAGTTTGTTTTAAGATTTTAAGTATTTAATATTATTGTCAAAAAAATATTTTTAAAAATAAAAATATAAAAGTAATATTATTAACATTTAATATATGAAATGTAAATTTTAAATATTTTAAAGAAATTAATATAAATTGTTTATAAAATTTAATTTGAATATATAAATTATATTTTAGATATTAAAAATTCAAATATATAATATTAGATATCAAAATAAATTTTAATAAAAATAATTATATATCCAATATAAATATTATAAATAAGAGTTAAATAGTTTTGATTTCTTCAAAAGCAGAAGAGGGATTTAGGGAGGTTGACAAAGACCCGGCCCCTTAAAATGAAAATTTTACCATTTTAGCTTTTTAAATTTTTAAAAATTTTAAATTAGTAAAAATAAAAATACACTTTACCCCTTAAAAATAATAAAAATTTTATTTAATTCTTTAAAAATTATAAAGATATAAACAATTTAATTCCTATCACCTAAATTTTTTTCGCAAATTCTTCACTGAAAAGCACTATATCTTTTTTATTGATTATGATGTCAAGAATATGACAAATTGGCATTCTTATAATTTCCTCTTTTATGCGGGACCCCCAATTTCATCATGAAATCTTTAATTTAGTTTGAAGTGTCAAATTATTGCATGAAAAATAACTAATATATAAAATAATAATAATAATAATAATAACAATAACGCATCAATTAAATCTTTTGACTAACTATTTCCTTCATTCATCGTGTTTTTAATAGTCACTCACTAGCAAAATAAAATAAAACTAAAAAACTATAAATATATAAAAAATTTAAAATTTTAAAATTATTAGAAGTTTGAAAATGTAAAAAAAAATTAACAATTAAAAATTAATGAAATTATAAAAACTTTAAAACTCATAAATTTTTGGAAAAATATTATAAAAATATTTTTATAAAAGTTATTAGAACTCATTATAATTACAGAATAATATAATTACTATCCTAATAATTTAGTTATTATGTAATGTTCCTTAAAGTTTTTCATAATTGTTAATATCTTTTTAATATTTTTTTTACAATTTTTTTCCATTTTTATTTTTAAATAATTCTTAATATCCTTTTTTGAAAAATTACCATTTTCGTACAATTTATTTTTTGAATTTTTTCAAGTTTTTTAAATTTTTGTTAATATGGATGATGAGGTTAATATCGGAACATTTAATTAAGCACCTACATTAATGGTCAATAACATAATTCATTAATTAAAAAGCTTAATTGATGCATTTTAATGATTGATGGGTTAATTATGTATATTTCGTGTATATTTTAAAACCGTATCATTCATATTGCATAATTGATTAACATACACAAATCCCCAATCATCTAAACACAATTATAATAAAGAAATATACACATATATATTGACAATTTGATGATTTCTTTATTTTAAACCAAAATCTTAACTTCCTTTTTGGTCCATAATCATTTGACACATCATTTAAAAAGTATTTTTTTTTATATTTCATTTTCTTTATTTATTTACGTTTTTTTCTATTCCTATTTCTTTCCTCTCCTTTATTTCTTCTTTTCCCCGTAAACAACCTATTATATTTTGTACCCTTCATCTCCATAATTTTCTCTTGGAACCAACCTCTCAACTACATTTTTTTCTCAGAGAAAAGAAAGGATAATAGAAAAAAGAGAGAAGAAAAATGATTTGTCAACTTGTTATTGGTTAAGAAATTTTTTTTAATGGAATTAACATTTTGGGATAAAGCAGGTAACAGAATAATAGTTTAGATAAAAAAAATGTTTAAGTACCAACTTGAAAATTTGATATAGTTTAAGTACCGAATTATAAATTAAACCAAAACATAATAATAAATTGACCAATTTAATGCCTCTCACGAAGTCGCAAGTGATGGCGGGAATAGAAGGAAGAAATGGAAGAGGGAAAATAATGTGACAAAGGTCGTTGTCGACACGTGGGAAGAAATTGACACGTGAAGATGTTGCATTATGAGGACCCACCTTACTTTTTTTCTTTTTTCTTTTTTTTTTTTAATTTAAAAAATTTGGCCCACTTTGATTTGCGAAGATCGGAATGCTTATATTAACCCGTGAATGATGAATGGAATCCTTACATTCCATCAACTGGGATGCCTCTTTGATAATTGCGTACTTAGTGTAAACAAAAGAAGTTATTAAATTAGGTTTTATAAAAGGTGTTAGTTTTGCTGATAGCATAGGGATGACCAGAAAGGTGAAATTATATTAGTAAAGGGAAATTATAGTGAGTTGAGTGAAGGGAACGGGACATTACAGTTTGCAGGTGGGGAAAGGGAAGAGAAAGGACAGGTCAGGCATGTGAGTAGTCAACTCACTCATCCTCTCATTGCCACCTATTTTTATAATATGTCTGCCCTCTGTGGTTGCTGCCTGTGTCTCATTATTTGGGTGAAGGGGGTCCCCCGTTCCCCCTTAATTTCATAGCCTTTTTGCTTTCATTTGCTTCACGAAAAGTGAAACCCACATGCATGCATATATCATCAATCATCTTCCTCTCTTTCTATGCTTTCTTTAAATACCTAAGCCATGAAAATAATTATAATGAAGCAAGAATCAAACCCCATATCCCTATGGACCCCCTCCCCCCTCTCCCTGCTTCTACCAAACACATACAAGGCATAGCATTCACGTGTGACTATCATATGCCTGCCTGCCACTGCCACTGCCACTGCCACTGCCACTGCCATATATTCAACTACTTAACTTACATTAGGTTTTTTCAACTTTCTATTTTGATACTGAATTGTTTTTAACTGTGTGGGTGTGACCAAATAACAGCTGCGATTTGTTCTTTACTTTGCAGAAGGATTTGGGTGTTTAATTGCCTATCCAATGACCCATTCAATTATTTAGAAACTGAATGTGAGGTACCCCTCACCCTTTCGCAACAGCATACATAAATTCACAATCATACACTTGCATGCCAGTTCCACACACATTATGAATTCCAACACCCAAACATCACTTAACATTTATACGTAATTTGATTACTAGCGTAATAAGACAAGAAAAAAATTTTATTTGTTACTTATGTATTATAATAATTAGAATAAAATAAAAAATAATTAATAAAAATTTAAATTTAAAACTAAAAAGATAAAAATAAAATCTCTAGTAAAATATAAGACATTTTTTCGAAATAAGAAAAAAAAACCCTTTCTCTTTCTCAAAACAAGTCATGCGAGTAAATAAAAAAGACCAATTAAAATTAATTTATTATACTAGAACATGATTACCAAATGTAGTATTAACACCTGAAAACAAAATCACCTCTCCTTTGGATTTTTTTTATCCTCTAAAAGTATTAGTTTTTTTTTAACAAGTATATACTAAATTAAATCATTTTCTTTTCATCGAAGGAAATGATAAAGGAGAGACGTTGCGAAGTTTTATAGTTGGTATGTTTTGCATCAGTATTTGCTCCACTCTATAATAGATGTAAATTTTGAAAATCTTTATCACTTTTATCAATGTTGAATGTATGTAAACTTTGTTTTAATTTAATTTTTTCTAGTTATTTATAATATTTTCAATATTTTTAAAGGCAATTAAATATTTAAATATAAAACATATGTTTATTTATAATACATTTTTTACTCTTTTATAAGTTGCAATTAAGGGCAAAATGATAATTTTATATAATAAGTGAGGCAACACGTGTAATTATTATAATGTATTTATGCTTATTGTCCCCGAAAAATTAATCACCCTACTCTTCTCCGCATCCAATTTTTTTTAAAAATTTAATTTAATCAAAATAGATTAGTTTAAAACCCATCTAACAGTTTAAATTTTGTTATTTGCATTCAAAGCATAATCAAAGGGTAGGCCTTAGGCCTATGGCATTACTATATTTTTAATCCCTTTTTAAATGTTAGTAGTTTAATTTTATTTTTAACCCGTTTTTTAAATAAAAATATAGTTTAATCCCTCTTTAAAGCCAAAAAATAAATAAATTCAATCCATTTCAATATAAAATCTTAGCTTAATTAAGTTTTATTTTTTAAACAAATCTTGATACCTTATAACACAATTTCTAGCTTAATTTCTACTTATGGTAATTAGTATAACATAAGTGGACACATTATTATTTTACTGAAATTGGTACATACTGGAACCAGTTTGTTTCAATGTGTCATTTTAGATTTATCAACGTTTTTAAAAAATATTTAATATATAAAATATTTAAATATATTAAATAAATCAAATTAAATAATTTTAAATATAAAAATATTAATTAATTATATAAAATATTCATCAATAAACATCACAAATAAAATTTTATCATTTAACAAGTGTAAATTAAACAAGCAAAAAAAATCCACAAATTAAACAAAAAAAATTGCCCACAAAATTATTTTTAAAAAAAATCTATAATAAGATCATTCTATGTTAAATATATAAAATGAAAATTTAATAATAAAAAATGCACATAAAGTTGTGTTAACAAAATTTTTAGAAATTTAGT
The DNA here is from genome assembly GCF_007990345.1 of Gossypium hirsutum. Classification (NCBI taxonomy): domain Eukaryota; kingdom Viridiplantae; phylum Streptophyta; class Magnoliopsida; order Malvales; family Malvaceae; genus Gossypium; species Gossypium hirsutum. The sequence continues at coordinate 9,459,848 of NC_053442.1, read as the reverse complement.
TTTTTAATTATTTTATATAAATTCTTTACTTTTTCATTATTTATTAATTTTCTATTATAAATTTTAAAGTTGTTTTATTAAATTTGATTAATAAAAAAATTTATAGATAAAAATTAAATTTATCTATTTTGAACATTATTCATATATCAACCGATGTAATCGATATGGATCAAAATTTACATCGGAAAAAATAATTATTCTGATTTATTACTAAAATAATCCAACCGAAAACCGAATACATTGCTACTAATTGCATTACCCAATTTAAAGATAGATCGAGAAAAATGATTCCTAAATAGCTACGAACAGATTCTCCTGAAATAAAATTTTATAGAAAATGGTTTGGTGAAATGCATTGAAAGGTAAAAAAGATAAAAATTTCAAAAGATAACCAAATTACTCTGGATTTACAGCAAGATCTTAGTTACTATTACCCTGCCCCTACTATGAAGATGACATATGATTATCCCACGCTGGCACGGCTTGCCAAGCCGAAGCCGCGATGAGAGGGCTGCTATGCCAACCAAGACTCAAGCACCCTTCATTTTCTTCCACTGAATACCCTTCCGCCGAGAACAATGTGAGTAACATGCTAGCCTGTTTAAACGCGTTGGACCCCAAACGCAATGCCCTAAACCCGGCTCCACTCAGCCGTCTCCTCCATTTAGCCAATGGCTCGTGCCTTTCCACTCGAGCCGACCCTTCACAGCTCACTACGTTCCCTATTTCCCTCTGAATGTATATCTCGGCTAAAGCTTTTTCCGGCTGAATCCTGCAAGCTTCTAAAGAATCGAACATCGTTGAATAATAATAAAGAGCTTCCGTGAACCGGTCCAGAAAACCGGGCTGATTGTGGTTTGCTTCTTGTTCCACCACTGTCATAATTTTCGGGTTTAAGCCCCGGATCCAGCTCAACACGGTGTCGATAGGAGAATTCCGGGTCTGTTCGCATCCGAGTAAACGGTGAAGCTGCATGATGGAGTTAACTGCCACCGCTTCTTTTGGATTCACCTGAAGCATCCAAGGCTTAACGTCTTCCAGCCTGGAAGCCGCGACTCCACGGAAGGCAAAGCGGACGTTGACGGACCGAGCCAACTCAGCGAGTCGTAAACCGATCTCGCGAAGTGAGTCACGGCCATCTGGTGGCGGCGGTCCAATGCCAGTCAAACGGAGCAAAGGAGGTCCGCCAGGACGTAAAGCCAGGGCTTGTATCAAAGCTGGCCATTGTAGGCCGTGCATCAAATTGAAATCCACCACGTGTACGCAATCGTGACCGTCGAAAGCTTCGAGGATCGCCTGATTGGCCGTGAAGTGAGCGAATTTCAAGTATGGACAAGCTTCGTAAAAATGATGATACAAAATCTCGTTCTCAAAAGCCGAACCACCGTTGACAGAGCCACCGCCCATTCCTTGGAAAATACGTCGGCTTAAAGCGTCGATAAAATGTCCGGCAACTTTACCGATACCGCAAATGGTGTTGACATGAGTCAGTAACCCTTGCATGTCGTCGATCAATGAAGTAGCCAATGAGAGATCTCCACTTTGGACGCACTCAGCACAAGTCATCAACATGTGGACCAGCCTTATACCCGAATCTTCTTCCATGGCCGTGACAACCGTCAACTGATTATCCAAACTCTGTTGCTCGTCGTAAGTAATATTCTGGTGCACCTGCGGTGTATGAGGTTCGGCGGCGGTCCACGCGCTGTTTACCACCGTTTGATTGTTTACAGGATCCACGATGAAGTCGGAGGAGCAAGTGGGAGGAGGCTCAGCGAACTCAGTTAGCAGCGAGTCGACCCAGCAGGCCAGATCAGAAGGGTTATAGAGTATAGCATCGGAGGCAAGTTGAGAGAAATCTGCAGGCGAATTACCCATGGCGGTTTCGAGTCGTTCCAGTCGCTGAGCTACTTGTCGTAGCTCCGACGACCGGACTTTATAACCATCAATATCTTGCTGCGGTGGCTTGGAGGAGGAGGAGGAGGAGGAGGAGGATGATAAGCTGCCACTGCTACTTCCCGCTGATGACGAGGTGGAGTCGTACCGCAACATGATTCAAATTAAAATTAGCTTCTTGGTTTTCAAATATTGAAAGAAGGGGCAGATCTAGCATGGCCCAGAGTTGGGGGAGACAGAGTGAGTAGGAAATGGATGAAAAAGAGAAAGTGAGAGAGTAGACGAAATGAGCAGCGTATCCATCTTTTTAGATACTTTCTCTTTCCTCATTTTTCATTAAAATAGAAATTTAGTGAGTAAAAATTTTCAAATAAATAAAATTAAATTGCAGAAACTTGGTCGAATCGTTTATATTTGTAGATGCTAAAAACATGGAGAGGAGAACTTTTTTATTCCAATCTCATTTTAGACTTACACCAATTGCGTTACTCATCTTGCACATATCTTTTGCACACCTAAACTGACTTTACAGTTCCAGGAGAGTGCAACAACAACATAAATTACGCAAAATAGAGTTAAAATGTTTGTACCGTCTCGGTACTTCTCTTGGTTATTGTTCATTTTTATTCGTTCTGTTTAGAGTTGTAGAGAAATCAAAATCAAATGCCGAGTTTAAAAACAATTTGTGTGAAGCTAGAAATTGGAAATGAACTTTGAAGAAACCAGAATTTAAATAGTAGGAAAAAGCAAAATTTGAAAATAACTTCCTATCAATGCCAGATACATTGGGATTAAAAGCCAACTTATTTAAAATTAAAAGGAAAAAGGAAGGAGTTAAGCGAGAGAGATGACAAAATCGGGGGGGGGGGGTTGAGTTCTGATCATCTACCGCTAACAGCAAGAATTGCAGACACTAGTTAGGACCATCTTTTGTTGAAGAAGATAGATTATTTCTTTGAGGGAGAGTAAAAATATTCATCACAAAAATTATTTAATAATGGTAATGTTTAGATCACAATCACTTTTAACTCTAAATTTCTTCTTATTTTCTGCCCTAAACCACACCAATAAATTAAAAACAAAATTGCAACTCTTCAGCTTTAATATAGGAATTAGGAAGAACAATATCCAAACCAAAGATAACTTCGAAACTCTTCCCATTTCTAGGTCCATAAAAAACTACTTTCAAAAATAAACAGAAAACAAGAGATTTGAACCTGTTCTAAATCTAAATCTAAAGCAGAAGCAACTTTAACTACTTTGAGAAAAGGAGAGTCGCCATTCGACTCCAAATATTAAGAAATACTTAGCAAGATGTTAACAAAGATGTCATAATATTTCAGATGAAAAGTTAAAAGAGTGCATTATACTATACTTACTTTGAAAAATCAATCCTCTTGAGGACGCAACATCGTGCTAGTTTCTTCGACACTTTTCACGAGTTCTACCAACAACTCCTTCCATTCATCAATGGAGGAACAATACATCTTAATCTTTTGAAACCATTTCAGCTTCTTATTATTTCTTACACGGTAGACCTTGTGATGGTGGATGAGTTCTCAAAGTTGAAAATCAAATTCACCGGTGATCACTTTGTGTGTCTTCTCTTCATGGTGGAGATGATAGAAAAAATTCAAAGCTTCCACCATCTGCATCCTTCTTATCTCTAGTTCATATAGCTTTGATTTTGTCTTACCAAACTCGATTTCTAGTGCAACAATCTCATGTTTCAGTTCTTCTAACACCCTAGGCCCGACCCGATTACTAGGTCTGAGTACCTGATGATACAAAGACCCGAATGACTTGATGATATTTCTAAAACAAATCTTTTTACTTTCTCAAACATTTCATTTACACCTTAAACTATATTGTCCTACACAACATCTAAAAGATACTGTCTTACAATCTTATTTAAAACATTGAATTTAAATCTATTTTTTTAATGACTTCGACTAAACCCCCAAGGCGTGGCCTTTAAATGAGAGCCCCTCTATATCCTAAACGACATCCATGCCCTTCCCATGACTAGCAGTGTCTGCTTGGTCCCTCCACTCCATTTTCGAGTCAAAACCCTTTACCCTGTGAAAACGTATAATTTCATAAGTTCAAATTAACATAGTGAGATTCTGTGAAGCAGTACAATAGCAATATTTCATAGTTTTCAAGAAACAAAATGTAAATCAGAGTCATCAACTCCCTGTTTAATCATCTGTTTATCGCAATTTGTACCAGCATAATCTCTGTCTTGCCCTCTTTTTCTCAACTTACCCATGGAGGACTTATTCTCTATCTCAAGTGTGAGCTTGTTCTTTACGATAGTAGCTCTCACATTTACCCATCCTCTTGAACGAGAAATTCATTACCCATTACTGACTTTCCCTACGATCCCCTAGATTTCGGATTCTGACTCTGATCTGTCACACAACTTCATCAACCTGTAGTTCTATATATATTGGATGCCGACTGCGCAGGTGCCTTATCGTCCTAGCAGACTTATACCTTTCGGTTAGCCTTAAGCTACTAGTTTGCCCTGTTTCAGTCTTTTGTGATCTTCAAACCATAATCCCCGCTACTTCTGGGCGGGTCGTTCTCCAAAGGCAGCCCTTGTGGACTTATTCATTTTCGATAAACCTTTATCTGTGGGCCCATAGACTTAGGTTCCACTTCCTCGTTTCACTATGACTCGCAATTTCGGTGTACTCACTAATATTTCACGGGCTCAAACTTCAATCACTTAGTCAATTTAGTTTTTATTTTTGTAATTTTTATGTTTTTGGAATCCGAGTACTTAGAGCTACTCGACTTATATTGCAATTTTGAGTACTGCTTAATATTTTAGATGTTACCACTGTTGAGTAGTTAAAGCTTTAGGAATTAATTTGATAGATTTTTAAGTTAGATGTGAAAAATGACTAAATTGTGAAGTCAAATGTTAATTTTGAGCAATAAAGACTAAATTATGAAATTTTTAAAATTATGGGGTAGATTGAAAATAGAGAGCTAATTTTAGCTTAGAGTGAAATTAGTATAAAATTTTGAGGTTAAATATGGATATTAAAATTTGTCTCGATTTAGGGATTAAATTGAAGTTTAAGCAATTATAGTGTAAAAGTTAAAAATTCAATGTGAAATTGGATTGTGTAATATTAATGCATTTTAATTGTCTTATTCCGTAGCTAACGTCGTACCAGAATACTCGAGTAAAAAGGGGAATGATAAAATCGATGTCAAATAGCTCGGAATTCACAATTTGTATTTCTATAATTCGAACTAAGTTCAAAATTATTGCATTTTGAATTGTTGCATATGGTAAGCATTTGAGGTGAGTACTTTTGTACTTTGAGATTGAATTGAATTCATAGTTGATTGAAATGGATTGATTTGGTATATTATGAATGTATTGATTATATGAAGATTGAATTGAATATATGTTTAAATGTGATAATGTGCATATATGAGAATTGGACATTGGATGTACTTGTAATGAAATGGAACCCTATCAACTGTTTCAGGCTAACTCGGATATAGATGGCATGCCATAGGATAGGAATATTTTAGGGATTTCTTCGACCTCGTGTCAATGAGGCACTAGGTGCGAATTTGCTTCGGTTTAACCGATGAGACACTGAGTGTCAACTTATATAGCACTAGGTGCAGATATTACTTCGGATTTATCCGATGAAGAACTGGGTGCCAAACTGGTGTGTTGGTTGGATCCATGTATCTGTCCGAGTCCGAGTCTAAGTCGTGTTAATAGGGGAAATTGAATAATTAAATTTATATGTTTGATATTGATATGGTAAAGGTGAGAAATGAAATATGAAATGATGAAATGAGATGTGAATTTGGAAATGAAATCAAATATTGATTAAAGAGTTGAATCATTCTATTGCATGAGTTAAGATTAACAAATGCTACATGAAATGCCGTTGATATGTGATTGAACATGTGGAATTTTAGTAGATGTGAATAAGGAATGAGCAAAGTTATATTATTGATTTGAAACACATGTACATATCTTTACTTGTTGCATTTTTACATTTTAATTACTTATATCAAGTTTATATTGTTCGGATTATAGAAATACCATTATGTTATACTCAACGTAGGGTTTTGTTTTCTGTGCGCATGTTAGGTACTATTCAACTTCTCGTCAACTCAGCATCCAACAACAAATCTCGGGCTCAAATGTTGTGATGCTTAATTTTGCAATGGCATATGTTTAGGAAGTCTTTGGTTGATAGTTGGTTTGTAAATGTAAGGTTATTTTGGCTTAAAGTGAAATGGTGACTACTTATATATATATAGTTCTAGTTGAGGTAATGTTGGTAAGATAGGTTAGCCTAATGTTTGATATATGCTTAGCTTCAAATTGGTAGCTTAAGAAGTGAAAAGTTAGTTAAATTATGACAAATATGGTATGAATAGAAGTTTGAATGGTTTATTGCTTTGCTTGTGTGTTTGATGATATATAATGTGGTACCAATGATGGTACATTGGTTAGGCACTTAGGATGGTTGTTTTGGCTTGTTTTGATCATGCTTAATCGTGTTTTGAATAGGTTAAATTGCTGGTGAAATGATTGCTTAGGGTCCAAGTAATCACAATTTGGTAAACTTGAGTTTTAAGGTACATTTAGGTGCACACGGCCTGAGACACGGTCTGTCACATGGCCGTGTGAGACACACGGGCATTCACACGGGTGTGTGCCCTGAGCATGTTGAAAAAAATAGTATAGGTGTAGTTTCCACATGGGTTGACACACAGCCTGCAACACGGCCATGTGTCTCAAGTCAGTGAGTTACATCGGCTGGGACACGGCCATGTGTCCCAACGTCGAGAGCTACATGGTCTAGGGCATTTCACATGGTTGTGTGCCCCTTGTTTTTAGGTATTTTTAAAATGGACCTAAACTTTCTGAATTGTTTCAAATTAGCCCATGTTTGTTCTTAGGTTATTTCTAGAGTACCGAAAACTCGTGTTTAAAACGTGAATTTTATTGTGATTTTGAATGAAATAAAATAAATCGTTATTAAATTATATAGGATATGATTATGGAATTAAATGTTTAGAATTGGTTAGTAATACGTGTGACCCTAATCTGGCGATAGAAAGAGATTAGGGGTGTTACAACCAAACTCAATTTCTAGTACAACAATCTCATGTCTCAATTCTTCAATTTCTCTATTGTGTGTTATCTTTAAGCTTTCGAGTTTCATGCTTAAAAAATAGAAGACCTCTAACTACTTCAGCATGTAGCATCTGCTCTAAGGTAGCTCTACGTGATGGATCCTCCTCCAATCAAAGAGTTGAGTCTGAAAATGTTTAGATCATAACAGCTTCTACCTTTAAATTTCTTGTTATTTTTTTGCCTTAAACCACAACAATATCTCAACATAAAAATTGCAGCATTCGCATTCAACAATTCAAATAGGAAAAAGAAAAAATCAAGTGCATTCAAATCCATAACTCTTCAGCTTCAATGCAGAAAGGACAATGTCGAAACAAAAGATAATTGCAAAAATCTTCCCATTTCAAGGGCCATAAAAAATGACTTTAAAAAAATAAACAAAAAGAAGAAGGAGATTTGAACCTGTTCTAAATCTAAATCTAAAGCAGAAGCAACTTCAACTACTTTAAGAAATCGACTTTCTTTTCTTTAAGTTTTTTTGCTAAACTAGTCTCTACTAATTTGGTGAAGCAATGAAACAAAATTGCGTTAAGAAAAACTATTTGAATTTCAAATTAATCAAATCCCTATTAAGTCCTTTATAGTTTCAAAATTAGTAACTTAATATACAAAATATTTATAATTTTTCCCAAAATTTTATAAAAATGATTATATATATGTAAATTCAAAAAAAAATAAAAAATGATATAAAATTATTTAAAAACCTTGAAATTATATAAAAAATGTTAAAATATATATATGTTTTTTTTAAAGTTCAAAACAAAAAAATTTGGGGCTTTAAACAAGTAATTTATCAAATTAAGTTTATCCTACTATTTATTTTTCGATAAATTATAAGAATAGTCATCTAACTATTTTTTAAAAAAAAACTTTAGCTCGAATAAATTTATTCTACTCGATTTAATTTCACTCGACTTGATTCAAAAAGATTTTAAATCGAGTTACTATCAACTCAACCAATTCAAAAAATTTCACTTGATGAGTTCCACCAGAGTCTCAAGCAATGCCCCTAAATTTAAAAATATTCTCATTTAATCCTCATACTTTCGTTAGTTTAGTTATTCTAGATTTTAATGACCCTGCATATATATTAATGTTGCACTAATACCAAATAATTAAAACCAATAGTTTGCAAGTTCAGTTCCTCCCTTTGATATTTTTAGGCCCGTTATGGGAACATAATTGCCCCTAATTATGATATTCCTTGAAAGATTTGAGAATTCTTATGTGGCAATTTAAGAAAGGCTTTTAGAAAATACTATTTACACGTCTCTTAGAAAAAAACACATTTGTGGAAATAATTAGTTTTATTTTGGTCAATCATGGTAAGTTATTTTTTTCAAAAATACATGAAGAGTATCAATGCATTATTTGGGTAAACCTTACAATCAAAATTTACAAATCATCTAATCTCATTTAAATTAAAACTCAATCATAAATACCAACTTTTAGTTTTAAGAAATTGTAAAAGTAACAGTATATATATGTTACAAATATTTTTAATATTAAAAAATAATTTAATGATTTAGAATCAATTAACTTAATAATTCAAAAACATCATAATAGTATTCAGCAACTTAACTGTGCATTAATTATCACATTAACATATCATTTTATAATGCTATAATTTTGCTATAATATCTGTATATAATTTTATTATATAAAATGATATATTTGATATAAGAAAAATCTAAATCTAAATCTGAAATTAAATTAATTTTTTTATTACTTAATATCTTAAATAGAAACTATATCAATTTTAGAGTTATTATTTAAGCAAGCATTTGATAATATATTTTTAAAATAAAATATTCATTATTTAAACCTTTATAAATAAAATATGATATTATAAGTTTATAACACATTGTAATTTTGACCATTATATAAAAATAAAAGATTTATTATTAAAACCTTTCAAATAAAATATTCATTATATAAAATATTTGTAATTAGAAATGGAAACTCGTCATGTACGAGTTAATGATACAATTTTTTTTTGTGAGAAAAAGGAAACATTACAAAGAACTATAAAGAAATTAAAGGAGAAACTACATATAACTGTTAGTCTTCCTCTTTATCAAAAGCTAACTTGGTGATTTGATCAGCTTCCATGTTATCTTCTCTAGGAACATAATCTATGGAGCAGTTCTTCTCTTTCTGTAAGAGTTGTATAATGTGCCTGATTAACGCAGAATTTGACCCCTTCAATAAGTGCTCCTTGATAGCCCTAATAACTTCCATATTATTGGTCTATATCCAGATTCTATCATGAAGACTTCCTTGTGCCAATATCGCACCATCAAAAATGCCCCACAATTCAGCTTAAAAAACATAACATATCCCCAGTTTGCAATTGAAACCAAGGATCCATTCACTATTTTGGTCTCTCAAAACTCCACCTGCCGAAGCAGAACTTGTGTTGATTTTAAAAATTCCATTAGACCGTATACGAATCCACCTTTCTGTTTCCCCCATTTCCTCCCTCGATGCACGTTTCAAAGATCTCACTCCCTTGCGAGTAGAAATGTATTGTTTAGCCCAACTATATGCACCTTTGACAATCTCCTCTATACTCTACGACATTCTTTGAAAAGAGCATATATTTCAGTTTTTCCAAATTCGCCAAGTAGCAATGCCAAAGAAACACGGCCAATCAACATTCCTCCAGTGGATATTAAGACGACTTTCCAAATTGGACTCAAGCCACTCCTACAAATTACCTAAAAAGAAAGTAGTTAGTTTATGAGGTGGAATGATTCGGTACCATACCTTCTTCGCAGCATCACAATCCCTTATAGCATGAAGAACATCCTCTATTCCATGGCCACAGATTGAACATCTTGCGTCACTACTCACACCATGCCTTAGCCACTTTTCTCGAGTAAGCAACCTCTGTTTAAGAGTTGGCCAGAGGAAAATTCGAACCCTTTGAGAACCCCTAACCTTCTATGGAAATTTTCAAGCATCCTCTCTAGGATTCCATGACCTCTCTTTAATTTTACGATAAGCACTTTTAATAGAGAAACACTCTGATGAGGTTCCCATCCAAGCAAATCTGTCAAGGCTTGCTAAAAGATGAGAAGGTGGGATGCTAGTAATACATCCAATTAAATCTTCTGGTAATCAAACCCAAAATAAATATAGATTCCAAATTCCCTCTTCTATAATCATCTCCTTAAGACAACAATCCATAGCAATGTTAGCATTAACAGGGATTAAACTAATCAAGGGTCCAACCTCCGGAATCCAATTATCCCTCCAACATCTAATGGTATTACCATCTCCCGTTGACCCAAAAATGTTTTCTCTAAGCAAAGGCCATATTTTAGAAAGAGCTCTCTAGAGAAAAAATCAATTGGTGCGAGAGATAATGAGGGGTAGGCCATCCTTAATTCCATACTTCACACACAAAACCCGTACCCACAAAGCCTCTGGGTTTGTCAGAAAACTAAGGCCCAACTTCAATTGTAACACCCTTAACTTGAATCTATTGCCGAAATAGGATTATGGAACATTATCGGAGTTTACGAATTAATTATCTGACATTTCAATTCATCTAGTATTCATATTAGAAACTAATTAAAATCATATATATTGTCACTTAAACAAGCCTTCGAAGCCCAAATTATGCATTAGAAACAAATAGGGACTAAGTCGAAAACTCAAAAAAATTTCGAAAATATTTTAAAATTTTCAACATTGTAGGGGTTACACGATTTGGAGGCACGCCCGTGTCTCAGTCCATGTGAGTATTCGAAATAGGAACACACGGTCGTGTCTCAGCCCGTGTCTGTGCTCGTGTAAGTATACTGACTTGGATCACACGGCCAAGTCACACGCCTGTGTGCTAGGTCGTGTGAGCATTCTGTTTAGTGCAAATATAAGATACATAGGACACACGGCCGTGTCACCTGGCCGTGTGTCATACACGGTTGAGACACATGCCCGTGTCTCTACCGTGTGGACGAAAATAAGTCATTTTACAAACCATATTTCTCACCCAATTCTATGTCAATCTATACATGCCATTATAACCAAAATCAAAACATCTGAAAGTACCGATAGAACCAATAGATAGTGTGATACAACTCTGACAAGCTTCCAACCCAATCGAGCTTCTAATAATCTGAAAAGTAAAGGAAAACAAATACATAAGCAATGAATGCTTAATAAGCTCGTATAAACTTTAATCATAATACTTCTTTTCAAATATGAAATTTATACATATCAAGAATAATCTAATATTGATACCATAATACTCATAAAGTTATATTTAACAACTCACCAAATGAACAAATCTACAATATCACTTATACATATTATTCCTAGCATGGTAGGATTTTAAACAACTTTAACCCTTCCAAAATTTCTTTATTTTCATTTGCGTTTCTTTACTTCAGACACTCATTCCATATACATAACACACCAGTCATAAGCATATCATTCAACATAGCTACAAGCTTGTGTATTTAAACATAGACCTTTTTCGAATTAATCATAGTATAACTTATTTTATAAGAAATTGCATAACTTAAAACTTGCCACTCTTTCCTAAGCACAAGTATATTTTCATTTGAGCACTTACCCTTTCAACGCATCATATAAATAAACATATTACCATTTAACCAGTAGCTTGGCACTTGCCTAAGCATCAACAACAACATTTATTATCATACTTGAACATATTTCATATAAATTCAACATTGGTAAACTTATTTTATCAACAAATCACACTTGAGTTTATTACTCATCACGACTTCGATCGATGAATACACTTATTTCAGATCAACACCAATAATAACCTTAAGTTTTCAAACATTAATTTCATATGTCACTTATCATATCTTACCAAATCGGGGAACGACTTACGGATATGATTACATCATATTCAGAAGCCCAAAGGCTACATAGAAGCACATAACTGCTAAGCAGAAACCTATAAGGGTTGAGCGGAAGCTCGTAAGAGCGGAATGGAAACCCATAAGGGTTAAACTGAAGCTTAAAAGAGCTAAACGAAAACCCATTAGGGTTAAACTGAAAATCAAAAGAGCTGAACGAAAATCCATAAGGGTTAAACTGAAACTCATATGAGTTAATAGAAGCTCGTGAAAGCTAAATGGAAAGTAAACACAAAAGTTCGTAACAAATGATGAACCTCGGTTTACTTGCATAATTTGCCGTCAATTCATCCTTTGCCATAGAATGATTGTACTCAATCCCGCGTTCCACTTTAACCAGTTATTCATTTCAATTTATAATTTAACAATATTTCATTTTTTTTAACAATATGCTAAATACATAATAATTTAACAATATTCCATTTTCAACAATATATTAAATATGTAACATCATTCGTCAATTCAATATAATTATTAAACTTTAACGATACGAACTTACCTAAATTGAATTGTAATAATTACAGGAGTTCAGGGACTATTCCGCTATTTTTCTTTTTTCACAAATATCTACGAAATCTTGATCTAAAATATATAATTACTCATTCATTAGCATATATTTCAGTTCCAATTCATTTCACAATTTATACCTTTCAATTTTTTGAATTTACACAATTACCCTAACTTTTACAACTTTTACAATTTAGTCCCTTAACTAGTTAATCTATCAAATCAACAAAATTTTCTCAATTAATAATTTATCAAAATATTCTAGGCTATCATACAACCCTTAATAAAACAAAAATTTAATACCAAACCCTAATATTTTAACCATTTTCACAATTTGATCTTAACATTAATATTTAATAAAATCACTTTATAATATCATCATACAACAAAATTAATGCTCTAAACCCACTTGATATTAATAATTTCTTTCAATATATTAATTTAGACAATAAAAAAATTCATTTCATGCAATTTTGTCATTTTTGACATTTTTACTAAATTGCCTCTAAAATTTTACTTTTATTCAATTTAGTCCCTCAGCCTAAAACATGCAAACTAGTCATTTTTAATGAAAACCCATGCTAGTTGAATAATCATATATATATTTTCTTCCTCCTCCTCTCCATTCCACATCCTTAATGTATATAACATGCATATATGTAATATTATCTATAATTCCACTATTTACTTATATGTTCATATCAAATCTGTCCACTTGAGTCATAGTCACTAAATTATTTATATCTTGAGCTAAAGAATTCTAAATTAAGATCCGCTTGATGTTTTTGAAACTAGACTCAAATATATTTCTACCATAAAATTTTTAGAATTTATAGTTTAGCCAATAAGTACAGTAAAATCTTCAAATTTATCCCTATTCTGCTGTTTGACAATTTCGACCTTTCCATACTAAAAATTAATTATCTCTTAGTACGGGATTTGGATGATGTTTCCATTTGTTTCTATTGAAAATAGACTCATTATGAATTTAAATACAAATTTAAACCCCTAATTATTTTTTTGCAATTTTTGATGATTTTCCAAAGTCAGAACAAGAGAACCCAAAATCAATCTGACCCTATCTCACAAAAATTCATATATCTCATAATATGAAATTCTTTTGCTTACAAAGTTTCTTCTATGTAAAACTAGACTCAATATTATTTAATTTAATACTTTAATTAACCTCTAATTCAATTTATACAATTTTTTTTGTGAATTTTCAAAGTCAGACTACTGCTGTTGTCCAAAACTATTTTAGTGTAGAATGTTGATAACCAAATTTATAACACCCTCCTTTCCTTTCTCTATAATATTTACCATCACTTCCTCTTATTTCCCTTCACTAACATATCAATAACATAGAACCTTATATAATAAAACTCTACTTTAACATCATTTTCATACTTTTTCAATAATATCAAACTAAAAAATATATTGAAATATTGATGTTCTTATATTGTCCTATTGATTTCAATATTTAACTTGATTTTGTCTCTCCTCAAGCTTCTATTTCTTGAATCTAACTTGATATTCTATCTCCCCATAGTCTCCTTATTATTTTTCTCTCTTGGTAGCTATGAAAATTCTTTTGATTTCTAAGTGAAAATGGTGAATTTTTGGTAAAAGGACCAAATTATAAAGAAAGAAAAATTTCTTTCTTCTTTTCTCTTCTCACATGGATGCATGGAAAGATGATGAAAATTCTTCATCTTTCTTTCTTTATATACTAAATAAAATAATAAAATATCTCATTAAAATATTAATAAAATAATATTTATCTAATTAAATAATTATAAAATATCATCAAAATATCTCTAATATCATCATTGCCTTCTAGAGTTCTCTCTCTTTCTAATTGACCATTTTTCCCTTTATGATCTTTTAAAATTCCATCCTTGAGTCATCCCTTAATTTGGTAAAATTATGATTTGGTCCCTCGTAATTCTTCACCTATTCAATTTGGTCCTAATTCATTCATTTTCCTTAGTTTCTAGATCATTCCACCCTTAAAATAATTGCACTATTTGTCCTTCAAAATTTTTATATTTACACTTTAACCCATCAAATTTTGAGTATTTACTCTTGGGTAACAAAATTTTTTCACTTTTACGATTTAATCCTTTCTTGAATTAATATGTCATAATATACTTGCCAATGTTGACATAACTCAAAATTTCCCTTTTTGTCACTTTATTTCCTTATTTTACTATATTAAGGATAATATCTTGCTTTCTTACTATAGTAATTTTCGGGGTATTACATCAATAAAAAAGAAGGTGTTCTGATCTTTAAGCTATCGAAACCCAAGCCCACCACAAACCTTCAACTAACAAACCGAGTTCCAACTAAGAAGGGCCATTTTTTTACTCCCTCCAGTTGATCCCCATATAAACTTTCTCACAATTCTCTCAATTTTATCACAAATTCGTTATGAGATCTTCAAGGATTTCATGTAATAGCTAGGGATTGTAAGAAGAACCGATTGAGCTAAAGTAACTTTGTCAGCTAGAGACAATTGCCTTACATCCCACTTTTGCAGCCTCAACTTGACTTTTTCCACCACAAATTTCAAGGAATTGATGATAGCCCTATCATGAAAGAGGGGATACAAACCCAAATTATGGACCTTACGAAAACCAAGCGTATCACAAAGATGCCCCACCATATTTTCATCCACTCCTTTGGAGAAGAAAGTGTTCATCTTTTGAACGTTCACCCGATGTCCAGAATAACCACAAAAGGTATCTAGCAAATCCTTAATTAGCCTAGCCTGTCTGACATCAGCTTTCCCAAAGATAACAAGATTGTCAGCAAAAAATAAATGAGAGAGAATATGACCTAACCTGGATAAACGAATGGGAGACAAAAGGCCTGATCTAATAGATGAACTGATGCTTTGACCCAACCAATCCATGCAAAGAACAAAAAGATAAGGAGGAACGGGACACCCCTGTCGGATGCCTCTAACTAGACTGAACTTCAGTGTAGGAACCCCATTCTAATTACAAATATTTTAAAATGTTTTAAATTACCTTTATTGTATACCAAAATATAATGGTTTCAACTGAGTTAAACATTTTTAATCAAGTTAAAACTATTTTAAAACAAGTCAGTATTGCTTTAGGCCAAAAAGTATTGATAATTTTCAAAATATTGATACCCATTCTAAAATCAATTCCAAATTGACATTTTGTTTTCAATCAATTACAAAAAGTACCGATACCTTTTCAAAAAGTATCGATACCTTTTACTAGGTATCGATAAATTGTCTTTGGTATCATTGTAAACTAACTTTAACGGTTACTGAATCAGACATTAAATGCTAATAGTATTGATACTCATAGAAAAAGTATCAATTCCTTTTGTTGTAGGTGAATTTAATGATCTAACAGTTTCATCCCCAACGACTCTATTCATGTTTCCAACAACCACAATGGTTGGAAATGAATTAGAGGGTATTAATGCCATCTTCCAAAGGTCCTACAACAACTAAAGAGATCATCTAGCCAAAAGATCAATCAATATAACTTTAGTGCTTAATTCTTTCATACTTTTCTTGTATACACTTGTGAGCCTTCATTGTTCTTCTTAGCTCAAGTGTATTCTTGTTTATTTGTGCTTAATTGGCAAACATTCTAATCTTGTAAGGATTACTTATTAGTTTGCTATTTGTATTTACTCTTTGAGAGGGTTGAGTCTTAAAGTTTGGTAGAAACCTCAAGGGAGTTACAATCTTAAGATTTTCGGTAGAAATCTTAAGGGAGATTGTAAGGTTAAACATTGTCCTCAAAGGTTATCAAATTAGTAAATTTGAGAAATCCTTAATGATGGAAAGCTAAGGTAGTGGAGTGGGCAATTGGGGCCAAACCACTATAAATTAAAGTGTTCATTGTCTTTATCCTTTTCTTAGCAACAACAAACTTTTAAGAGGCCAACTCACCCCTCCCTCTTGATGATTTCGAGTTGAATTATTGTGCTAATAATAAATCATCAAATGCATGCAATGGATCTAAAAATAAGTAAACATAAAAAATTTAGAAATATTTTCCTATTAAAAAAGTAGCCAATTTCAAATAACAAAAGTAAAATATTTTTATTGAGAGGAAATATTCCAAATATCGAGTCCTGATGAGATTTTCTTCCATTGGGTTCTAGAAACTAAATAAATTCAAAATATTCTGTTTTGAAGAGATTATTTTTAAATACCATTTTTTTATTTATAAATTTTCGGAGAAAAACTCTCACTTGTATATTTTTTATTGTAGAAAACCAAAATAAATTGAAGTATTGTGCTTTGGTGAAGGATTTCTTAAAATTTTAATACAATGAGAGCATAAAGAAGATTTGAATATTTGGGTCAAACCTAAATATTTAAACATGTTCTTCATTTACGGTGTTATTTTAAAAGGAATGTAAAGAAGAAGATGGGAGAAGAGAAGACAAACTATGGAGAAAAAAAAATTATAATATTTTTTTTATTTTTTTGTGTATTTTCGTAAGAGGTCCCTCAAGTTGTATTGAGCTTATAATTTAGTTATAATTCGTTCTAAATTGTTTTAATTCAATACTAAATTAACTCTAATAGAATGCATTTTAATTCTTATTCATTTAACTTATGGTTGAAGTTAAAGTTATATTTTTCTTTTCTAGGAATTTTGAATTATTATTGCTATATTTAACATGATTGGTTTGGTTTTATGAATTTTAATGTATTGTTTTTATTCATAGTTTAAATGTATAAGTTTAGGGATTTTATGATAACCGAATAAAATATAATAGATGAGTTAATGTCATTTCTATATCTCTCAATATTTCGATTTAGTCATTATTTGCATAATTCTGTTTCAGATTAAGCTCCTACACTTTAGTTTTGACATAATTTTACTCTTCTACTTTACTTTTACAATGTTATTATTTATTCCAAATAGCTAACACTTTTAATTATTTTAATTAAAAAAACCTACATGTATCTTTTCTTAATTTAAATTATTAAAAATAAAATAAAATAACCTAATATAACATGTTTTGTTAAATAGACATGTATACAAACTAATTTATCCTATATTTTATTTTTTAAATACAAAAAAAATTGGAAAGAAATTATCCAACAATGATGATTGATAATTATTTGATTTAACTTATTTATTATTATGTTTGAATTTCATAATCATATTACTACATACCATAAATCGTTTCAATTGCATGGGCAAATTATTAAATTCTGAAACATTAATCTCAAATTATGATCACAATTTTAATATTTTTATAGTTTGGACATGCCAACTTATTAAAATCAATTTATTTTTACAAATAACAATTTAATAATATATATTTAACTCATAGGATATACAAACTAATTTATGATTATAATATAAATTACAAATCATATATATTTGATTAATTAAAATAGAAACAACTCAATACAAAGCACAATGCATTTAAGATCGAATAATTAAAACATAAAATAGATTAAAGTTGAAATTGAATCAAGGAAAGAACTCATTCCGAGTATTTAGGACTTAAATGTAGAGAATCAAAATATGCAGACTTTAACATTATGAAGATGTCATTAACAAAATTGTAGACTTTTTAGCTATTTATTCACAACAATGCATTTGCCAAAAGCAATTTTTTTTTTTACTGTAAAAGCATTGTGGAATATCAAGAGCAACCCTAAACATTTGAAAGTACTAATCAAATTATATTAAATCTTTTTGAAGTTAAAAGGGTATAGAACAAAAGTTTCCTCATTTCAGGAACTTGAAAATCTCACAGAACCAAAGAAAACAAAAATCTTCCAAGTCTAATACATATAATAAGATCATGTCAAAGAAAGGCCTGAGGAGAATGTGATTCCAGCCAAGTTAGCCCCTTTCATCTTGCAATCAGGCAACAACACCCAATTCCATACGCCGCTCTGTTGATGGTAAGTCAGCCAAATAATGTCCCATGAGCCCTCGCAATTCGACATTAACACCACCCGAATTCTCCCATTTCTCGCCTCTAAACACCCTATCATCACCCCGTAAGGTTTCCCTATTTGCTCCACTATCTCACTAGGAACATTTGACACATACTCCCAATTCCCACTCCTTAGGCTTATCCCCCACACTTCTATGCTGCACAACACCTTTGCCCTCCTTTGATCCCGCGATCTCATTATCATCACGTGTCCATCACCATACACGTGTCTCCGGTCATTTACGTTCACCCAGCTTGCCTGCTGCTCTCTGTTTCCGAATCTTGGTCGTAGGATCAGTGGTGGGATGTATTCAGATCCAATCGCAACCACCAAACTCTCCTGAGGTGCATTATGTGCATTGAGAAACATACAATCATTCCCTGCGAAGTTCCCCTTCCCCTCTCTTGCTTCTCTGCACTGCCATTTTTCGGTCTCTGAATTGTATTCGAACACAACCGGACTGTTCCCCACTAGTTCGACAAACAAAAACCGGAAATGACCCGAATCCGATGATTCGGGTACTAGCTTCATCCCGGATCTCCTCCAGGAAGAGGTACCACGTGGACCTAATGGACATGGAGGGATCTTTTTAACTGCCTTACTAACCAAATTAACGGCAATAACTGCCTTTTGAGAATTGGAAGCAAACAGAAAAATATTCCCACTTGCTGTCAATAAATATATATCTTCATCCGGATAAAAAACAACTTGCTTAATCAAATCTTCGATACAAATCTTGAACCAACGGTTGGATTGATCCGAAAACCCGTGGAGTATGGCGTCGCGACGCCAGCGTTTCTTGTAGACAAACAACCAAGTGGCTGACCTTGATCGTAGGTTGCACTGCCGGATAAAATCTTTGTCGGATATAAGATAAGAAAGGAACTTGTTGACTAATTTCATGCGAAGGATTTCCGGTAAAGCCAGAGAGAAGAGGATGCTTTGTATGAGTTCGGAAGGAAGAAGACAGAAGCCAAGGGCGTTGGTGTCTGAACTGTGATATTCATCCATGGTTTCAGCACAATAATTTGGGCTTTCAAAGTGTTACAAATTTATATGTACAAAGAGTACTCTGTTTCAGGCATGATGATGGTGAGTGTATAGATTAATACATAAAAGACAAACACTCCTGCAATGATTCCCATGCGGATAGCGTCATGGTGGGACAAATGGACGGTGGGGGGAGGGTTGAAAAAACTTTGAATAATTGTTTTGGAAGTCGACGTATTTGATTGTCGTGAGTGTATAAAATAATGAGGAACTAAGCTTCAATGTGGGGCAGTAAGTATACGTCTAAGTGAAGAAGGGTAGCACTTAATAGCGTACTTATTTGGGAGAGGTGAGTCATGCTGCCGATGTGGTGAAAGGGAGGCGTGCGTGGCTGCCAGCCCCAGCCTGATGCGACTCATTTTTTTTATTTTTTTAATCTAGTTTTGAATGTGAAATTTATGACTCTAGTGGGTCGGCCAAGTTTATTAAAATTAGGAAAGACAATAACGAAGAGTGAAATAGATGGGGGCTTGATTTCGACCTGTGCAGCAAAACTGTCCCTTACTGATGTTTACAGCAGGTGTGTTTCATGTTTGAGTTAAACCTAGGATATATAGGGTGGTTTGTTAACCTAATCAGGTGAGGTGCACATCAGAGTGTTAAAAGCCAAAGGGGGCAGAGTCGTATGATGCTTTAGTCGATTGCTTTCTAGCAAAAACATTCAGGGGAAGGTTTTAGGGATATGGCAGCCTTGCGTTTAGTGAATATACTTGGTGAAAGAATATAGATGGTGTTTTAAAGAGTGGGTTCGAGGTTAACCTGAGCAGGAGAAGCCATGATGAAGGAAGTTCACACTAAACTTACACGCTCAAAATAGCCTTTAGCCATTGCATGACACATGAAAAATTAATTAATTTTTTAAAACTAAAAATACTTTTAAAAATATTTTTCTATAATTTTTAAATTTTAAAAATTTCAAATTAAAAAATTAATTAATTTCTGACATGATATTTACGTGGCAATCCATATGTATGCCATATCAATAAAGTTAATAAAGGTTAATTTTTCCATCCATTTTAGGGTAATTTGACAAATAATGCAAGTTTAAGGGCTAAAAGAGACAAAAATTAAATGGAGGGCTAAAATAATTTTTTTTGTAAAGTTGGAGGACCAAATAAGTTATTATGCCAATTTTTTTGGCTTAACCTAAAAATTGATATCTAAACTATATCTTTTTTTCCTATTTTGATACTTAATTTTTTTTAATTGGTATCTAAATTATTACTTTTTTTCTCAAATTGATATATTTGTTAATTCAACCGTTAAGTCTATTTAAAAAATAATAACCAATTAAAAAATGCCATGTGGCGCAAAAAAGAAGAAGAAGGCAAAACATACTATTTTCTTTTTTTATATGTATATTTTGATTATTTATTATTTATTTCTTCCTCTCATTTTGGATTTCTTATTCAAGTATGATCATTTTACACTTCATGGTTTTAATCAATATTTTTAAAATTTGACTAGTGATTGAATTAGTCAGGCCATTGATTCCCGGTTCGACTGATTCGATCAAATAAATTATTTCATAAAATCAATAAATATTTGTTAAAAATAGAGAAAATCAATTTAACATCCAATTCAACTGATTTTTTTAGCTCAGTTAAATCAATCCATACCAATTCGCAGGTTAACTGATTCAACCCCTCTATTAGGACCACTACGCGAACTTATTCGATCATGTCAAGTCAAGCAAGCAGGTGGAGAAGTTTGAAAACAAAATTAATCATAGACGTCTCGGTCTTAAGAGGGTAGATTTCAAGCATTATTGGCAGTGCTATACATTATAAAGGAAGAAGAAAGAAAAAAAGAAAAAAAATAGGCACGAGAGAGAGAGAGAGAATGTAAAAGAAAAAAGGAAAATGAAAGAATTAAAAAAGTACATTATAAAATTTATATGATGTGGCAATATATTATTGGTTAGAATTTTTTTGATGATACCAACTTGGGAGAGAGAGAAATAATTTAAAGAACAAAAAAAAAGAAAATGCATGAATTAAAAAAAATTAAAAAGTTTAGGTGCCAACTTGGGAAAAAATGATTTAGGTACCACTTGTGACAAAAAAAATAGATACTAAGATGGAAAAAAGAGTATAGTTTGGGTACCAATTCGTGAGTAAATCTTTCTTTTTTATCATTCATGTTTGTTTTACTATCCATATTCGAGGTTTGTAATTACTCTTCCCAACCATGTTATCTTCAAAGTTTGAAAATGTATTTTCCTTTAAGAATACAATATACTTACCCGTGCATTAAAAAAGAGAGGGAATTATTATATTAGTTCCAAATTAATTTTAAGCCTTTTATATAATTAAAATTTTAATAGGATGATAATTAAATTTAGTATAATTGTAAATGTAGTGAAAAAAAAAATGGTATGTATCGAATATCTTTACCATATCCATTTTATATTATATATTTAATGATTGAAATATTAATTGAATGTGAAACATGATAGTATGATAGTAGAATTAAAAATGTTAGGCTCAAAACTATTGAGAGGAAGTGATTTGGGAATTTTTAAAATTCTTTGAAAAATGATGTTAGAATTAAATATGTTAGGGTTAAAAGTACCAAGTGAATTAAAATATTTAAATATTGGTTCGGCCTTAACCTTTAAAATTTTTCTCAATTTAATACTATAAATTGTTACATTTCAAAGAAAAAGTAAATCTTTACAACTCTCTATCTCTTACAAAGGCTAAGAGAAAACATTATCTACTTTTCCAAGCACAATTAAAACCTCTCTATTTTTGTGTGTGATTAAACTAATAAACTCTAATAACTATATGTTTGTAAAATTAAACTTTCAAGGAATGAACAAGATTTTGCAATAACACCCCTATACTCGGTCCAATCGTACGAACCCGATATAAGACTATTACATTTTGTGCCAAAACAATTTTGGCTAGATACTGTTTAATTTAAACATTTATACATAATATTTTAATTTACCAAACCACATTTGCAAACATACTTATAGTTTCACTAATTCATTTCATATAGACCAAAATACTTCAAGTAACTCAAAATAGATAGAATTTCAAGAGTTTGCATTTTAGTCCCTAACATATGGGAACACATTTGGTCTACCTATGTACATGCCATTTTAATTCAAAATATGGTACCTACTCTTGAAGCTCTTGAGGATGTGATGAGATGAGAGATCTCCTAACCCGACTCTACCTCTTCGAGTCTAATTGTACCTACGCATTAAAAATAAATGCGTTAAGCCGGTGAAGGCTTAGTAAGCACTACAAGGATTAAATAGATAAATGAAACATAACATAATATTTTAAACTTATCCAACTAATACATATTTACACACATACAGGTTTCTTCAACTATACCTTACTTTAATGAAACTTAACTTACCTTTTGTAAGTTATCAAACTTACCTCAACACATTGATAATTCACTTTTGTTCACAACTCATATTCTTAGTCCAAAGTAGACTTTATAGAACACATCGGATATACGAAACAAATACAGAAGTGCATTATTATGCACTATTAAACAGAGAGCACTAAAGTGCTATACAGAGAGCACAAATGTGCTAAACGGAGAGCACTAATGTGCTAATAATTAAAGAGTGCGCTAGGGTCCCTTAATGGCATGCCACTAATATCCTAGTAGTTCTAAATCCCGTCTACTTGGTCATTAAAGTTGAATTTCATACATTTAAATACTTTACATAAATATTTCGAAAAATATTTCTCATTTCTCCATAATCTATAATTTAGTCCCCATTTCACAAATCACAAATATCACACCTTTTTCACACATATACTTTTACCACAACATCATTGCTTAGTGTTCAAACAATATACCATTTCATATTCTCCACCTATAATTTTTTTTACAAATTTCATGATTTCATAATCTAATTTTTTTTTATCTATTTACAAATGTAAATATATATTTTACATTTCTATTCTAAGTAATTTCATGCTACAATATAAGTATTTAAATAAAAATAATTTAAAAATCTTGTAATACTTACAACAAAAAGATTGAGATGATGTATTTTATTCTTCCTTCAATCCTTTCTTTCATTCACTTCAATTTCATATAAAACATATAACATTTATATGTTAAAAAAGAACAACAATCAAGTGACTTTCCTTTTACTATTTAATAAAAATAAACATGTATGGTGTGATAATTTCATCATTTCTTACCTTAGCTCTTTGATTTTTACTAAGGAATTTTTAAAGAAAAATGAAAGTTTGAAGCTTGGATGGTTCAAGTATGATGGAAGGACATGTAGGGAAATAAAAGAAAAGTTTGGAGGAGAAGAAGAAGTGGTCTTTTCTCCACTTTTCTACACCATTCCACTAAAATATCTCACCTTTTTAATTAAAATGGTCAAATTGCTACTAAGTCCTTAAGCCATCCATCTTTTTACTTTTACCCATCATCATTACACCTAATAAATATACACTTGACTAATTACCACTTTGTCCTTCCTCATCTTTCATATTTCCTAGTATGACTCATACAACACTTTGGTTAAATTTCTTTTTAATCATTCCTTCCTTTCCTCTACTATTATATATCTCCTAACTTAATATTTTTCCTACTTTGGCCACAACAATTTCTTTATTCTTTCAACTAAATCAATGTACCTATTTTAAAATTTCTTATCTAAAGATTTTTTTTCTAATTTCTTATTTGATCTATATACTTCCTAATTTAATCTCAAATTTCCTATTTATTATATTTCAAAATAAAATTTTATACTAATTCTTGACCCGATCCATCACTGTACCTAACCCCAAGCTAAAACGCAGATGTTACACATTAACTCCCCCCATGGCCGGCCACACATATGGCAAGTTTGAAGCTTTCAAACTTGCTAAATTTAGCTTGGGGAAAATCTACAAAAGCTTGATAAGTGGAGGGGTTTGAATGCAATTTCAAGAAAACTTCAAGGGTTGTTTTGCAAGCCAAATAATCAGCTAAATAAGCTGATTGGGTAGCATGTGGGATGGTTTTGGGCAGCCCATTTGCCCGGTTGGATTAGTCTCTAAGTTTAGCACAATTGAGCCTCAATTCATAATTTAATTAATAATAATTATTTAACCCAAAGTAAATTGGATTAAATTTAAAATTAATTATATCATGAATTAATATTCATAACTTGGACCGTCCTAGGCTGAAAAATTAATTCGCCTCAATGCTTCAAAAATTACTTCTCGGTTTTGTGCTTCTAGTAGTGTTTGCCGAGCCAATCTTCGCCTTTTGTGATAATTTTTTGATAATAAATAAAAATTAATCAAAATTTATTATAAAATTAATTAAAATTCAATATGTTAATAGTTTAAGTACAATTTAATTATTTTATAATTGTTATATGTTTTTCGACAAGAATTACACCGAAACTACATGAATTTGAGTTAAAAAGGGCATGAAAAAGTCTATATATTTTCATGTTTCCAGTCATCCACCTAAGTTACATGATTGTTGGATTTAATAAGAGAAAAATCCAATCTATGGGCATTAAAGTGTAATAGTTTAGGCTTCCCATTAGCTAAAATAATCCCCTTGTTGGAACATTTTCAAATATTTATAGTATCCCAATAACTATAAATGAATGGGTGTAATTAATCAAAAGATAAATCTTTTGGTCATTGGTCAAAAGTTATATCATTTGATTTTTTAAAAAAGAATTATAATTATTCAAAAAATATTATTTGAATAGTTACAAAATTAAATGAATAATTATTATTTATTTATTCATAAAGACACCTATTGAAAGATGTCTCTATGAAGAGACAAGAAAATTCCTATAAATAGGAATGGGTTTTCATTTGGAAATATATCAACAAATTCTAATATTATTTCTTCTCTTCCTTCATTTTCTAATATTATTAGATTATTCTATAAAGTATTACTGCAGAAATCCTTTGTAGAACACCTACTAACAATTTTAAGGTTATATTCGCCCCCACTTATCTTCAATGTGTAAATGAGTTCCAAGCAAATTAACCTCGAGGATACAATGAAGCCAATGACTATTTGCGTTTTGCACTGACGAGAATAGTCCACTATGCACTGAGTAATGTATAACAAAAACTCTTTATTAGATTATTCTATAAAGTATTACTGCAGAAATCCTTTGTAGAACACCTACTAACAATTTTAAGGTTATATTACATGATGACTACCACAACACATGAAAGTGGAACTCTAAGGGAGTTGGCTTCCAACTTTGTTAAACTTGATCGGTTTAATGGTGGCAATTTTCGACGATGGCAGACAAAGATGCACTTCTTATTATCAACTTTGAAGATTGCTTATGTTTTGGATACTCCAAGACCTGAAGAGAATGAAAACAAATCTGTTGTTGCAACTCGAGAAAGACAAAAATGGGACAATGCTGACTACATGTGCATGGGCCATATATTGAATGGTTTATCTGATGGTTTGTTCGACACCTACCAAAACGAGGTCACCGCTAAAGAATTATGGGACAAATTGGAGGCAAGATACATGACCGAAGATGTTGCAAGTAAGAAATTTCTTGTCAGTCGTTTCAATAATTATCAAATGGTTGATGGTCGTTCTGTTATGGAACAATTTCGTGATATTGAAAAGATGCTGAATCAATTTAAGCAATATGATATGAAAATGGATGAAATGATTGTGGTATCCTCCATAATAGACAAACTTCCTCCATCTTCGAAAGACTTTAAAAGAATTCTAAAACATAAGAAAGAGGAAAATCTCTTGAGGCTTTGGCAAATCATCTTCGTATTGAAGAAGAGTATAGAAAACAAGATCAGAACCTAAATTCTGAAAATGCCAAAGTACATGTTACGGAGGAAGTACAGACTACTAAACCATTCAAGAGAAAGTTCAAACAGACTGATAGAGCACCTTAGTTCAAAAAGAAACAAAAGGGCTCATGCTATCATTGTGGAAAGCCGGGACATTTCAAGAATGAATGTCGATTTTTAAAGAAGAAATCATCTTCTAAGGCCGATAATAACGAAAAGTTCGTTGCAATGATATCTGAAATTAATATGGCACAAGATGATAATACATGGTGGATTGATACCGGAGCAACCAAACATGTGTGCAAAGACAAAAGCATGTTCACAAAGTTCACACAATGTGAAAATGACAATGTCTTGTATATGGGAAATTCTTCCACCGCAGTAATTAAAGGCAAAGGGTCTGTTGAACTACAATTCACTTCTGGAAAGGTTTTAACTTTAAATGATGTATATTATGTACCAGAAGTTAGGAAAAATTTAGTGTCTGGAAGTCTATTGAATAAGTTTGGTTTCAAACTTGTTTTTGAGGCAGATAAGTTTATTTTGTCTAAGGGAGGAATTTTTGTGGGGAAAAGGTATATGTATGAGAGCATGTTTAAACTCAATATTATTAATAAGAATAAAAATATTATTTCTGCTTATATGGTTGAATCTTTTTGTTTGTGGCATTATAGATTAGGTCATTTGAATTATAGAAAATTGAATGACATGTATAAATTAGATTTAATTCCTGTTTTTAATAATAATATTGAAAATGCAACACCTGTATGTTGACTAAAATTACAAGAAATCCTTTCCCTAAGGTTAAAAGGAAAACAAAATTGCTTGATTTGATACATAGTGATTTATGTGACTTGCATAATACTCTTACATTAGGTGGAAAGAAATATTTTGTTATTTTTATTGATGATTGTTCTAGATATTGTTATGTATATTTATTGCATTCAAAAGATGAAGCGCTTGATAAATTTAAAGTTTATAAATCTGAAGTTGAACTTCAGTGTGAATCATTTATCAAGTGCTTAAGATCGGATAAAGGTGGAGAATACTATAATCCAAGTTATTTTGAACTCACTGGAATTGTCCATCAAGTTTCAGCCCCTTACACACCACAACAAAATGGTGTAGCTGAAAGAAAAAATAGAGTCTTGACTGAAATGGTAAATTCAATATTATCATATTCAGGTCTTGGACAAGGTTTTTAGGGAGAAGCTGTTCTAACAGCTTGTCATATATTAAATAAAGTTCCTAATAAGGAAACTAAAATAACCCCCTATGAACAATGGAAGACAAGGAAACCAAACCTTAATTATTTGAAGGTTTGGGGTTGTAAAGCTATTGTAAAAGTTTCAACACCTAAACGTTAAAAGTTCGGTGAAAGAGGAATTGAATGTATATTTATAGGTTATGCACATAATAGCAAGGCATATAGGTTCATGGTAATTGAACCAAATGATTCAATTTCAATTAATACTGTTATTGAATCAAGAAATGCTATTTTTGATGAAAATATATTTAATTCTATATCAAGACAATTACAACCACAACAATTGATTCATTCTTCACATGAGAATGAGATTCCATTGAAACAAATTGATAATAATGATGAATCTTGTCAAGAATTAAGAAGAAGTAAGAGGATTAAAAAGGTCAAAGATTTTGGACCAGATTTCATTATGTTTCTTCTAGAAAGAAAAGGTGAAAGTATATGCAATAAGATACCTTATTGTTATAATACCGAATCTGATCCTATTACATTTGAAGAGGTAGTGAAATCTCAAGACTTTGCTTTTTGGAAAGAAGAAATAAATGATGAGATGGATTCAATAATGGGAAATCAAACTTGGATCTTAGTTGATCTTCCACCAGGTTCCAAACCAATAGGTTGTAAATGGATCTTCAAAAAGAAAATGAAGGTCGATGGAACCATTGATAAATTTAAAGCAAGGTTGGTAGCAAAAGGTTTTACACAGAGACAAGGTATTGATTACTTTGATACCTATGCTCCAGTAGCAAGAATTGCTACAATTAGACTATTAATATCACTTACCTCTATATATAATTTGGTTGTTCACCAAATGGATGTTAAAACTGCATTTTTAAATGGTGAATTGGAAGAGGAAGTGTACATGGAGCAACCGGAAGGATTTGTTGTTCCAGGACAAGAGCATAAGGTATGTAAGCTTGTTAAATATTTATATATGCTTAAACAAGCACCAAAATAATGGCACCAAAAGTTTGACAAGGTTGTTTTAGCTAATGGCTATAAAATAAATGAATTCGATAAGTGCATATATAGCAAATTTGATAATGGAAAGGGTGTCACAATTTGCTTATATGTAGATGACATGCTCATTTTTGGCACGGATTTGGAACAAATAGAAAACACAAAGAAATTCTTGTCAAACAACTTTGCTATGAAGGATATGGGTGTAGCAGATGTTATTCTTGGGATTAAAATAACCCGAGATGAAAGCACTATAGCTTTATCACAATCACATTACATTGAAAATGTGCTTAAAAAGTTTGATCTTTTCAACTGTATACCAGCATCTACACCCATGGATCCTCAATTAAAATTAGTATCTAATGCTGGTAGGAAAATTGATCAATTGAAATATGCAAGTCTAATTGGTTGTCTTATGTATATAATGACTTGTACAAGACCAAATATTGCATATGCTGTTGGAAAATTGAGTAGGTACACAAGTAATCCAAGTAGTTTGCATTGGCAAGATTTGAATAGAGTACTTAGGTACTTAAAGAAAACTATTAACTATGGATTGTGTTATAATGGATATCCTCCAGTTTTAGAAGGGTATTCGGATGCTAGTTGGATTACAAGTTTGGAAGATCATGCATCTACTAGTGGATGGATCTTCATTCTTGGTGGAGGAGTCATTTCTTGGGGTTCCAAGAAAAAACATGTATTACTGATTCCACCATGGAGCAGAATTTACTTTATGATGTACCTTTATGGCCTATGCCAATTTCACCTATTTCTATCCGTTGTGATAGTGAGGCTACTCTAGCAAAGGCATATAGCCAAGTATATAATGGAAAGTCTAGACACATTGGATTAAGACATAGTTATGTCCGACAATTAATCTCTGGTGGAGTGATCACTATTAATTATGTGAGGTCAAGTGAAAATTTGGCAGATCCTTTGACAAAAAGTCTTGCTAGAGATGCAGTAAAAAGGACCTCAAAAGGGATGGGACTCAAGCCTATTAATTAGAGTCACCCATGATGAAAACTTGACTCAAAGCTTGGTATAACGTCAAGTCTTGAGTTCAATGAGACAAAGTACATCATTAGTATGTGACTGTTAGCACTATAAATAAATTCATCCTAAGATTAAAGTGCTAGGTACCCGTAATGATAAGGGAAGGATGAGTAATATACTCTTAATGGACCCATAACATAAATATGTTAGAGTGTTATAATTACGGGAACACTTTTGATGGGATCTACCTATGTGAGTGGAAGTGTGGCCGCTTCTAAGAGCTTAAGGGCTTGGCTCTGACAGCACTCATGAAAAGAGGACATAGACACATGGCCATAATAGTGTCCCTAGATACTATGCATTGACTGATGTTGAAATCATTGTGTGAGATGTGTTCAGTTAATCAAATGGAATAGTTGGTTCAAAGCTTAGTCTACCATGCAATTTCAATTAACTTTAACATGTTTTCACTAAGTGAAGGTTCAATCGTAAGACACCTTTATTTATGCAAATTGATTTCCAAGAATATCAAAATCTAAATATTTTGAAAATGGGGGGAGATTGTTGGAACATTTTCAAATATTTATAGTATCCCAATAACTATAAATGAATGGGTGTAATTAATCAAAAGATAAATCTTTTGGTCATTGGTCAAAAGTTATATCATTTGATTTTTTAAAAAAGAATTATAATTATTCAAAAAGTATTATTTGAATAGTTACAAAATTAAATGAATAATTATTATTATTTATTTATTCATAAAGACACCTATTGAAAGATGTCTCTATGAAGAGACAAGAAAATTCCCATAAATAGGAATGAGTTTTCATTTGGAAATATATCAACAAATTCTAATATTATTTCTTCTCTTCCTTCATTTTCTAATATTATTAGATTATTCTATAAAGTATTACTGCAGAAATCCTTTGTAGAACACCTACTAACACCCCTCCATAGATCTTTGTCTTATTTGTTGAAATTGCACTAATTTTAGGCTAGGTAGCAGGCCTGTTCACAATAGTTGACCAATTGCTTCATAAGCAAAATTGTCGCTACCCTTCAATTCATTGTTCGTCGTTATAGAAATTCCATTATGCACTCCTTCATCTACAATATCCTTTAGTAAATATGCTATAATGTGAAATCTTGATTTCTCATAATTAGTGTCAGTATCAACTACCTTTCCATTGTTATCTTTTTCGTTTAGCCTCTATGGGCATCGTTACACTAACATCCAAGGGCCGTGGGTCTTATTTTGAACTTGGAAACCGGTGTTATCCATTGATTCCTTTGCCACTATCGATTCATCAAACCCTTTCTCCCTTGAAACCAAAGAGAGGTATCTCTCATTTATATGAATATAATGCCTACATTGAAAGTAAACGTTTAGTAAAGCTTTGTATTTAACTATCTGAATATTTCCATCAATTTTGATTTTTTTAGATTAGAGGAACTCTAATATAAATGTAGAAACCATCCAAGAGAAACAACCTCTAAAGCTATTACTTATATTATAGTTTCTCCCCCTTTAGCAATTTTTTTAACAAAACTAAATAACAGGGAAACAATAACAAAAATACAATAATTAGTCCCCCTTAATACGCCCCCCTTAATCAGTCAAACTTAACTCATAACATAACCAAGAAAATAAACCATTAATGCCTTTTGAAATTGTGCATCAATAATCAAAATACCATAATTATATTAAAATAAGGAGATTGATAGGAGTTTGTACAACCAAAACTCCCAAAAACTATAAATAATTCATAAAATAACTATCGAACAAACCAAATAAGAAGTAAAGGAACAAAAACAATAACATAAGGAAAACAAAATATAAGACCATTCAGCACCAACCACCTTATTACACCATTCTCCTCTTTTTGATAAAAAAAAGTTATGAAGCAAATCAAGGATGAAATTTGGATTAAAGATACCTGAGTGCCATTGCTCGATCCTTAATCTACCTAGTTATTCTATTTTGAGCTCTAAGTCATACAATCACATTGTCTTTGTTATCAATTTGACCTCAAAATGTTGGATTATACCTTGATTGAAACCAGGAGAAATGCTCATAGTGGCAACCTTATTAAACATTGGCTCTGGTACTTGTACAACATCAAAATGTTCTTCATCGAGAAAGCTAATAGAGTCACTTAAGGTATTCTTCTTTTCTAGCCGCCTTTGAGGAAACTTTAACTCAGGTGGAGCTTTCTCATACTTCTTTATGGCTCAAATAATCTTGGGATTTTGAGAGAAGATAATTTCAAAAATAAAAGAAGGAAAAGGCAACAAATATCTAGGGTGACTTGCCTTTGCATACTTAAGGATCGTTTGGAAAATCAATATTCTCTAGATCAAATTGAATCACCTTTACAATATTTCTCAATAGTGTAGCCATTTTCTTTAAACGATATACCTCTAACTATTTGGGATCCAATTTCTAGTAGCAACTCCACAAAGTGCAACATATGGTGTGTAAAGGGATGATGAATGAATATCACCTTTGATTAGACAGGTTGGGTGACCACCATTAGTATTGGTGTTGGCCATAACATCATTAGATTAACTAGTTACTCATCTAAAACATGGTGGAAGTTGAGGACATTTCTAATTTTCTTGGGGCCAAAAGTGTAACACCCCAAAATTTTTAATTTTATTATTGTGAAAATATGACACAAATATCTTTTAGCTTTAGTGGTTATGTGTTCTGGGAGTGTTTGGGAGGTCCCAAGTTCAAGCCTTGGGCAAATTTTGGTATTTTGAATGAATTAAGCCTTACTCTTTTTTAGTAGGCTTTTATTTGATTGTTGGGCAAATTACATCAGAATGGGCCTGCTGGTCTAGTGGTTAAATGGTGTGTTATTATGGTGGAGGTCTTTGTTCGAATCCCTATGCAGGCAAGGGTATTATTTCTTTTGTTCAGATTTCGAGATAGAGTTGTGTAGTAGGGGGTTCTGAGTAATGGTGGTGTAGTGGGAATTAGGGGAGAAGATTAAGGGATTTTGGGGGTTATCGGGATTTTATTTTATTTTTTCTCATAACCGAATTTTGACTTTCTTTTCCAAAAAAAATTCTACCATATATTCTTCTCCCTCTCCTCCTGTCGAAATTCTCTGAGTTTTTCCATATTTATCTTCTTTTTCTTCTTCTTGATTTTTCCCTAATCCATTTATTTTCCTTCGTTTTCATACGCGGTTAGTGCTCACTTAGTTTCGGTAAGTGTTTCTCTTCGTTTCTGTCATGAATCTCTTAATGACTGAAGTGATAATGTTTTTTCTCTACGATTTGGGCGTAGAAGGAGGCTCAGACTGGTGAATTCAGTGTTCTCGTCTTAACAATAGTTAAACGGAGGGCTATTGGTGGTGGTAACTTGGGTTTTTGTTCGTTCTTGGTTGTCAATTCGCTTGAAAATCCATTAAATTGATGTTGAGTATCTTGATTATAGGATTTGAAGTGCTCGGGGACTGTTTTAGCATAAAAAAAACCAAGTGTGTACCCGAAACGTAAAAAAAAGGGATTCAACGAAAAGCCGAAATTACTTGCTGTTTGGACAGCAGCAGTAGGCTAACTTTGAAAAATCGCCATAATTTGTGGAAATTGAATTAGAGGATGGAAAAAATATGAATTTAAAGCTTATTGAGTCTAGTTTCCCATAAAAGAAACAGTGTAAGCAATGGAAATGTAAATCGTGAGTTATAATAAACTTTGTGAGACAATGTCAGATTGAATTCTGTTTCCCCTATTCTGACTTTGGAAAATCATCAAAAATTGGATAAAAATAATTAGGGGTTAAAATTTACATGCTTAAATTATTAATGAGTCTATTTTCAATAGAAATAAATGGAAACATCATCCAAATTTTTTACTAAGATATAATTAATTTTTAGCAAAGAAGGGACGAAGCTGTCAGACAGCAGAACAAGGGTAACTTTGAAGATTTTACTGTACTTATTGGTTGAACCAAAAATTTTGAAAATTTTATGGTAAAAAGGTATTTGAGTTTAGTTTCAAAAAAAATCAAGCAAATCTTAATTAAAAATTCTGTAGCTCAAGATATAAATAATTTAGTAACAGTGACTCAAGTAGATAGCTTTGAAGGAACATATAAGTAAATAGTAAAAAACATATATGAATAATTAACTAGCACGGGTTA
The DNA here is from genome assembly GCF_007990345.1 of Gossypium hirsutum. Taxonomy (NCBI): domain Eukaryota; kingdom Viridiplantae; phylum Streptophyta; class Magnoliopsida; order Malvales; family Malvaceae; genus Gossypium; species Gossypium hirsutum. Next base: position 9,426,177 of record NC_053442.1, on the reverse strand, counting down.
CATTAAAAATAGATCACGTGACCAAGGCCAATTTGGGCCGAGTGGGCCACATGGGCATGTGAGCCCATTTTTCTGAAATGTTCTATAAGGTTGCACGGGTCGACCAAGTCGACTGTGGACCTACTGTAGGGTCGGTAAGCTTTACTTAGACCCCTATATGTGTGATCTGTCAATCTGATTTCTATACCGAGCATGACTTATGAAATTTGTATGTATGTACTATTAATTGCATAATGGCATGACATATTTTGTATGTTGCATTACATCGGGGTGGGTTGATGATATTTGGAGGAAGTGTCTGAAAGGCTATTAAGCCTGTTATCTGGTAGCTCAGCTGCAACCTTCTGACTATGTGCCGCATTTCGGTACAGTATGGTGTGTAGGGATGGGTGGGTTGATTTAATCCCCACATGGTGTGTAGGGTTGGACGGAGATGGTGTGTAGAGGCTGGTGGGTAGAATTCTGATTTATTGTATCTGCATTCTGTATCTGATATGGGTAAAGGCCCTAATGTATTTTCTAAGACTGTATTTGAATGGGCTAACGCCCAAACTGATTCTGTGATGGGCACAGGCCCCAGAATGTATCTAACTGAATTCTGTTGATTATCTGTATGCATGTTTTCTGTGGGGATTACACACTGAGTTTGCGAAAACTCACCCTTTCTCTATTTAATCTGTACAGGTAATCCCCAAACTTAACCGGTCAGTGAAGAAGAGGACTCGACAGTGGCCACACGTAAAATTTTAGACTGTTTTCCGTTAATGCCTAGAATTTATTACTTAGTTGGGGTTTTTGATGTATCTTCTAGACCATGGACTAGTTGGCTTTAAATTTGGGACTTTATACTGTTTTGATGGATTTTTTTCTAAAACTACAACTTCACAAAAACACGGTTTTTTTCTAAAAACTAAGGTTTTTTGTAAATAGAAAATATTTTCCCTAAATTAATTAGTTACAGAAGCTTCCACTAAGAGACAAGTTTTAAAGCAAATCAACTAGTTTTTTTTCGAATTAAATAAAAGCTAACTTACTATAACGGTTTTTAAACTCGACAATCTTGTTTTCAAATCCCTTTCCATGTGACATCACCAGATTCGGCCATAACGTCTAGGTTGGGTTTGGGGTGTTACAAAAAGTATACCACGATCCCCCTTAAGAAAACCTTATGAAAAAACTTACTTTATGGAATGTTAACGCTTCTAAAAAGATTTACATAAACCTCCTATAAAATCTTAAACACATAAGGCTTGACAAAACAGATAGTCCCCACAAGATCATTGTTTTCTAATAGAACATCAATTATATGATTTTTAAAGCTTTTTTCATCTATATTTTGTCCTTCGATAAACCATTTTTTAGAGAAGGCTAAATACTTGTTGGTACAATAATGAGTAACAAATGTTTGTTTCTTCAGTTTGAGAAGAGCAACTTCTTCCTCTCTTGCTTTGGTAATGGCTTCATCAAGCACTGAAAGTACCCCAACCTCTTTTAATTGTTTATTCCTTTACTTGGAAGAGAGATGAATATTGTGCTTTTTTCTTTTCTAGCCATTCCAAAAAAAAAACTAGCCATTTTAGTAGAACATTTTCATACCAACTTTTATTAGACTTAAAAGCAAAGGAATCTAAATATGTTTCCCAACTAGTTCGTAATCTCGTAAGGCACGTGGAACAACAAGGGTTTTACCTATATTAGGAGGCTTCTATGCAACTTTGATCTAAGACCCCTTGATAGTTGCATGTTGCTATTCAATTTCCTTGGTCATAGAGGAAATAGTTCTCCTATGCACCATTGGAGTAGTGGCCTCTACAATGGTCACTATTATTATCACTAGATCTTCTTCTTTATTTTTATTAGGTGTAGTAGACTCACCAACATTGACAAGCTCAGAAATAAGGTTTTCAGAAACATCAAGTGCATGCTCAATAATGTTAGTAACAAACTTAAATGCATCATTAGCAAGAGTCACAAATATGGTAGTTTTAGTTGTAACAACATTAATAATAAAATCATGAATTAAAGCATTGGTAGTACCTTGATGGGTAATGATATTAAACAAAGCCTCTATTTTTTCTGTGGCATGGGAATATGTTTCAAAATGGTAGATTATCCAACAATCAATCGATCTCTTCTATGACTTGCATTGTCCTAGCAGATAGTTATACTTTCATCACCTCTACATTTATAGCCCTAGATGTAACTTCTTCCCCTTTCTTAAGTCATTTTTTAAGTTTATTAAGTTCTTCAACAAACTTTTGAGTATCTTCATCATTGTTAGGAGTAGTGGCCGTTATGTTCGAAACTGCATTTGACACTCTTTCATCTTCTTCTTTAGCAACAAGTTCAGTAACACCATCATTGATTGTAATATTAAAAGACTCTATTATCTTCTGAGTCAAGTCTTGTAGACTTTGAAAGCTTTGTTATTATTTGAGTATCCCATCCCTCTTCATACTTTGCATCGAACTTGCATTGGTATAATCAATCTTTAAGAATTAACTGATGCTTCTAAATACATAAAAGTACTTGACATTTGGCTTCCTTCCTTTCTACATCTTGTAAGGTTTCATATGAGTCTTTAGCCTTAGAAGAACCCTTTTAATAGCATAAAATGTTGCATTCACAGCCTCAGCCCAAAATCTGTGAGCAATCTTTTTGTTGTTCAACATGGCTTGAGCCATCTCCTGTATGGTTCGATTCTTACTTTCGACCACTCCCTTTTACTATAAAGTTTAAGTGCAAATAATTCATACCTAATTCCTTACTGCATCTCGGTGTGCGTGCACTAGGGTTGAAAAATATGCAATTGAATCTAGAATTATAGTGAGATACCTGCAAGTGAATAGGTAAAATTTTAATATAGTTTTACAACGAAATACTTCGAAAGTATTCCAAAGATCGTACCCAAGGGAGGTTTATTTAAACTAAATTAACAGTAAAGACGAAATCACACTAACCTAAGTCTAAATAGCTACTGATTTACTCATCATATTACAGTTAACGCTAAATTTGAGAAATTACATACGAAGAACTAAATTGCATAAAGTACGAAAGACCAAATTAACAATCAGATTAAGCAGACAGAAGAGTGATTAACTTTCGTGTTCATGATTAACTTAGATTCAGGGGTTTTTTTTCTAATTAATTAAAAACTAACCTAGTTAATATCTTTCCGCCTATAACTAAATTAATTAATCGACTTAATTCACTTATCTTTCAACCTGATGAATTAAATCGAGCTAAGTTGAACTGGTGCTAAGTAGAATACCCTTTCAATCTCATCTACCTAAATTACTTCCTAAAGTCGTCAATTCTAGGGTTTGATCATATTCAACCTAATTCAACTAACCAATGTACGAACCCTAAACCCAAGCTAACCACTCCCACTTTGATCAATCAACCTTCCTAACATTTTAGTTACCATCATTCTAGTTGCAGAAATTCCTACCCAATTACAACACATTAAATTAAATGTAAAATTAAAAGAGAAGGCAAAGATTTGCTCAAGAATCAGAAGATACGAGAGTTGCGATTTGATGAATGGTGGTTGAACCCACGAACGATGTTTTGATTGTTGATTGGAGTGAAAGCATAAATAGTAAATAAAATAAACGAAACAACAAATTAAACTAGAAAGAAACTTGAATTGAAAATAACAAAGTGTTGAACAAATAAAGAAATCTAGAAATCTAGTCTTAAAACCCTAAACAATCTTGTAAAAGAACTAACAATGAACTAAAAATGACCTCCTAATCTGTTCTTTTGAGCTAATATTTATAGTTTTAATGTATTATGACCTAATTAGGTAAATTACAAGTTGTTTGATAGGTCAATTGAGGTTGTGCAGACGAAACACCCTTGCAAAATTATTGGGTCTGTTGAGCTGGTGTCATGACATCTTATAGTCAGTGTTGCGACTTTGTTGGTAGGATGCTTGGCCTTTAGGACCCAGGATGAATGTTGCAACTTCGTCTCCAGTAGCTTGCCTCATGGGTTTGGGTTGGAAAATTGGCTAAGTGTTAAGGCTTGCTTCAATATCGCGACTTCCTCCTTGAATGTTGCATCATCCATGGTAGTCCATTGACTCCTCAACTTAGGTTATTGTCTTGCACACTCAATCAACTTATTAGTTATTCCTTAGGCCCGAATCGACTTAAAATGTTATAAAACAATACAAAATCTCAATTTATTCAACGTAAACTTAAAACTAAATAACTAAAAAACAGGCATAAAAGATATAAAATGACTTGAATACAAGCTCCTTAAGTAGTGAAAAGAGCTTAATTTTCCATAATAAAATTATGGCAGATCAATTCCTTCTTCACAAAATTTTAAAAAATCTTCATTCTTGAACTCACAACCATGATCCAACACAGTCAATTTGGATTACCTTTCTAGTAATATCAATAATTGCCTTAAGTATGCAAGTATGCTTTCTTGTACATAGCTCTCGATAAACCTGACAAACAAATCCAAGCTAATGCGAATATGGTTGAGACATAATAGAGCCTATGGTTGCATTGTTAAATATTTGACCAAAGATCATTCCAAGGTCATTTGAAAGCACTTTCATAAAATCTTCTTTCAATCAAAACTTTGCTAAGTAATATTTGTTCTCTAAATCCATTAATTGGAAGTGTTGGATTAGCTTCCATAGGGTGTAGCATTTGATCAATGAGGCATTGAGACTGATTTTTCTCCACAATAGTTTGATAATGTCTATTTGAGACATACTCTTCTCCATTAACCATGGACCCTATTTGAGAAATTTATGGATGAGATTCCATCCTCAATTCCAATTATCACATCCCATCCTTTAGTTTGAAGTTGTAACAGCCCGATTTTGGCCCTAATCAGAATAGTGGTTTCGAGACCACAAATCTGAGTCTAAAAAATATTTTTAATATTATTTTCTCTGTTAATCATGTGTGAATTTACATGTGTGAAAGGTTTGTGAATTAATTTTATTGTTTGTGTGTTTAATTTAATAAAAGGACTTAATCGCGTAAAATGTGAAATTAACTAATTAATATGTAAAGTGCTACCTTGCTAATGTCTTTATAATGTGAAGTCCTTAATAGGAAATTTGGCCATTTATTTAGATAGTGGATGACATTATGTTATAATATGTATAGTTTTTATATTATTTATAAAGCTTATAATATATATATTATATTATATTATATTATATTATATTATATTATATTATATTATATTATATTATATTATATTATATTATATTATATTATATTATATTATATTATATTATAAAGTTATTATGATAATGATAATAAAAAAAGAAGACAAACATTAAAGAGGCCATTATCACCTATTCTTGGCCGAAACTAAAAGAGAAAGAAACTAAGAAACAAGCTAGGTATTCGACACTTTCAAGTTTTGATTAAGGTATGTATTTTGTTGGGTTTTTAATAATTTTTATATTTTTGAGATCGTTGCTTTGAATACTTCAAAACTCATGTCTTAATTTTGTGAATTGTGGATGGTTTTGATATGTCACATTGATGAATGTTTGAGTTTCATGATGTTAGTTGATAAAATATGAAATATAAGTGTTAGATTAACATGTTTTGTCTTTGAATTTTTGGTGAATTTGAGTAATTAGGGCTAAATTGAGAAAATAAATTTTTGAGGGACTAAAATGCGAAATAAATGAAATGCATGAACTTGTATGAATACAAGGAAGATTCGGCCTAACTATGCTGTTGTGAAATTTTGTGTATTTTGTGTTTTATGCAATAAGGACTAAATTGTAAAAAAGTGTAAAATATCAGGGGCAAAATGGTAATTTTCCCATTTATGTTTTTTTGGATTAAATTGAGTGAATTGTGTGTTAAATTAGTTAATTTTGAACTTATTTAGATCAAGAACTGAAGAAAATAGAATTAGATCGAGGGAAGTCGAAAGTAGTCGAGTAGTTGATTTCGTCCGTCGATATCCGAGGTAAGTCTATAAGCACATAAATGTTGTTAAATTTGAAAATGTATAAATGTTATTTGTTGAATTGAATTTTTTGGATATATATGTGTATTGGCCGAATGTGTGATAAGCCAGGAAATTTTATTTCGTGTTCGATTCGATCGAGATATGTTGTCCAAAAGCCTCGTACGAACCCTAGGAATAGTTAGGATACATATGTCATGACATAGGATTCTGGTATGTGTTTTCGTGTAAGACCACGTCTAGGACGTTGGCATTGTACGAGCTTTCTAATTATTCGTGTATCTTTTTTAATTCCGAACGGTTCAACGGGCAATGTTAAGTGAAGACCGAAAGTGAAATCGAAATAATAATAGTGTTCAGGTATGTATTTATATCATGCTATGGAATTAAGGTAAATTTTATATTGAATTGATGATACAAAGTTATTTGATATATGAACAATATGTGAGCATGTTCGTGCTTATAAGTGATTCGGTAGTATAAGGAGATTTGGCCTATTATTATAGTTTTTGAATTATAAATCGTTAAGTATACAAGTATTTGAGTATTTGTGCAATAAGCTTATAAAGTTAAATGTTTACTTTTATTTGATTTGGTTGGCTTGGTAAAGTGGTTTGATATTAATGTTAAAATGAATAATGTTTGTTTACGACTTACTAAGCTGCAAAAGCTTACTGTGCATGTGTTCTTGTTTACCTTTGTTTTATAGATTTAGAAGTCACGATACGAGCTCGGGGATCGTCAGCAAAGTCTATCACATTATCGACATCTTTTGGGTATTTTGATAAAAAAAATTTTGAACTTGATATTATGATATTATGGCATGTATAGGCTTGCTTATGTTTTTGGTTAGTTTTGGAACATGTATATAAATGGCCATGCGAAAATGGCTCATCTTCTTTTGATCAAATTTGGTGTTTATGTATATGGTCTTTATGGTCATTGAAATGGAGTTAATAATTATTCATATTTGATTATGGTATAAGCTTGTGATATGAAAATAAATGTGATATATATATAGTTTGGACATATTAAATTTGGTTAAATGATTAGTACATGTATACTTGTTATGCATTGGACGATAGATTGATTGGTTATGTGTTGAACTAAATTACTGAATGTATATATATTGTTGCTAAATGAAATATATGTGTGGATAGATACTAGCAAGTATATTATACTTGTATGGTGTAATTTGGCTTTTGGTATTATATAGATTCGGTTATGATTTATAAGTATAGAGCTATGTTTAATCCATACACCTTTGATAATTAGTTTGAAATGATATTGTTAATTATGTATATTCGACTATGGTATGAGTTTTTATATATGTGCATATTGAATTTGGTTTAAGAATTTAGCCTTAGCTTGTTATACATGTAATAAAATTGCCGTGATTATGTTTGTGTGTATAAATTTTGGTTAAGTAAATTTATGTTTAACTTGTTATTATGTTTTGACAGTGGGTGATGAATTAAGTTACGAATATAATAAGTATAAATCTTACATGGAAATGTGAAAGTGTCAAGCCACTAGCTGAATTATTTGATTTGTAATGGATGGTATATTATATGTATATGTTTATAATAGCTAAGCTTCATTAGGTTAAGTTTAAGTTTGAATATATTTATATATATTTGGCCTCATAGGTATTTGCCAAATTCGGCTATTATGTGCTTGTATATTTGGTTAAGTGAGCTATTAACTCGTTAAATTTATAACTTGGTTAGCATATTCGGTTATAGTATTTGATTAAAATAAGTTCGGTTATATTTTTTTATAATGTGCTAAGGATTAAATAATTTATATGCAATGACCTAATATGCTTATGTTGACTATATGGGGATGGTGAAATATGGATGGCTGAATATGTCTAGGTTATTTGAGTTAGGTTGAAATGGTAAAATGTGCACTTTTAATTTGCTTGAATGATTAGTATATGTACTTGAATTAATTATTAAGCATGTAAATTTGTTATACTTGATTTGTTTCATTTTTGTTTATGCTTTATAAAAACATATTTTATATATAGTGCATTATTCGGTTGTGTATAAAAAAATTCATAAGTTAACTAAAATTTAAAATAAGCTTTGTGTCCGGTAATGTCTCGTAACCCCAATCCGGCGACGGACACGGGTTAAGGGTGTTACAGAAGCATTCACAATCAAAAGAATTATTGATAGACTATGGTATTGTTGAAAAATTGAGCAATTTTTTGCTTGAAAGACATTTTAGAACTGTTAGATGCCTCCCTTGATATAGTGTTTTTTCTTTTAACTCACCCCACCCTCCACATTCAAGTAGCAATAGTGAAAAGAGCATTTTAATAAAACCTATGGTGAAGAGAGCCATTAGTTGTTGCATGGATGAAAAGCTTGCCTTCAAAATATTATTACAACCATGTCTCAAAGTATACAAATAAATTAAAAAACAACTCAAATGCGGGTTCCACTTGGGAACTATGTCACCAAAACCTTATGGAAAGTGCCATCTAAAAAAACAAACAAAGCCAATTTGGCACGGGGTAACATGCAATTCGTATGGCCCTTGGTTTTTATTTATGGAACTCTTTTCTTGTGATTATTTTTTTGCTCAAAACAAACTACACTCATCATTAAACAAATTATTAATACATAGGCGAATAAGATAGGTATATTTATATCTATACTTTGACTGAATTTGATCCCACAAATTAATAACTTAAAAAATTACATTAAAATTCATCTAAAAATTTATACAAGTTTTGATTTATTTAATTTCACTTTGGGCTTGATCTTAACTCAATTATGAATTTACTAAAAGTTTCTTTTTTTTTTATAGAGAAGTAAATATTATTTTAAAGATTTCTATATAAAATCTAAAAAATGTATACATGTAATGAGATTTGAATCCAAAATATCGTAAAATTTATTCTCTCAATTTATTATCTCAACTAAAAATATAGTTAATATTTATATCAACTAATTATCGTATGATATGATTGAAGTTCAATTATATCAAAGTAAATATATATATAAATTATTATTATAAACCCAATCATTTTTTAAAGGTTAAAATTATTAAAATAAAAGTGTAAGAAATAAATTTGAAATGAATTTTTTTAAAAATATTTAAATTTCTTAAACCAAGCACAGCTTAATACCGGTACTTTATATAGTCGTTTTTATATTTATCATTCCTCTTTCTCTCTCTCTCCAAGGCCGTTCCTGTATAGATTTGAGTGACCTTGGTTGGGTTTTGGGGATTAAGGTCAGCTTTCTTGATCTGGGTTCTTTCGATTAACTTCCTTTAATAGTTGTTTTTTCTTTTAATGTTGTTTCAATGTGCATTTCGTTTTCTTTTTTGCTGTACTTTTTTTTATATTTCCCCATTGTCATTTGTCTCTGTTCAATTTTAAGAATTTGATGTGAAATTCTGATCTGGGTTTGCAGAACTCGTAGTTGGATTTGATGTGAAATTCTTTTGATATGGTAATGCATGCACTTTATCGTACTGAACATAGAATTTTAAGCTTTTTAGGGTGTAAAGTTCCGGGTTAAGGATCCGCCGTTATTTTTCTATCCATTACTTTCCCAGATAATTTTAATGTCATTCATAAATATGATTTCCGCAGTTCATAAGCGAATAATTATTATATAAGCATAATGCTGATAAAACCCAGTTAATCTCTTAGAAGGGTTAAAATCGTTGGCCAAAATAAGGGATAAAATCAATAACTATTTAGGAAAAGGAAAGGAGAGAGACCATGTAAAAAGTTCTGGTTCGACTTTACCTTCTATATTATTTTTGGTAATCTTTCATGCCATTTTATGGTCTATGTTTGGTGTTTGTGGCCGTTCCTCCTAATAATATCGTCTCTAAGTTTTGAACCCATGTTCTCTCCTCGGAGTGTATTGTGCTTTTACCATTACACCCAACATTTGTTGGTTAATTTTACCTTCTATTTGTTTTGCCGGCTGTCTTTCTTGTTGGTTTTGAATTGTCTTTTCCTTTTGATTCCCGTTTTTGTGTTTGATGTAATACAGTGAGTTCAGTGTTTAACAGGTAAAATATGACTGATTCAAAACCATTGCAACCATTGATCCCATCATCGTCTCGGAAGCTACCTGATTTTAAGAAATCGGTTAAGCTAAAATATGTGAAGCTTGGGTACCATTACTTGATCACCCATGGAATGTATCTCTTCCTTTCCCCTCTTGTAGTTGTAATCACTGCACAACTCTCAACATTTTCTATCCTGGATCTTTATGATCTTTGGGAGCATCTTCAATACAATCTCATATCTGTCATCATCTGCTCGACTCTTCTTGTTTTCTTGTCAACCCTCTACTTTCTCACTCGTCCTCGTCCTGTTTACCTTGTCAACTTTGCTTGCTATAAACCAGATGAATCTCGGAAATGCCCCAAAAGGATCTTCATGGATCGGTCTCAATTGGCTGGTACCTTCACAGAGGAAAATCTTCAGTTTCAGCGTAAGATTCTTGAAAGGTCCGGGCTTGGCGAGGAGACATATCTTCCAGAGGCTGTCCTCAATGTTCCACCTAACCCATCAATGACAGAAGCCAGAAAAGAAGCTGAGATTGTTATGTTTGGTGCTATTGATGAACTTTTGGCTAAGACCTCCGTAAAACCCAAAGACATTGGAATTTTGGTTGTGAACTGCAGCTTGTTTAATCCAACGCCATCTTTGTCTGCCATGGTTATCAACCATTACAAGCTTCGAGGGAATATTCAAAGCTACAATTTGGGAGGAATGGGCTGTAGTGCTGGTTTGCTCTCAATAGATCTTGCAAAGAATCTACTTCAAGCCCATCCGAACTCCTATGCACTGGTTATCAGCATGGAGAACATCACCTTGAACTGGTACTTCGGAAATGATCGCTCAAAACTTGTTTCAAACTGCTTATTCAGGATGGGAGGGGCGGCAATACTGCTCTCTAACAAACGCTCTGACAGAAGAAGATCCAAATACCAATTGGTTCACACTGTTCGCACTCACAAGGGTGCGGATGATAAGTGCTTTGCTTGTGTTACACAGGAAGAAGACTCTGCAGGAAAGATTGGTGTTACATTGTCAAAGGATCTCATGGCAGTTGCTGGTGATGCTCTAAAGACCAACATCACCACATTGGGGCCTCTGGTTCTTCCGATGTCTGAGCAGCTGCTTTTCTTTGCTACATTGGTTGGAAAGAAGCTTTTCAAAATGAAGATCAAGCCTTACATTCCAGATTTCAAGCTAGCTTTTGAACATTTCTGCATTCACGCTGGAGGAAGAGCTGTTTTGGATGAACTGGAGAAGAATTTGCAGCTCTCCGAATGGCATATGGAACCATCAAGAATGACTCTCTTCCGATTTGGCAACACCTCAAGCAGTTCTCTGTGGTATGAATTGGCATATTCGGAAGCTAAGGGTAGGATTAGGAAAGGGGACAGAACATGGCAAATAGCATTTGGTTCTGGATTCAAATGCAACAGTGCTGTATGGAAAGCTTTGAGGACCGTAAATCCAGCAAAGGAGAAAAACCCATGGATGGATGAGATCCAGAATTTCCCAGTTGATGTTCCAAAGGTATCATCCATCTAATTTCGAGACTTGCTGCTGTTGTGGTAAAATTTTCATAACATAATGAGTGGTAGTTTCAGCATTGACTAAGTAAATCTTGCATTTAGATATCTGGTTTCAAGTATAGCTTGAGTGGGATTACTAATGTGTAACAAATTAGGGATGCATTGATTTGAGGGTGTTATGGAAAAACCATCAGAGCTTTTTTTTTTTTTTACCAATATCACTGCATGAGAGGCCTGGGATATGTATCAAGATTTCATCGTATGATCCAGAGATTGAATTGGAATGAGAAATAACTCAAATTTGGTTGATCTTCAATTCAATTGATTTATGTAGCCAACGCTTTGATTATTAACTGTGGTTGATTAAGTTAGCTTATGCACCCACACTTAGCCTCCACATGCCTTGGAACGATAATCATCTCTAAAATTTGATCTTTGGACTCATCAGGGGCTGCGGCCAACTGACCGTGGAACATGCAATTTTATCATAAAACGTTCCCTGAGCTAATAATAAATCCATTGCTTTCTGATAGACTTGGCAAGCAGTAAGACATTATAGTGTAGTCCTTGGATGACTTGTGGATGTGAGTGATCACACCAACACCATAAATTTAAAGTATAGATGTCATTACTACTTTTTACAAAACATTAGTCCAAGTTTACATATATATCAAATTCAAAACTAGAATTTATGCAAAAATAGAAAAGAAAGTCTGATATGAAAAACTATGTTGAAGATGTTGGCTGAATGCAATTATGCCTGCAGACTGCTCGATATTATCACCCTCTTGTTTACTCTTTCTCCTTGGTCTTGCCCTCTTCTGCAATATGGAAGCCCCCAATCTTCCGCGAAACTTCTTCCACTGATACCTTCACCTTTCCAACTGATCCGTTTGCTGCATGTGATTTGGTTTCTTCATGATCAGTCAAAGGGCCTGTCTGCCATATTCTGATAGTTCCATCCTCGGATCCTGAGGCATATGATTCCCCTCCTGGTGAGAAACGTACACAATGTACAGGACCGTGATGACCCTTGTTGCATGCTGCACACCCCCGATGTCAATCAGTCATGGGGAAAAAATGGAAACTAAAAACATGAGATCACATATGACATGTGGATTCAAGCACCAAATCTATTGTGCAAAGCCACATATTACGTTTGAGAACATACCTGTCTCATCTCCGGTGTGGAAATCAAAAACACGAACCCACATATCTTCTCCTCCGGCAATGAATTTATTTCCATATTTTGGTTCCAATGAAGCCGATTCAACCGTGCAAGGCATGTTGTAGCTCTTTACCAACCCAAAGCTGAGTAAAGGCATAATGCAAAGATCAATTAAGAGTAGATATTCTCGCACAACAATCAGACCAATCTCAGTTGAAGTTGGAACTTACTGGCCTGCATCCCAGAACTTAACTGTAGCTCCATCTGCAGTTGTAATATATCGGCCATCTTGACTCACTTCAGCACTGGTCACAGGTGACTTGGTCTCTAGTGTTTGAACTATTTTACCACTCCTTACATCCCATAATCTGTACAGCCAGTAAGAAATTCAGAAATAGGAGAGGGCAAAGATGCCATAACCATGACAAACATTACACTAGGTTAATAACAACATATGAGATAAATTTGACACAGTTATATACCCTGTAAAAATGCTTTAAATTAACTAAAAATTTACTGAATCAACAAGCAGGCATCTGGACTGCAACTACTTATATGTCGTGTGCTATTCAGCTTTCTCCCTCCCTCTGAAATAAGCTTACATACAAAAGTTAAAACTGTTGTCCACTGAAATTCATGCATCTACAGATTTGGTCTCAAACCCTCCAACTAAAGTGTCATGGTATCCAAACAGGTAATAGGAATCGATACTAAATAACAACAAAAGCAAGCAAAATGCTTTCTTTTAAAGAACAATGAACTACATATGCTACAGAAGTTACATGAAAGAACCTCTAAACGAGGGAGATGGATACCTGACACCCCCCATATCAGTGCAAGAACTTAATAACGTCTGATCACTATGCATCCATGAAACCGTTCTGACTGATCCAGGAGATTTGTCTACTTCTCTCAGAGGTGCTTCTGGATGATTCAAATCATAAATACGGAGGACTTTCTCTCTTCCTCCAGTCAAAAGAAGGCGTGTATCCTGATTCAAAATCAGAAACCCTTGAATGAGGTGAATAACAAGCAAGAAGTAAAACAGGCAATAACAATTAGAGTTCTTGGCCAAAATTTAATATTGGGTACAAAGAAATCAACAATTCCACAACAGAACTTAACTAATGATGAGCAAAAGGCCTTTAAGAAAAACTGAAAACTAGTGCTATTTTCAGATAAGATAGAACAATGCACTATCTTTTCAATAATCCCAACATTCACCATGACTCCTATGAGTATGACTTCATATATGGACAAATTTACGCAAGTCAATTCAGAATGTCTTTATTTATGATTTTCCATGTTAATATGATAGTATCAACAATTACGGCTTTAATAGTGGAGAAATGGTCCACCTATATCTGTAATAGCAAAGAAGGTAGAGGTTCCTTCGTATTCTAATAAATTCCTTACAAGAATAACAAAATGAACAAAAATATTATGATAATTGTGACAAAAATTCATTGCATGTTGACCAGGCCTTCAGAAGTCAAAACATAGTTTAAATTTCCTTGTCAAGGCAACCAAATAAACTAAAGATCAAGAGAAGCCATTAAATGTTGCACTACTAGCTTGCATTTAGAAACAATCAGTACTACTCACAAGAACCACAGAGGTTATCTGTAAGCAATTAAAATTACTTTCACATAGTAATAATGACAAAAAGGGTAACCTAGAAAGCTGTTCAACAACCTGCCTAATATATCGTATAAATATCCTTTTATCAAAAGAACGATGATTCACGAACCCACATAAGCTGTTCACATTTCTAACACCATATCTTTCTTTAATTTGCCCTACCATATTCCACCATGTATCAACTAGACTAGTTCATCCAAGTGAAAGCTTAAATGGAATGAAAAGCACCGAATTTACCTCAGAAAAAGCACAAGCTCGAACTATATGCTTATGCTCAAATGAGTGCAATATGTCACCTGTTAGTGCATTCCACACTTTCCTGCACAAAAGAAATGGCATTTCACAAGATCTATCAACCTTTTATCAATGAACAACCCCATAAAGAAACAGCAGTTGAAACAACATATACTGTCCAAGATTCCAAGTTAAAATATCTCAATTCAAACTATAGCAGCAGGAGATTGAAGCACGAGCAGTTATGTAGGGTAAGCAAACCATTATTAAAAGTATTGTCCACTTTTAAGTGATAGTACATTTTTTGAGAATCAATAAGCAACAGCAGATAGAAAATCGTATAGAGCAGGCACAAGAAAAGCAACAATACAAATTGGCAATTTATAGTGAGATGTTCAAAGACCTCCCGTATTATATACACAATCTGCATATATATGCAATCACAAACAATAAACAAACAAACAAACAACTTTTAGAGTACAAAAACATATAGCAAATAACAGCGATCAAGAATGAATAACTACGCAGTAAAGTCGGCAGAACCAGAAGCAGCCCGTAAAGCGTTTGTATCCAAGCAAACACTCCACACTGCTCCCTTGTGTCCTTCAAACGTTCCTATCCAATCTCCAGTTTCACCATTCCTCAGCATGGGACTGGAATCTGAACCAGGCAAATAAAACATCATTTTTATGAGCATGAGATCAATATCAATTTATCCCTCTAAAGAACTACATATCTTTCATTGTTCTATGGAAAATTAAGGTCTTAACATTATAATGTACTAATAGCCACCACTTATATTCATATAATGATTTATATAATCAAATCAATCAAATATACACTACAAATAAGCCTAGAAAGGGATTAAAAAGTGGATTTAAGACAATCAATTACTTGTATATAAACCCCTTTCCAGAGACAATAAATAAACAACAAAATCATAATGCATTTTACAGAAGAACAAAAATCAGAGACCAAGTAAATACTAAATAGTAATTACCTTTGCTGGCACTAATGAGAAAAAAGCCATCTAGAGTGACAGGACTATAAAAGAGATCCACAACAGGACGTGAATGGCCATGACATACAAGTGGGACCGCAATCTTTTTCTTGTCCATTTTCCTTCTTTTTTTACTTCTTACAAACCAAACACCAATGGAGAAAAAACAAAAGAAAAGAAAACCCTTTTTTGATCACAAAACAAAACAAGAGAACAACCTTACAATCCTTAACAAATCTACACAAACCCAAAGAATAAAAAAAGACAAGTTGGGTTTTTTTTTTTTTGCCTTTCTTTTGGGGATCAAAATGTAAAGGAGTGGCGGTAGTTTAATACAGGTGAGAAGAGTCTATGATTAATGAATCCCGGGCTCTGATGCGAAAACGTTAAGAGGGAAAAATGAAACAAATGGGATACAGGCACAGAGCAATGAATATAAAAGGGGCGTGGCTAAGGCGCAAGGGGGAACCTGCTATGGATGTCATCTTATAGGCTGGCTTTCCAGTTTACTTAATCCACTAATTCCAACTTTCTATTTTTAAGGTAGAAAAGAGATGGTATATACTTTATCCGCACTGAGCGGAAGGTTGCTGAAAGTTCCACTTCGCCCTCATTGTTTTGAAAAAAATCTCCCACTTATCATTTTCTCTGTTCTTCATTTTAGAAGTTTATAGGAATCAGAATTAGAATAAATTTAATATGAATGACTATGAGTTGAAAATAGAAATATATCCTAAATTTGGATTTAAATAAAATTAAACATAGAATAATGTAAAAAAAATCCAAATATGTCAAAGCCTCATTAACATGTTGTTATCAATTATTCAAATATAAGCATTAAATTTTACTAAATCAAAATTGTTTTATTTTGTAAGGAAATTTCAAAACATACAATATATTATATATTTTTATTAGATATATAAATATTTATATTTTTAAATAGACAAGGCTTTCATTATTTTTTTTGTAAATAATTCTCTAAAGTGTTTAATTATTTTTATAAATTATTTTGAATCTTTATATATATATCATTTTAATACATATAAATGACCCACGTCATGTTCTAAGCCTAACTAAAAATTTTAAAATCTTTGAAGGCTTTAGTGAGAATTTTCATAAATTTTGGTAAGTCTAGTAAAAACTTTCAAAATTTTTAGAGGTTTTATGAAAATTTTAATAAATAAAAAGTTTGAAGAGCCTAATAGAAATTTTTAAAATTTTTCAAAGGTTTAATAATAATTTTTAAAAATTTTAGGAGGTTAATTAAAATTTGCTAAAAAATTTAAGGGTATAACTAAAATTTTCAAAAACTTTGGGGTACTTTAATGAGAATCCGCCTCTGTTCTAATTGGCTCTGTCATGTGATATGTTGTCAAAGTTGCAACAAGTCTGCTGTTGTTTTTTTTTAATGCCAAAATAAAATTTTAAGTATAGAAATGGACAAAAGTGATATAATTTAGTGGTCCTTCTTTGGCATGGCGAAGAATCTGGTCGTCCCGTGGATTGTTGGAATCGGGTCTTCGTTGTCAGGTTGGTACTGGGCATCCTATAAATATTTATGATGATAAATGGCTCCCTCACCCATCTACCTGCAAAGTGCAAAGAGTTCAACATGACCTCTCTGTTTCTTTGGTCTCTGGTTTGGAAAGTGGATTTGTTGCCTTACCTATTTGATGCTAGTGAGGCAAACCTTATTATAGGCATGGATGATTTTCTGGTATGGCAGCATGATAGCTCGGGGGTCTATAGTGTTGGTTCAGGTTACAAGGTGCTTCTGGATTTGAGTTCTAATACATTGCAGGATCGTATGGATCAACATTTCTATAACAGGTTATGGAATTTAGAACTCCCTAAGAAGATTCTGCTTACAGTTTGTAGATTCTATAAGGGCTTTGTACCTGTTAAAGTTGCGCTGTCTGCTAGGCGGATTATTTCGCGTAGCTTGTGTCAATTCGCTTCTGAGACAGTTTCCCATATCTGCTTTGGATGCCCTCATACTTGCGCGGTTTGCCTATTGTTTGCAAGAATGGTGGTTTTCAGATGCTTGAAGATTTCAGTTACTATTCGGTGTCTTTAGTAAGCTCGTAATTTGTATGTCCACGAGGGTAAAAGGTTTTCACTTATTGAGATTGTTAAGTTGATATTGTCTCACCTTCAGGATCATTCCTTTGTTGGCACTGCTCCCTCTGTTGGACTCCCCCACCTTCTGGCATCTACAAGGTGAATTTTGACGTGACTTTCTGTGCCCCTTCGGGTATGGCTGAGATGACTCTAGTTCGTGTATGGGATGTGCATTCCCCTTTCGCGGCTGAGGCTATGTTTGCCATCCGTTCTATGATTTTCACTTATGACCAAGATGTCATATTAGAAGGTGGTAGTTTAACGGTCATTAAAAAGCTTTCTTCTACGGCCTGAGATTGATGGGTTTGCGTCTTTTGCCATGTTTGTGATGGAGCAAATCAGGCGGCTCACATTCTCTCAAAGTAAGATGTCTCAGCTGATGATGATGATCTTGTTTGGACCGAAGAGATTCGAGTGTGCATTGCTGGCCAGGTTCATCGAGACGGGATGGGTGTGTGCCTTTCTGAGGATCGAGCCTTGAAGGTTAATGGTATTGATATTTGCTTTTGTCTACAGATTTTCATATGGGGAGCTCTATGCAGACTGGTTTCGTTTATTGTTATGTACCTATTTAAAATTTATAGTTGATGTGTTATTATATTAAATTAGTTAATTATTATACAAATCATAATTTTTCATAGCATTTTTCTATCACACTTCTCAAAACTATTTTTGTTAAAAAGTATTTTTGAGAAGTACTTTTTAATTGTAATAATAATAGAGAATAAGTCATTGAGGGTATAATAAGTGGATCTATTTTTAAAAAAGGACTTATTTAATAAATAATAATAATATGAATGCACCTGATTTTTTTTTAGTTTTTATTTTTAAATTCAAACAGCAATGATAAAACTACGAAAACGATCTTAAAAAAAAATTTAAAAATAAAAAATCAGGTGCCGAGTCTTTAGTAATAGAAAAAATTGACAAGGCCCAACTACCGCGAAACCCATTAATATTTCACCCAAAACTGAGGCAAGACTTTGTAAATTGCATATATAACCCCAAACAAAAACACCATTTTAATTCCAATTCCAAATCAAAACTTGTTGTCAAAGAAAAATCCCCTTGTACCAAGTATCTGAGTGCCATTGTAGTTTCCAAAATCAAGAACCTAGAAGTAAACTCAAATGGCGACGGTCGCTATCGAGAGGAAGCAACAGGCATCTGCGGAAGAGATGTGCACCGCCAAGAGCGGTGCCAAGCAAGGGGAGGGCCTCCGACAATACTATCTTCAACACATCCACGAGCTCCAGCTCAATCTCCGCCAAAAAACCCACAATTTGAACCGAATCGAAGCCCAACGCAACGAGCTCAATTCTCATGGTACTTTAATACTAATATTTCTTGGTTTGCCTCCATTTATTTTCTTAGTTTCTTCTTTTGTTTTGTTTTTTTTAAAGAATAACAAATTGGCTTGTTTGAGATTGTCGATATGTGATGAGGGTTTTGTTGATTTTTATGGGATGTTGTTATCTTGGTGGTTTAATATGTGAGAAAACGGTGATATATGGTTGAATTAAGGTTAGTAAGGGAAGATGAATGTTATTGATTTGGTAAATTGTAGAAATTAAAGCGGTGATTCTATCTGCTTGCTACTTTGGGAGTTGTGTTGTCTTATTTGATAAATTTAAAAAGCAGCGGAACAAAGGATTATATAGGACTTGGAGGTTGTTTAATTCTGTTCTAGTCTAGATGTAAGAGTAATTATTGGTTATTTCAATGAAATATTTATTCTGATTCAGCACATTTTTAAAATTGTTAACTAGAATTGATAGTAGATTATGCAAATTTTTTGTTGAAATTTGAAGGCCTCGATTTTTGCAAGTAAAAACTGCAAGAAAAAGGCGTCATTTTATCTTGTCAATAAAATATACATCATAAATCCAATTTTCTTTTTCTCTAGGGTTGGAAACTATGTGTGGTTTGAAATAGAAAGCTCATACCAGTGCTCGTTATTTGTCATTGATGTGTAATGATCTATATATATGTTGCCACATGCTTTGTTGTTTACTAGATTAGTATACTTATGATTGGAAAGGGTGTGCGTATTTGACTATCATTGCATTTTTACTTGACGGTGCATCTTATACATCTGAAATTATTGTGCTGGTGGTTATGTGGCCTTCTTTTTAGCCTCTTCTTTATTATAGCATCAACTTGGAAACACACATTTGTAGAGCCTTGATATTCAGGGGTGGAACTTTTAAGATAATTTTTTCTTAAATTTGCTTCTTATGGTCTATTTGTTATATAAGTACTTAAAATGTTTGCACATTGGACGGTTAGAATGCTTAGAGAGGAACTGCAGCTGCTTCAGGAGCCTGGATCCTATGTTGGTGAGGTTGTGAAAGTTATGGGTAAAAACAAGGTTTTAGTCAAGGTATGTTATCCTTTTATCCTTCCTAGTTTTAGCTCTCTTTGACTTAATTAATGGGAACAATATCTTGTTATAGGCAGAAAACTTGATGTTTCAGTATTTAATCCTGGAACTAATTATTTTCTCATTCAGCAATCTATGGTGTGATTTAGAGTGTCATCAATCTTACTGGGCAATATTTTGAATTTGTTCTCTAGGTCCATCCAGAAGGAAAATATGTTGTCGATATTGACAAGAATATTGATATCACAAAAATCACACCATCAACAAGAGTTGCTTTGCGTAATGACAGCTATGTTCTCCATCTGATCTTACCTAGCAAAGTAGACCCTTTGGTTAACCTTATGAAAGTTGAAAAAGTTCCAGATTCTACATATGATATGATTGGTGGTCTTGATCAACAAATTAAAGAGATAAAAGAGGTTTGCTTTTGAACTTGCTTGATTTGTTCATTTATGGATTATCACTTTCTGTTTTTTTTTTCTTTTTAGTGTTATGGTTCATTATTAATCCCATATGCAGATGTGGGTTGGTTTAATTTTTTACACCTACTTTCTGGTATAATTTGTAGGTTATTGAACTTCCAATTAAACATCCTGAATTGTTTGAAAGCCTTGGAATAGCCCAGCCAAAGGTACTATTATTTTGCCAAGTGATATCTTTATGTTGATTTGTTTCTCATATGATTTCACTGTAAAACTAAATCTTGCTCCCTGTCATAAACTATAGGGTGTCCTGCTTTATGGACCACCTGGTACAGGAAAAACACTATTGGCTAGAGCTGTGGCCCATCATACTGATTGTACCTTTATCAGGGTTTCTGGTTCTGAATTAGTTCAGAAATATATCGGGGAGGGTTCTCGAATGGTTAGAGAACTTTTTGTTATGGCCAGGTAAGTTCTTCCTTGTTTGGTGTCCTTAATTTTAAACAAATTAATATGCGGATCATGTTATAGATACTAGCAAGGCAAAACTTATTATCTGGAATTATGCTTTAGCAAATAGCCAAATATTTTGTAGCATGAAACACAAAGTAGGGTTGCTTCTGTCTGATTATCTATCAAACTGTCATAGTTTTGCTTTGTATTTATTTAAGTGATTCCTCCTCATTTTCTCCCAGAGAGCATGCTCCATCAATTATATTTATGGATGAGATAGACAGTATTGGATCTGCTCGAATGGAATCTGGAAGTGGAAATGGTGATAGCGAGGTGCAGCGTACCATGTTGGAGCTTCTCAACCAGCTTGATGGATTTGAAGCATCTAACAAGATCAAGGTAGTGTATTAGTTACTTCACTGAAGTACTAATGTAATGAATTAGGGAGACCATTTTGTAGTTTGCATACTGACATTTTTTTTACTTCCTAACTTACTCTAATGAACAGGTTCTGATGGCCACAAATCGGATAGATATCTTGGATCAAGCTCTTCTTAGGCCAGGACGGATTGACAGGAAGATTGAATTTCCAAATCCCAATGAGGAGGTACTTAACATTGCATTTTCTGTTCATTGTTATGTTCCTGTGAGCATTTTAGTGCCATTAATCTTTTTTAGGTTAGGCCCATAGAAAGGCCACTCCCTCATTGCTACCTTGTTCTTACATATGTTTTAAAGAATAAAAGGTATGCACGGGTTGTATTTGAACTGAAAATATTGCACTCTGATGAGTTCATTTCTCAATTATTGCATTATTGTGTTATGTGTCAAGTTTTGTATTAGATCTAGTAAAGTTACTGTCTAGCAACTTCCTCTGTCATGTTCTGGCAGTTGGTGATTCCTTACGTGAATGATTTTTTAATCTCTTATTGTGTTGTTGCTCATGTAATGCTCTGCCACTGACCAAATAGAAGATTCTTGACATTTTAGACTTTGTCTATACAGGCAAAAGTTTCAGTGAGGTAGTTGTTAAGGTTCTTTTGTCATTGTGATCAATCTTTTCTCGGTATCCTGAAGAATCTGCAGGGAATAAGAGCAATCATATAATGGCAGTGGTTTGCTGCCTATAGTTGTACTTGAATTTCTCTGTTCTTAGAGAGCTTGCAGCGCTATTGGTACTTATGTTTTGTGTCCAATTATATGCAGTCTCGACTGGACATCTTAAAAATACATTCTAGAAGAATGAACTTGATGCGAGGGATTGATCTAAAGAAGATTGCGGAGAAGATGAATGGTGCTTCTGGTGCAGAGCTTAAGGTATGTTTACAGATACTCGGTTAATTAAATGGTGCCTGGTTTTACTGGATAAACAGAAACTATAATCTTTTGGTTTGAATATTGTGGCAAGCTGGGAATAGCATCTTTCCTTCTAGGTCCCTAACCTCTTAAGCAAAGAGAGATTCAGTTTGAAGATTTTTATGTTTCAAGCGATGTCATTATGAAATATAATCTCATATGTTTCGATGTTATGCTAGAAGCCTTTGATGGAACTTTTGTAATTATGATGAATTGGTCTTGTTTATTTTGGCAGGCGGTATGCACAGAAGCAGGGATGTTTGCATTGAGGGAAAGGAGAGTCCATGTAACACAAGAAGATTTTGAGATGGCAGTGGCGAAGGTGATGAAGAAGGAGACCGAGAAAAACATGTCCTTACGGAAGCTTTGGAAGTGATTACGTTTTTTTGTTTTGGGGAAAGATGGAACATGTGTAAACCTCATCCCAATACTCAAAACACAATGTATCGACTATTTAGTACACAATTTGCCGTTATGCTTGGTACCATGCATCTGCTTTCTTGACAAGGCTGTCTTTCAGAGTTGCTAGGTGAGGATTATTATTATTATTTTTAAATGAACAACTTGGTTTGACTTGCAGAGTTGTGGATAATACATACAGCGCTTGGTTTACAATGGAGGCAGGCAACTGACTCCGTTAAAGTAGTAACATAAGATGATTCTAGGGTGAGTAAAACTCGATTCGACTCAAAAAAAATTGAAAAAAAATTTAAATTTTGAGTTAAACGAATCGAGTTATTCGAATCAACTCGAATTTTTTTTTCAAATTTCGAGTTCGAATCGAGTTGAGTTTTCGAATTCGAATAATTTGAATAATTCAAATATCAAATTATAATATTTTACATTTTTACTCTAAATTTCTAAACTTTTTTACTTTTCCATCAAAACTTTTACTCTTTCTCACTTTCCTTCCAAAACTTTTACTCCCTTCTCAACCTCCCAATCTACTCAAAATCTATTTATCATCAAAATTTTACTCTCCTAATTACTTTTTCTCAAAATTTTACTCCTAAAAACCTTCAAAACTTTTTATTTTCTCCCAAAATTCTTACTCCCTCCCACTTTTTTCCTAAAATTTTTATTCTCTTTCGATCCCACCTCTCATCTACTTCAAACCCTCCCCCCTTCAATTTTTTTAAATATTTTTTCTCCAAAATTTTATTCCCCTAATAATTTTCCCTCAAACTTTTATTCCCAAAAACTTTTTTTTTTGTAAACTTTTATTTTTCACCTTTTACTCTAAAATAAAAACTCAAAATTATCCAAAAAAATCACTAAATATAAATAGTAATAATTTTATTTATATCTACTATTTATATTATTAAATTAAATTTCACATTTTATATTATTTATATTATTGAATTGTTTAGTCATATTTAATATTTATATTAAAATTGAGTTATTAATTATGCCATAAAATATTTGTGTTAAAATTTTATATTGGTATCAATTTTATATTTTATTTTTAAAATAACTTTTATTAAAAAATTATATTTTTACATTTAATATATTTTTTAATTTCAAAATACATAGTGACAAGAATATGAAGATAATTGAAACAACTAAGCAAGCAAAGAAGCTAACCAGTATATAAAAAAATTAATAAATAAATTATGAGGTGATGAAAGTTAATAAAAATTTTGATTAAGGTGGACAAATTTTGTTACGACGGGTGACAGTGGTTAGAAGGACCTAAACTTATTTTTTAAAATTTAACTCGAACAAATATATTTGATTCGATTCGAATTTCATCTCACTCGACTCGATTCAAGAAAATTTTAAATTAAATTAAGATGATAAAATATGATTTGTCAACTCGATTAACTCAAAATTTTTTTATTTTATCTGATTTAATTCGATCAAACGTTCATCTCTATAACTATAAGATTCTATAGATGTGTGTTAAAATAGAATCTTATTTTAAGTATTGAGAAGAGCACCAAATTGTGACATGTGAAACATATACTGGGGGTAGTTGAACAGCCAGTGACATTCAACAATGTGGTCAAAAGTTGCTAACCCCTGGAATATCACAGGTTCAGTTCATCATAATTTGAAGCATGAAAATTGCAAGTGAACTGAGCTTCTAGCGTACGATCTCACTCACAAGAAGGTAATTTAATTATGGATGGGTCAATGGTCAAAACCCACCATCCACGTCTATATTAAATAAATAAACAATAGAATTCCGCGTCATGAGTTGGCATTGATTGACAATTCATATATATGAGTCAAGCCATGACATGAGCTACCAAATTTTTATTGAAACAAAATCCTTTTTACTTGCTTTCTTTCCGTTTCGAAGATGGATATTAAGAAACGATTACTCCTTCCATTTGTATGCTATTTTCTTTCAGTTTCCCAGTTTTTCCACGTCTGCCATGGTGATGTTGGGACTGCTGCCCAGTACAGCCCTCCATATTTACGTGAGTACCAACCCAACCCAACCCAAGCATGAAAAATAAGATCTACACAAATCATAGTGTGTGCTAGTTTCTGTTTGTAATTTTAATTAAATGATGATGGGGATGCAGCTACGGCGTGCTTTGGGGAAGATCAAACCCAGTTCCCATCAAGCAATCTGTTCGCAGCAGCAGGAGATGGGATATGGGACAATGGAGCATCATGCGGAAGGCAATACCTGGTGAGATGCATAAGTGCTTCCCAGCCAGGGACTTGTGTCCCCGACCAAACTATCCAGGTCAAGATCGTTGATTATGCTCCTACCGCTCTCTCCCCACCTTCCGCTCAATCCACCACCATTGTCCTTTCCGAAACTGCTTTTGGCGGAATTACCAATATACCCATGGACTCCATCAACATTGAATTCCAACAGTTAGTAGTACTCCCCCCCCTCTTCTTCCTTTATAAATTAATTACTCTTTCATTTCAGATATTGCAACTTCATAACTTCCTTTTTATCGCTTCTTGCAGAGTTTAGTTTAGTATGGTGTTTGCAAGTCTCTGATATATGGATACTCAGTTCAAGGCAATGGCAAGGAAGCAAGCAACATATAAATCTGGAAATTCAGTAATATTGTACCTGGACGGAGTTTATACTCGGGCAAAACATATTGATGATTGATGTTATGAGATTCTTTTCATTGGTAAATATTAATTAATTTCCTTGTACATCAACGTTTGTTTGTTTGTGTTTATTATTTTTTTAATTTTTAAAAAGAAAAAGGGAGGTGTCTGGTTTCTCTTTCGCGTGTGCTTCCTGCCATTTGGAAGCTTCCGCCACGCAACACGACACTATTTTGGCCATTACTTTACCAAAAGAAAAGAGCTTCTTCCCCTTGACGTAAAGCAATGCAAATGCTCTCTTATTGAAAGACTTCCATAGACGTTGCCATCAAGGTGATACAGTTTTATATCATGGTTGTTTTCTAAAATAAGATTAATTAAAAATTAATCATTCCCTGGTACCAATCATAATTTAATGACTTTTATAGCTAGTATTAATTCAGTAAACACCTTTTTGTTATAGTTTTTTTAGGGGAGAGGAATGAGATTTAGAATCCAATTTAAACTGTCATTTTTACAATATAATATTTTTGCCATTGAATCAAGAGGTTATAGCAATTGAGTCCTTGTGGGTTTAAATTGCATAATATCCTCTAAATTAAAATTTTAAAAAGTTTATGGATAATTTAAAAATTATTTAAGAAATTTAATAACATAAATTACTGATATTCCCTTGGTTTCCTCCGATATAAAATTGTGGCTGAAAAATAATTTTGGTTAGGACTTAAACTCCAATGTGACTAAACTATTAGAAAATTTATGTTTTGATTACTCAAATGATAACTTTGAAATAGTTTAATAACCATCTAGTAACTTTTAAAATTTAAGTCATTGGGTTGATAATAACACTATTGTTTGGCTTTCTCTATTTCCACTGCTTTCACCAATAGAAAGCTCTCATTTATCTTCTATTTTATAGTTCAACTTTTTTTCATGACATAGTTTTGAACGTCACAAATCTACGAACCAAATCCAAATAGTAGTCTTCTCTGATCTCCGACATTAACCATCAGATCAACTAGGATCTAAGATATGTTTTTTTATTCGTCGATATATATTGATCCACTGAACCAATCATCAATCGTCACTTAAAGCTAACTAACTAAACTTAAAAAAAAAAAACTTAACATTCTAGTGACTCAAATAAAAACTTTCGAAAAGTTTAATAATCATTTTATAACTTTTTTGAAGTGGAATGACCAAAACATAAACTTACTAATAATTTAATGACCTTGGGTGCAATTTTCTAAAATTAAATTAAGAAGAAAATAGAAAAAGAAGTCCAGTGATTATTTTATAAAAATAACCTGATTTTTTTATTAATTATAAAAATGACTCTTTTTTTTATTATGTACGTAAATGACCTGAAATAAATAGTGAAAGTTGGTGGAGCCAAAGAGATTGGCGCCACCCACTTGCCACGTCAGCCAATCATTGGCTGACAAAAAATAAATAATAGTGGTGAGCCAAATAGATTGGCGCTGCCACCTTTGTTATGTTAGAATTTTTTTAAAGTGATTTTTATTTATTTTAAAACTAAAATTATTATTTTATGGTGGAGTTATAGAAAATGGTGTGACACCAAGTTGCCATTATTTTTTTTGAAGTTTTTTAAATTAGTTTTTAATTAAAAAATGAATTTTTATTTTGGTGGAGCCATTCTCTTTGGCTTGACGACCTTGGTGGTGCTATATATACAAATTTTTTTGATACTCTTGTAACAGTTGAACTAGATAAGAAGAAAAAAGAGAAACTGTTATGTTTAGTAGGAGAGCTCATAAATTATGGTGAAGATGAATAACTCAGTATTTTTGGTGTACATTCTTTTTTATGGAGAAATTGTAGAAGGTGATGTTGGTTGTGTATTTCAATGTCGACAGAGAGTAAGGTTGTGATTCAATAAAACTGTGAAGCTGGAACAAATAAAAAGAAATATCAGTGCAAAAATAGCTATTTGTTGTGGAAGGGCGATGTCCAAATTATTTTACAAGTTTCTAATCTCTACAGATCCATGGAAATTTAAGGAGATGCAACTGTTAGATGATGATGACTTGGTCACTATGATGAAAATATGGTTGTCGACTAGGAATTAGAACCCCTCCCAACCAGTTGAGTTATCCAATTTCGAGCCTGCTGAGAATGTCAGCCCAATAAGTCAACATCGCAGGTTTGACTTTGATCTTAATGTTAGATGGACAAATCAGTCAGACTGTGGAGGAACATCGTAAATGTCTGAAAGTCCAAATTATGGTGGGAGTTCATATAACAACCATGTACCCGGATCCCCGTCTACAAATGCATCCGGAGGTGATAGGCACCAATGTAGACGTCGAAGAAGGGTCCAACAATGATGAAGATTCTGATCACGATATTGAAGATTTCAGTGACCCTGATCTTGATAAGGTTTCGGACGATATCGATGATGAAGACCCATAGGAGGTTGAAGATATTCATGACTTATTTCGAAAACCCAAGTCGTGACATTATTTTACGAAATAACCCTGGGGCCCACATGTTGAGCATAAATCTAGATGCAGCGCATGCACCCGAGTTCCCTCAGTACGCTGATATAGTTCTTGCTCATAGATTAGCATCAAATTATTAGTTGGAAGAGTTGTTAGTTGGGAAACGATTCGAGAACAAGGTGGACTGCATGTTTGCCATAAAAAAATACAGTATGAATGTGTCAATTGATTACAAGGTCGTAAAGTCTACACCGACATTATACATGGGGGAATGTTGAAGGACTGACAAAGGGTGCGGTTAGAAAGTTAGATCTACATTTATACAGAGGACTCAACAGTGGCAAATATGAAAATAAAGGGCGACATACATGCACCGTCGTACGTATGATGCAAGACCACCAAAAACTGGATGCCAAAAGAACCTGACAACTGCATCAAGCCGCTGATGAAAGATATGTCAATCATTCATGTATCGGTCTTGATTGCGGACATGCAAGCTCAATTCTATTACAGAGTGTCGTACAAGAAAGCATGGTGGGCGAAACAAATGGTTATGGAGCAGTTGTACGACAGTTAGGATGAGTCATACAATGAACTTCAAGGGTGGATTTCAGTGATGCTGGAGTACGTGTGGAGGTATGTTGTCAAGCAAGATAACATTTTCATTGTCTCTAATAGATACAAGGGTCTTCTTGCTGTGATTTGGCATTTCGAGGTTCCGTAGTGGTCTGTCTATTACATTCGCCACATCTCTGTCAACTTCCACAAGGAGTACAAGAACAAAGACTGACGCAAACAAATCATGAACATGGGTAAAAATATTGTATTTGAAATTGTATTTGTAAATGTTTTGAGTCCATTAACTAAAAAGAATGGTAACATGTTTTATCGGAATACATATGCAGGATACGAGCTGGAACCACACCAATTCAGGCATAGGCTCGCCAGGTTGGAGACTAATATAGTGGGGGTCGATCATTCTCTCTGAAAATGGTTGGGTAGCATAGAGTCGTGGCAATACGTTCAATGTTTCAATGATGGGTACCGATATGGTCATATGACGACCAACCTTGTTGAGGCGGTTAACTCTGTTATGAAGCATACATGTTACTTACCAATTTTATTAGTTTTCTCAGTTATGTTTTACAGGCTGGTAATCTTGATACCGAAATTGGAGTTGAGACAAGCAAAACAGTTGGAGGTCGGACACGTGTACATCAAAGATTTCAGGAATACCATAGAAGACAACACTCAGAGGGCGAAGTCGATGAATGTAGAACTATATTCTCAGAACTTGGAAACTTTTCAAGTGACAAAGTGCATCGACTGTCGCGTAGGGATCCAAACACTTCGGTACCCGTGTGCACAAGTGGTTGCAGTGTGTGCAACATTCAATATGAATATCGAGCAATATATCGATAATGTGTACACGCTTCAACATACATTACGTATTTGGGGTAATGAGTTCCCCGTACTGCGGGATGTATTGACATAAAAAATACCTCCATCTACGTTCAAGATGTTGCCAGACAACTCACTGCACAGGAAACTCAAAGGTTGACTGGAGACGACAAGGATTCATGGTGACATGGATGTTAGAAAAGAGTTCAAACTAAAGCGTTACACCATATGCAGAACAGGTAGCCACAATTGGAGCAATTGTCCTCATCGAAACATCCGTACTAGCCAATCTTCACAGTCAAAAGGAAATTGAATGTTGTACCCGATTTTTTATGGTATTGCGGAAATGAAATTTGTAATCATGCTTGATACTTTGAAAATGAATTGTTTTCTTTAAGTTTAATTCAAAACTATTAGTGTTTAATGTTAGTTAAAGTCTTTAATGTTATGTTTTTATTTAAAATTGGCTTATATTTTTAAATAATTGTAAACACATATACAACTTTTAATAATTTAAAAGGATATTATAAGTT
This sequence comes from Gossypium hirsutum, assembly GCF_007990345.1. NCBI lineage: Eukaryota > Viridiplantae > Streptophyta > Magnoliopsida > Malvales > Malvaceae > Gossypium > Gossypium hirsutum. The sequence continues at coordinate 9,396,441 of NC_053442.1, read as the reverse complement.
ATACAAAAAATTCAATAAGTTGAATGAATGTGGAATTATAAATCAATTCAACAAATATGATATAACACTTGAAATTTACAGGTATCAAAATTGGAATAAACCAGGAGTGGTATCATCATTCGGGGTGTAGCGATTTACGGGCCTCCATTGGTGGCGTGGTTGTTGGGGTGTATTGAACACATCAAGAAGATCAAGCGTCGAATCGAATGTCGCCGGAGGCGGGGTGGACTACATAGTATCATCGACAAGTTTCAATCCAAACATATCAAACATCATTGGCGATTATGATTGTTGGTAATTAGAACTGCAACCTCCCATCTCCGAGTGATATGCGTTGCTGTAGGACCCCTCCCCAAAAGCGTCAACCCATTGATCCGATAAAGTGTGTGGGTTCGGAGGTTGGACCTTCAGATCGGGCTTCGCTACAGGTTGATTCCCTCATCTGTACCCGTGATCTGGTACTACCATCAATTCCCCCACCATATAAAAAAGGGCTCCCTTTGGCTATGTACCAACGTATGTACTCCTCTGAGAGACTAAAGCCAAACATACAAAAGTGCATCTGAGGTCGCCTCTTGAACCGAGTGTTCCATAGTACTATATATAGTTGATGTTCCACAGCCCAATCCGCTTCGTCTTTTCCCATATTAGTCTTACCTTGGACATCATCAATTCATGGTGGAACGTCCGGCACAAATTGTATTTCTTAACTACTTTTAATATAATACATGCACATCAAAATATATAATTTACATACCTTAATCGTATTTATTAATTTCGAATTTCAAATAACACCAACTAAAACAAACACAACAAATTTAGATTAGAACTAATAACAAATTTAACCTGCCTTTTATCTTCTCTTCTATTTGAAATTTTAGTTCTAAAATATGGGGAACCAAACCAAAGGCCCACCCCCCTTTTATATATAATAAGGAGCCAAGGGAGGGAGGCAGCCTTAAGTCAGGTAAGTGCGTTTTTTTGAACATTAAAAGCCAAGTTGACCTTTAGACCTACCACATCACTGATGTTGCTGACGCGGCCAATGTGATGCAACCGGTTAGACAACTTTCTCTATTTTTTATTTTTCGGTCCTCTCTTTTTTTATTTTTTTAAAATGTCCCAACATTTTTTATTTTATGCGTAAATATTCTTTTTCATTCTTTTTTTCAGCCAACTCCCATTCCCACTTTTTTTTTTCTTTCTCATTTTTTCCCAAACTTTTTTTTCTTTATCCTTTTTAGTTCTGCCCCCCTTATATTTCAGTTTTTTTTTAGTTACACCCCTTATCAAACAGTTAATTCACATTGCAAAAATAATTTAAATGAAAATTATTTTCCATTGCCAACATTTCAAATAACTATTAATATACATAATTCAAAAATTATATGTAACACCCCAAACCCAGCCTAGAAGTTAAGACCGAATCTAGAGGAGTTACATCAACACATCGAAAACTGATTCAGTAATTATCCAGAAAACATTCAAAACTTTACTTAATTTGTGGCGGAAAATATTTTTGGAGTTTAACGCTGAAAACCAATATCCATTTTGTTGACTTGAGTAATTTTGCAGTTGCGCGTTAAAAATTATTAGCAAAAACTAAGATAAGCTCAGAAACAGATTTCCAACCCAAAAAATCAAGAAAATTTTTACATTATTGCAAAACAATCCGAGCTCCTACACGCCATCCGATTCTAAGTCAAAGACTTACCTAAAGACACAAAGATAAACCAAAGGCGAGCTATAAAGCCTAGTGTATAACCTACATCAATTATAATTAACAAAACGTAATACATAAATCAGAGTAACACGGAGAATATAATAATGAGTATAAGAACAGAATGGAATAGACCAGGTATCCTAGAGATTTCCATAATGCTAATGTAATAGAACAATACAAACCAACCAGAACAGGATAGAGCAGAACTGAACAAAACTACGCAGAGGATGTATGTTCATGCAGATGCGGTATTTTTCAAATAGATCAGAATGCAAATTTATCAGAAAACATCTTACCTAACTCCGTTACACACCAAAATAGAGTTCCCCCAGAACTCGCCCAGCCAAATCACACCAACAGATAATTGTGAACAGTGTCACCAGAATATTTGTAGTTAAAACCGCCATATCAAATATATATGGTCAAGCCACTATATTGCAGCCAAACTGCCAGAACAGAACCGTAGATAAACCACCAGATAATGTAGACCATTAAGTTGTCAGAGACTTCCTTCCTTCACAACATCCCAAGTCCCATGCAATGCGACATGGCATGCATATATATAAGCAGAAAGATGAGCATGTAAGTCATGCTATCGTACAGTAACAGAGTCAATAGGCATGGGAGTCCATGCGTTATAAACAAATTTTCAAACTTAACAAAATATCAGATTTGTCATAAAGTCACATGCATGGTTATAAATCAGAATCAGTACCCACAACTTAACAGAATACAGATCATACCTGGATAACTCGCATATATTATACAATAGCACTTTATGTTCTGACAGATCCTACGTACTTAGGTTCAACATAACAGACATACGTACGGTTCAGAAGTTGTTCATCTTCAGATCATCAGATATCAAGTTATATAGTCTAATTCAGATCGTATGGACCCTGCAGTAGGTCTACATTCGTCTCAAACAATGCTTGTGGCCCGAGAGTAAAATTTTAATAGTGGTTTACACGCCCGTGTGCTTGCCTGTGTGTGTCACACAGCCTAACACACGTTCGTGTCACTTGCCCGTGTGGTCCTAATTCGCAAACAGTGAGTTACACGGCCTGAACACACGCCTATGTGGCTTCAATTTTTGTGAACAATGAGTTACACAGCTTGACACACGAGTGGCTCACACGGCCTACTACACAGCCTGGCACACGACCATGTGGCGTCAACAGTTTATTTTCTGGCGACTAAACTTGAAACAAAAGTTGGGTTTTCAGTACCCACCTGATACGGATTCAAAGCAGAAGCAACAAGGATGAGTTCTCGTCCCTAAACAACAAGCAATTGTCCAACAAACGATTAATTTGCAATCAAATCACTAAAAACTAACATTCCAAAATCGAAGTTACGTCGAAGAACATTCGACACCAAAACTTTAAATCGAACTTACCGACCAACGAACTAAACTAGAAGGAGAAGTCAAACCCCATACAAAATCAGTTCAGCATAACATAGTAAGGTAGTTTGAAGAGAAGAACCAAAACGAAGAAAAATAAAGAAAGAACGAAGGAATGACAAAAAATAGAAATAAAAAGTAAAAAGAAAACAAAATAATGTCATCAACCCATGAGGTTTAATTAACCACCCGAAACAAACTACCACACAAAGAAATTCAAAAACAAAACATTCATTATTACTTCCACAGGGATTCGAACACCAAACCACAGAGTACACAAAAGCTTAATCATCAAACCAGCAAGCTCATTCTTGTCATCAATTGTCTAAATTAAACTTATAACTCACATGTCCAAAGATAGGGATTTAATCAAAAATAGAAAATTTTCAAGAGGTAGGATTTGAACCCAAAACCTCACACACATAACCAGAACACTTAACCACTGAACCAGATCAATTCACTTGTTAAAAATTTTCCAAAATCTAAACTCAAAATTGTGGGATGACCGCTCTTGGTTTCAAACTCAATTTCTTATAACCCGGTTTCTAGGATGTTACATTATATTTTACAAAATATAATTTTACATCGGCAACATTCCAGAATAATTTCATATAACTTACTTTTTACATGATTTAAATTTTCCTACATTTTTTTTAAAAAAAAAGTTGAATTTTGAAGCATAAAAATTACGAAGGAACATAAACGACCAATTTTAACGACAACATGAGCAACTTTCTTAATACTAATAAAACATAAGTAAATGATGATTTCAATTTTGTTTAAGACCAACAGCATTGTGTCTTACAAATTGAAAAATACCATGTTTAACCGCAACACAAGCAAGTCGACTAAGCAAGTTTTTCGATGCTAATATTTTGCAGCTCGGACGCTACTGATATTGATAATCTCACCCGTTAGTTGTATAACCAATTTGAACCCGTTATCTTTCTACCACAGCCAACGAAAAGACTTACATAACCAATTTGAAGTCGTTACTGAATAAATCACTGGCAACCGAGACCCCTATTTTTACTTGAAATTGTCACCGCATATGAAATTAAGGAATCAAATCTACACTTCCGAAAAGGATCATTAAATTTGTAGGTGTTGGAGCTTCTCTAGATTATCGTTAAATAAAACATGCATTCAAATTATAAAATTTTCTAAACAAACAGAAACACAAAAACATAAACATAAAAAAAAAACAGTGATCTCCTTCCCATTCATTCTCTAACTTAATAAAATTTTTTAAAAAAATTCTTCACCTTAACTGAACTGCACTAGGATATATATAGCCATTTGGTTAATCTAAAAAAGGACGACTCGACCAAAATAAAAAAAATTCATTTTTTATTAATTTTAAAACAAAACTAAAAAAAAATGGCAGCACGGTGGTCACACCATCTATGGCTCCACCAAATAAATTAATAATTTTAGCTTTAAAATAAAAATAAAAAATCACTTTAAAAATTTTTTCAAACATAATAAAGTTGTTGGTGCCACCTTATTATCTATTTAGCTCCACCACTATTATTTATTTTTTGGCCTTCGAAATATTAAAAAATACTGGTATTAGAGTGGTATTTATACAGGTCACGCCAAATAGATTGGCTCCACCCAAAAAATTGATTTTTTAATTCTAGCAGCCAATAATTGGCTGACGTGGCAAGTGAGTGGCACCAATCACTTTGGCTCTACCTACTTTCAGTATTCATTTCAAGTCATTTACGTACATAATAAAAAAAGTGGATCATTTGTATAATTAATAAAAAATTCGGGTTATTTTTATAAAAAATCCAAGTCCAGTTCTCTCTGATAGTTTCATACTACTGATATGAATGTACGATTCTCTCATTGAATTGTGATTCATTAATTTTTTTAGAGGCTAGTGGAATAAATTTTTTTTATAAACGAGATATTTTACGTGTATTTATAAAAAAAAAGTATGCATGATAATATCTTAAAGTTACTTGTAATTTTTTTTATTTCATTAGTAATTTATAAAATAATTATCGTATTATTAAAATTATTAAAATTATTAATATTAATTTAATCTCAATATTATGTTTTAACTAATCATATATTATTTCAGTAAGGTGTTTTTTCTTTTATAATTTTATCTCATCTCTAAGGTACATTCATCTTAAACTGTAACAAAATAATAATAATAATAACAACTTGTTATACCATTTTCTCACATCCCCTACACGTGTCCTTAACAAGTGATCTACATACCATACATATGTCTCCATTAGACGAACCTTATGTCCAGTGAACCTTAGGTATCAGTCAACTTCGTGGCAAACCTTTCCTAAACCACCTTTGCAAGGTGCACGTGGGGTCTCAAGTTCATTAATTACCCAACTGTCCTAAGATGTCATATCCTCGACCTAAAATATCATATCATCGCCATCACAATGAGACAAGATATAAATCTATTGTCAGCAAGTCCAAAACGCATGGACTCCCTTGTCTCTCATATATAAATCCAACCATAAAACTTGATAAAAGACTAAGAAGAAAACAGTTAGAACCTTCTTCCCCCTACCAACCTAAACCAATCCCTCTAATTATTTTCTAATTCACCAAGAACAATGACTCTCAGCCCCAATCCAGGGTGAACCGCCTCCATCATAGCCTTCTCCTCCTCTTTATTGGTTCTACCTATCAACAATTTGGTGTTATAACACCCCATACCCGACCCGATCGTTGAGTCTGAGCTATGGGATGCTACATTTGTTGTTAGAACAACTACGATTGAATTTAAAAAAATTTCATCATCAACCATTTAGTTACAAGTATTACCAACTTAAAACACAATATATAATCATTCCCGGTTCATATGCGAGCTTATGAAAGCTTAATACCAACCCGAGATTGAATTAGAACTAAATTGAAAAGTTTCCAAAGTATTTTAAGTGGGTGTTGTGACTTTCAGGACTTAGTGTCGCGACATTGAAAATAGTAGTCAAACCTCCCAACTTAAGGACCAAATTATAGAGTTTTCAAAATAAAACAAGGCCAACATTGTGACTTCAAGCTAAGGACATCGTGACATGATGGCTTGATGTCGCGACATTCAAGGTGTGAAGTCGCAACATCTATGGCAAACTGCTAATCCTCTATTTTTCAAATTTTTCCACCTAACAAGTTTAATAACATTTGGCCTTAATACCCCAATTCTTCCAATCAACATAATATACATGCATAAAATACCATTTCAAGTCATTAATAAAAATTCCATACATGACCAAAACCATTATAGATATATTTAGAACTTAGGTACATTTAGGTGACCATCTCAAAAGTTAGACCAAGAACTTCCTAGGTACATGTCATTGATATAATAAAAAGGTTATACAAACCTAGGTTGAGTTGATTGTGGCAATCTAGATGCTGAATTTACTTTCCTGAGGCTTCAAGAATACATGTACTTACGCATGGAATAAACAAATCGTACGTTGAGCAATAAGGCTCAGTGGTACATTCATGATTCAAGATATGTATAACAAAATATGCATACATGCATCTAATATCCAACCAATTCATGTTCCAGAGTGTCAAGCCTTTTTAATCATCAATTTGTATATTTCGCATACTTATATCAATACCAAAAAGAACCTATTCAACATTGTAACATATATAACCAACTCCATCTTGTTTAACAATTAATAATCATTCAATACATATGAATTCCATATCAACCGAAAATCAAGCATTCACTTATGCATCTTTACAATATGTCTTTAACTTCAAATCATTCATGTTCTATGAAACTTATCTCTTTTACTTTGATTTCATACCATTCAACTCATTTGTAGAGCCTATCAAATCATTCGTATTCACTTCGGTCCCCAAGGCTCATTTTCAATTAATTTGCTTAATCAACAGTATAATTTTAGTATTTAAATCATATTTATACATGATTCAGTCCAATAGCATCAATTGATATTACATTTACATTGTTTACCAATTTGTACATTTTTCAAACCCTATTAACTCGGACGGATACTCGAATTATCCAATCGACACATCAAACTGCACCAAAGTGCATCATTAGATAAATCAAAGTAGGGTAACTGGCACGTATTGTGCATATTGGCGCACAAAGTGCATACTAGCACACGAAGTGCATTCTTGGCACAGAATGTGCATCTTGGTTCACAAAGCACATATTGGTACATGAAGTGCATCCTAGTGCATAAGCGCATAACCCATACACAAACCAATCCTGTAGCATTCTAACTATATCTGACTCAACCCGACTAGTTAATAGGGTACTAATGTTCACTTCCATTTATAATCTAGTACATATATCATTTCTCAATCAAATTCACTATCATCAGTCCAATTTATTAACATGTCACATATATCTCATATCATTCAATACATTTCCACCTCCATAACACATATCATATTTCAAGCAATTCATGTTACTTTACATTTTATTCAATTTAATCCTCTATCTTGGCAATTCACATTCAATCTCAATCCAATAGTTCAATTTATCACTGTATACGCACCTTAACATTCCCATATGCAAATAACATGAAAATGCAATCAAATTGATATGACCTTAAATCATAAATGTACAAACTAGAATTTTCGGTTACTCGTTGACCACCTTCATTTTTTCTTTCCCTCTCGAAGGTTCCACGTCAACCTATCTCGAACATCATCGTGACGAGAAAATACCTATAATGTCACGACTAGACAAGGAACCCAGTCATCTTGATGAGGCCAACACAGTAAGTGACGTCACGACGTCAAGGATGAACATTTCATTTAATCAAAATTGTAATAAATATTTAATCAAAATTGTACATTTAACATTCTTTAAAGTAAGTGACATCTCTGGTAATAAAAATTTAATCAAAATTATACATTTTCGATTCGTCTAGGATGAATGCTTCAATCGAGTAGTCTTCTCTCCTATCTTCAAGCTCACATCTGCCGAGTGTGGGCTCGCTTCGAATTAGAAAATTTTCCACAAAATTACCAGTAGGGCAATTTCACAAATTCTCTATATTTCTAGGTCAAGTTGTAAATAAGAAAAAAATCTTTAGAGATCTTCTAAAATGATTTCTTCACAGAATTTTATCTCTACAACTTTCTTTTGAATTAAAGTGTGTGAAAAATAATGACTCATGGCTCTTTTTATATAGGAAGAGTTTAGAGAGTTCAACTATAATTAAACTTAATCAATTTAATATTAAATTAAATTTAATATTAAGATAATCACTTTAATTTTTAATTAATAAGATCCTATTAGAATAAGTACTAAATTAAATTTAATATTAAAATTATTAAAATAATATTATTTTGGAATAGTTAATCTATAGTTAAATTATCGAATAAAGTCTCAGTAAGAGTGTAATTCTTCCACTGCTCAACTGCCGAAGAACCACCTGTTGGCCATCGAAATGCCGTCATTGTTCCTGCCAACATCGTCGTGTCTGGTGGTGCCATTGCAGGTGCGACACTTTCACGACACCACAAGCCGATTCATTCCGGGCTAGTAACGGCTCGACTAGTCCAGTCTAGCCATCGATTGGATCGTCGATCCAATTTCACATACCAAGCCCAGTTCAATCAGTGTTTAGGTCTTGATCTCGATTTTGGGTTCATAGGCCCAATTTTCGTTCTCAAGTTCAATTTTCAAGTTTAATTACCCATTATACCAATTGTTTGACTTGAAAATTAATTTTCAAAAATATCATATTTATTTAAATTAATTTGATTAATTTAATTTTACTTGATCAAAATTAATTTTCATCACTAAGATTTTCCAAATTAATTTTAATAAAATTCTTTAATCAAATTTTCTAGTCGAACAATTCTCACGACTACTTAATTTAATTCCACACCGAATAAATCGACTTAATTAAATTATTTCCAAAGTCAAAGATTTTTCTTCTAATTCAAATGCAGTCCAATCGAAATTTTGTTAAGCTAGCGGAGGGACCAATCGAACATATACAATTAGGCTTTAGTAATTACAATTATGTCCAAAAGCATCGTTCCGATAATTCGCAATTTACTTAATCATGGAGTCAGTCCACAAGAAGTATCATGATTGAAAACTCCTTATTATATACTCTTTACGAAAGCAATTCATCCAACTGCTTTGTCCAATAACCTCGTCATGTGTGTTTTACCCTCATATGATATCCTTGATTCCTTTGAGTTAAATTTGTTTACTCAATACAATCATATTTTATCTCGTGGTCACCATTTTTTCTTCTTAATGATTAATATGATCATTATTAACAAATGACTGTGATAAATTGTTTGTTCGGGAACAAGCAACCCGTGTTTGTCGCGTGTGAAATGATATGCGAATTGTGTAAGTATACACATCGAATCAAGTAATAAAGTGATAAGTGAGATCGTCTCCACATGGATTGGTTAGGTATAAAATGGTTGAGTTATTATAATGAAGTATGTTTAATGTCATGACAGAAATAGTGATAAGAATGTAGTGGTAATTTGAAGGAATAATGATGTGTGTAATATGAATAACTGATAAATAATGGAAATGTTATGACAAAACAAGAATAAGAATGCAATGGCAAATTCGAGAATAATCACGTGAATAATATGTAAGAGAACAAGTAAACAACTAAAAATGTTATAGCGAAGATACTACGGCAAAGGATAGAGGGTTTTCGATGTTGATTAGAAGGTCGGGATTACTAAGAATATGCCCTTACTAACAATAATGCCTCGGCAAAATCATACTCAATCTACTTCCCAGAAGAGTTCTAAAATGGTCTGCTTCTTTCAAGAACAAGACCTCAAGTTACTTTGCCTTAAGCTATATATATTTATAGTCCCTTAGCAAGGTACCCTCAATTGCATTATTTTCTTTTCGTATAAACGTTGCTCTATGTCTAGAGGCTTCTACAAGTATTCAGTCGAACACTCGCTCATATCATTCAATTTCAATCTCATTAACCTAACCTTGTCAGAATTAGATTAATGTAATGAACATGTTGTACATCCATCTATGTCTAGAGTTTGCAAACATGCAATTCTGTAAAGAACCATTGAATGAAATAGTATATTAAAGTAGATCTAGGCTTCAGTCATTAAAGAAAATAAGAGTTTCATCAAGTAATTCCAACCCTATGAGATTTAGCTCATGGGTTGGCAATTAAAATTCAAATCCAAAATATCATTCAACATCGTTTTCATCAAATTAATTTATGAAGAGTAATCTAGAAATAACGGAAGAATGTTAGGAAGATAGCTTCCTCTTATCTTGCCCACACTCCAACGATGCAGTGTCCTGTGGTGGCTAAGGGGATTACCTTCGTCTTCCTCTTCTCGTCTCTACTCAGCCACTACCCTTTATTTTTCTGCTTCAGGATCTTCCTTTTGTTTTTTTGCCTCCTTTAGGTTTTCCTCCTTTGGCTTTTATAATTGTTTTCCCTAGGTAAATCCAATAGTTCCTGATTTTCTTCCTTCTTTTTTAGATAGTTATATTTCGTACAAGTTCAACTGGGCCTAAGATTGATTCACTTTGAATACTGATTGGACATCTTCCTAACATTGCCATGGCATTCATGTTGACAAACTGTCCAACCTTTTGCCCCAGTAAACTTTCACTCCTTTATTTCTTGTTCCTCATCCTGCACCTGCCAATCCACCACCACACACAATCCTTCCACAAGTAATTAAAAAGAACTAATATTTAAGTACAATCCAAGCTCCTAATGTAATGTTAAAACAAGAACAATACTAATGAACTGTCCTAAAATGCAATTAAATGTACCTAACTATAGGCAATTAGCTAGATCTAAAGGCATGAAATATAGCTCTTTTCAAGAGTTATCAGTGTCCACGTTCCATATTTATCAATCCACTCAATGCCAATGAGAGGATATTGTTAACTTTTTTAATCGAGCTATAAATTCCATTGTTGTTAATAAAGCCATGCCATACACAAATCATGTACCCAACATACCGTGTAACACCCTAAACTCGGCCGAGTAAGTTTGATTTAAATCTAGCGTGCCACATTAGCCACCAGAGTGACTCTCCGTTAACTCCTAACCTAACCTCCAACACACCACGAATTCACAACATAAAAGTTGTGCTAAGTTTCACACATTGCAACGGCATGTCATAACATCATGCATATAACATAAATCATGCGAGCTTATTAAACAAATAAAGGAAGTGTTCGCATGTTAACCTACAACATCTTAAGGGTTCGCAAACATCATTCAGTCATAAGTTCACATAGTAACTTTCAACGTAAGTTCACATCACACAAAAAGTATGAGTTCGCACATCAACCTAAGTTCGCATACAGTTATATAAGTTTGTTAAGTACACAAACTTTGCAATAAAGGAATCGTCCATGCATGGGTTATCATACTATAATAGGGTTCACATAAACATATAGGTTAGCACAATTTACCTGGGTTCGCTAAATAGTAAAGCTATCGCTAATAGGGGTACGCATGTAATTTTTTTTAGGGTTGCAAACATACAAGGGTCACAGAAAACAATACTTAGCAATAAATCTAACTCGCATATTTTGATAAGAGTTATGGTAATACAACATAACGCTTATGCATGAAAAACATCAACTTTATTCATAATGAAAAGATAATTAAATCATAATAAGTCTAAACTCATATAAATAAAACCCCATCGCCTATTTTTCGGGGTTCGTCGATATCTATTTAGGTATGAGTCTCACCAAGTCATCTACCTCGCCATTTCCATCCGCGACCTACTTACCTACAAAGTAAGAGAGGAGTGAGTGAGTTCATTGCGAACTCAGTGAATAATTAGGAATCAGTATAGTATGCTTAAAACACAGAGTTTAAAATAAAAAGAGGACTTAGTCTAAAAATCATGTCACAAGCTGGGTTCGCTGTAAAGATGCGAGACCCAGTTCGCCATTTTGCCTGCTTGTTAGAAAAACATATAAGTCTGTGAAAATAGTTTCATTTGTGCTTGTAGAAAATCATACTTGAAAACTTAGCTTGTTTGAAAAGGAATCTTGTATAGCATGAAATATGTTCACATACTTGTCTTATCAGAATGACAGAGGAACATAAGATATGTCATTGCCCACACTTATCTTATAAGAATCTGTTAGATAATTTGGATCTTCTTATAACACCTCAGAATGAGTCAAAAAGTTTTTAACATGTCTCATAAGTGTAGCATCAGCTAAACACTCTCATGTACGCCAACATGTCTCATTGAATGGAGCATAGCTCGACATTCCCTTATCTATTCACAAGTCCTAGGGTCTCAATGCCCAAATCATAGAAAACTTATGGTGAGTACTCTCAATCCTATGGCATGCCATTATATCCAACATAAGGGCTTGAAAAGGAGCACGCACAAAATCTTATCACATAGAGCTCGCATAGGGAGCTTGCTTGAAAACACTTGCTCACAGAGCTCGCACCAAAGTGAGTAAAAACACAATTTATAAAACTACACGTTAAAAATACATCTTAAAAAATACGCTCTTATAAGAGCACGCGTAAAACTTTTTTGTAAAACATAGCTTTAAAAATATGACTTGAAAACATATTTTGAAAACAAAGTGTCAGAACTTAAAAACAAAGTTTCAGAAAAACTTGTTCTTGGAGCTTAGTTTAGAAACCTTAAAATTTTCAAAAAAATATAATAGTTTGCACACACATGGTAATTCTAAACCACTCAGTGAAAAAAAAAGCTTGAGAATTTAAACAAGTTTAGCTTTGCCTTTATCATTGTTGACTGATGGTTTGACTGGTTCGCAACACACATAAACACACAAATACTTAAACAGGCAAAGCTTACAGAATTCACATATGCAGGTGAGCCTAGTTTTCTAGACAATCAACCCTAACAGAACAAAGGCTTACCTTGGTTGCTACGAACTTGATTCGAAACAGAGACTTGACAAAATAATATCAATGAGAGAATTTTCATGGAATAAGGGTAGTATTTATAGGCATTAAGTCTCCTAGAAATCTTAAGATGCCCTACTTGACTTGGGAAAGGTGTTACTTGCACGAAAAGTATTCCTAGATACACCATATCTTTATTTCCTAATTTGAGTCTAACTTCAACTTTGACTAGCGAACCCTCAGTTCGCAACTTACTTGGCGAACCCTAGTTCGCCAAACAAACTAGCAAACTCTAGCTCGCCAAACAAACTAGCGAATATGATTTCAATGAATTTGGCCAAACCCCCTTATCGTATCTTTTAGCATATATTGCTTACTGATCCCTACTAAAAATCTTTTGGAAAACTTCTTACTGATCCTTCTGACAGGCATCAGTTCACCAAAACATTGGCAAACTTTTTTTTGGTATTCGTTTGGTGAACTCTTAGTTCGTCGAAACACTAGCGAACTCTCACTGGTGAGGCTAAAACTTCCAGGCCCTATCTCGGGATGTTACATACCGGCTATGGTCTCGATCATCTTTAAAGCATAAGCTTCCACTTATATCAAAGCACATGAGTTACATACACATGATCAGTGACTAATTCAGGATTCAGGTAAATCACACTATGAACTTCACAAGTGAATTAATTTACAAATGGATTCAGAATTAATCCATCTTAGGTCTAGTCCAATGTATCATTCTTCTAATGAATACATTTATGTCTCTACCCGTGGAGTCAACTACTCCGCTAACCAAGATTAGCCATATCCCCAATTAGAACTATAGACAACATAATAATCTTTCTACGTATTTGAATCAAATGTTCACTTTGGTTCTTTTACGGCATTGCGGACTCGTTTAGATTATCTACTGAAATAAGTTGTCTTTCTCGTAATGTAAACGTTCTTACAGTGCCACTTATCATAAGTTTGAATTTAGACAATCAATGAGCTAATATTTGTTTGTCACAATTTTGCTATGCATGCAAAACATGAAAGACAGAAATACAAAAGACATAATAGTGAAATGTGAAATTAACTTTATATATTCATTCATCGTTCAAATATATAGAAAATAATTAAACGTTTACTACAATACAGGCACATTTCCAAATATTATCCCCCTAGAATTCTTATAATAGTTCTCTCTTCAATGCTTGCATTTGCTCTTCCAAAGGAGTGCCATTATCACAGAAACCTCTGCCTTAGGAACCTGTCAGGCAAACATTGTCATCAGAGGGTCATCGAGTTACCTTTGACCCTGTTGTCTGTAGAGAATGAATTAGGTAGTTTCTTCCTCTTAAGGTTGGTTGTCATGTCTGGTTGGGTCCCTACCTACATTAAACTCTTTAATTAGCTGCCCATTCTAAGCATTCTTCAAGTCCAATAGGTGTTGACGCTTCTGTTATTCTTGATATAGGCATTGCTACTCAAATAGATAAGCCTCAGGGCACTGCATCTCCTCTTGCATCTTAGTGAACTGTTGTTGAGAATTGAAGTTAGGGTGTTGAGAGGTTTGGTCCATAGAAGTGGTGGTGGAATTGCCTTAAAGAGGTTGAGTGTACCACCAAAGTGAAAAAGAAAACTGGTTAGTAGGGTGGATAACAGTAAATATCTCTAGGGAGAGTGGAGGGGTTCCTGGTAAAGGTTGAGAGTGGTGTTGGGCATTTAGTTAGGGTTGAAAGGTGGTTCTTGGGTGATTTGCATAGGTGGTTGAGCTTGCGCTTGGGGTGAAAGAAGCTCTGGGTTAAGGTTTTTTAGACTAACAAGTGTATTAGTTGAAGAATAAGCCATGGTTTTCGGTCCATGTTTATCGTACCAATTGTATATAAAGTGAATTATAAGTGAAACAATGAGGAGAAAATGGAGGTTGTAATGAGGTTGGTTCACTTCTAACAAGCAAAGAGCCAGAGGAGAGAACTAAGAAAGGAGGAGGATGAGAAAGGAGAAAGGAGAAAGGAGTGGGGAAGATTGAAGAACACTGAGTTATTAGGTGGGAATGCTTGGATGAAGATCCTTGATATCTTGTGTGTAGGGGTGTATATAAGGGGTCCCCTTGTCTAGTAGTGACATGTCAACGACAATACGAATGATAGGTTACTTGTGTGGTCGACTAGGTGGCAGGTCCATTACATGTCAGTTGTCGTCAAGCGTAGTACTATATGGTCCTGTTTTGACATTCTTCTTGTTATAGTAGTACGATATTGTTATGTATTGGTGGTCCTTCAATGGTCCCTTTGGAGGATAAAAGCAAGTGACTTATTGGAGACCAAAAGTGAGTCGCTATTCATGTATGACCAATCGGCCAGTCATCACCGAGGGCCAACTGGATGGTCACTACTAAAGATACAAGGTGATGGGTCATTCTTCATGTTGCCATGTATCCAAGCTAGAGCACGGATATAACAAAGTGAAAGTTGTGAGAGACATTTGAACCTTTTAAATAATTCAGTGTACAAGGAAAATATATATAAAAAGCTTCTGGATTAGCATTAGCATTAGCATCCAAGAAGGTACAACCTGAAAATGTAATATAATTGTTCAAATAATGTAATGGAGGCTGAACCAAGCTACACATCTTTACATAGCATGGATATGTTCACAAATTAAAAAACCTTATTCAATGCACGCACCAAGGATAAGCTCAGATTTTTCAGATTCTAAATTTGAAAAATGTAAAATGTTTATAAATATTATTGCAAAGTAGCGCTCAAGCTCCGCCCAGTGGAACCCCATGTTTCCTGAATTTTTCATTTTTTCCCCCCAAGTATTTATATCCCTCATTTGGATTATTTTTATACATGTTAGGACATGGTATGAGAGGATAATCCTTTGAATATATGAAAAGAACATGCAAAATTTTGAATATACCTCTGTTGGACAAATCTATGTCCGGTACTCAAACCCAACCAGGATAATATAAGATGGAATTTGGAAGAAGAAAGTGCAGCTATGGTCATATGAAAACGCATCGTATTAGGAGCTTTGGTTGTTGGTCTCTTGTAGCATTTCATCATCACTAACAAAAACAAGATGGTCACCATCTGTAATCACCTCAACATCATCAATTTCAGCTCCATAGCACATAATTTTAGCACCAAAGATCCCAAATTTCTTAGCACCAATGTCAAGTAGCTCCTGAAAGCTCCCCGGAAGTAGAATGAGTTTTCCGGTGGTTTCTCCCTTTTCCGGGCAACTAATTACCACTCTAGCAGAGTTAACAACAGAATGCTTCACAGCCTTGGGTTGATTAACTGACAGCAGTAAATCACTCTCCACGTTGCCTGCAGATGACATTACCCCAAACAGAGAGTTGTGGAAGTTACTAGTCCTACGCCTCGGACGGGATTGGCTCCAGGATCCATCTGTTTCCGTGGTTTCTGCAGGCAGAATGACCGGCTCGCTAGTAAACCTCCCAAGATAACGTGTTTGCTGCTTCTCTGGAACCGGCATGACAGATTGGGGTTTCTTTTCTTTACTTGATTCAAATATCATCTTTATTTCTTCATGTCCTTGTTGCTCAGCTAAATCCCTTGGGGTCCAATGATGAACATCAGGTTGGTCGATGTCAGCACCTAGTTCCAAAAGGAACTTGACTATTTCAATGTTGTCTTCACAAACAGCAACATGAAGAGCTGTGTAACCATTGTTCCTCGGGCATGTGACGTCGCCCCCATAACGAACAATTTCCTTGAGCAAGTATAAGTTATTCTGCTCGGCAGCAGTGCACGCAAAGTGGCCTACATCTCCAGCATTGATGTTCCCCCCGTTATCCTTCAGCAGTTGGGCCACTTTATCATGGCCAGCTAACATTGCTTCCCATAGTGGGACACTTCCTTCCGAATCTGCATAAAAATCAAACAAATCAGTGGAATCATAAAGTAAAACTCAAAGCATTTCCTATTGCTCGAAGAAACGGTTGACCGAGTATCTTGAAAGGTTCAAACCAAATAAGTATTTTGGCTGTTCTATCTAATGGCGAGTGCAAATTTATAGCATGAAGTAACAAACATGAATTCCTACACCCATAGATTCATAAACAGTGACATGTTATAAAACAGAAAAGTCAACTATATAAACACTTGACAAGATAATCTTGTTTGACATTTTTGGGCTCTTTGTTTATATATATATATATATGACTTCATGTTAGGACAATAACTGACTTAAAAAAATGAGGATGACATCAAACAGTTGTTGGGCAATATTAAAACCTGAAGAGCAGAATTCAGAGCTTAGCTCAATTGGTTTATACAATTGTCTTTGAATGGTGACATCCAACAGGTTTGGGGTTCAAATCCCAACATCTGCAAGTGCAGCTCTTCCCCTATCTCAAGTTGCAGTTCCATTTGTACAAAAGAAGAAGAAAAAACCCAAAAGGTATTTGTACCAGACATTATAAAGCAAAGTAAAACATTTCTTTTAACTCCTTAGTTATTTTAGGAAACCGGCTTCAAAGTAGAAGAGCTTTTCAGTTTTGGAGGTGTAATGTGGGTTAATAAATCAACATATGGGGTTTGTTTTTTTATTTGGATAGGTAATATGATTATTTTCCCCCTAGCATGTGCAGAAGTCAACACATAACACCATTATTCATCTAAATTATACAAATAAATAAATGTTAAAATGAATTGACAAGTAACTGATGTGCATGCAATGATTTAATATTTGTTAAGAATTTCCACATTAGCTATCAAGGGTACCTGTGAGAGTAATGAACTAAGAACCGCAAGAATTGCCTAGAGGAAAACAAAATTCAACAAGACAGACTGGAGAGTACCTTTGCTGTTAGGATCTGCACCATAATCCAGCAAAAGAAGAACACAGTTCTCACTTCCTTTCGATGCTGCTATATGCTAATTTTATAGAAAATAAAATAAGATTAGCGCTGCTGCAGTACTAAAGAATTGAGGAGATGACCAAATCAATAGCTGAAAAGAGTGTAACAAACCAGAGCTGTTCTTCCGCTGTTGTCTGACTCATTAGGGTCAAGCCCCCTTTTCAATAGCTGATGCAACAACAGATCATCTCCCCGGAGTGCCGCGAAGCAAAGATTGAGAGGTAGATCCATTCTCCCACGAGCTAGCATGTTTTCCGTTTCAATTAAGACTCCTTGCATAATTGGATCATTCATGTCTTTCAAATGCTGCCCAAAAAAGAATTTCAATAGTTCAGAACATGTAAAAAGCTTTTTCTTCATGGGGCCTTCCCCATTCCATCATAATGGAACAATCTTTGATAATTTACTGCTTACATTGTTCAATGACATTAAGGTTAAAGCAATTTATTGGATAATTTTAGTCAGGTTATGTCATTAAGTACATGAGGTATACCTGAAGGAGATTATTCATGATTATGGTCCCATCTCCAACATTGGCCTGAATGATATTAAGGAATGTAGTACGGTTTAGACGTAGTAGTTGGCACAATCGTTTTGTGCGTATCGTGAAGAGCTGCGGTCTATAACAAAGTACACCTATCTCACCACAGATATCACCTGTATTTGCCTCTCCAACAACCTGAAACCAATTGGCATTTGATTCAGTTGGCATCCATTAATCGATTACTGATCGATAAGGCTAGTGTTTGAGCAATGCAACTTGCCTGTTCTACTCCATTTTTTAGAATCACTAGATCCTGGGGAGCAATACAAAACATCAGTGACTACTTTGAGAAACAAAATTAAGTTTCAATAGGATATCATAAATCCTAAAACGGAATAACCAGAAATTTGAACAAGAAACAAGGCTTTTTACCACAGCACCGGTGACAAGGATGTAGAAATCTGTAGGTGCTTCATTCTGCAGGATAATGTCTTCTTTTGGAGGAAAATATTCAGCTTTCATCTCTGATACCTTAAGACATTTATTCATAAAGATGGATAAAGATGTTGAAAAGAAGAAAACTAAAGAAGAGAATTTCAGTACAAAAGCATAAGCATTGTTTCCACTGTATTACCAGCTGAAAAAGTAAGTCATTAGAAACGCCACGAAACAAGTACACCTTATCCATAAGAGAGTAGAAAAGATAATGAGAAATGCTTGATCGGATGGCTTTGGGAAGGGCATCGAGAGTCTCTTGCTGCTGCAGCCCCTCCGAATCTGTCCTGAACTTCAGACATAAATGTGCAAGCATCTGATCTTGTAGGCGGGGAGGCAATTGATTTCTTTGAGCAAAACTTGTGGCAGCTTGAATGGTATCCCTCTGAGAGCCAAAAACACAAACAAGACTATCGAAGAAAATCCAGTATCGGCGAGAACAAAATAGCAGAATTAAGGTAACTCAAAAGTTAACACACCCATATCGAAAAGAAAAAATAACTCGAAGCTAGTTGATTAGCTAGATAAACTATAATGATGTCACTCACAAATCTTCTAGTTCGACTGGTTCCATGGACAACCAAGTTTGTCATGTTACCAATCAAATATGCTGTCAATCCGAGGTTGAAAAGCATGTAGAAAATGTCAAATATCATCTCCCTAGTATTCACAGGATGCAAATCCCCATAGCCAACAGTAGTCAGTGTAGTGATGGACCAGTACATCGATGTCACATATCGAATAGACAAGCTCTGTTCGTGGAAATTTTCTCCCAGAGATGCTCCAATCCATGTTCTTTCCGGATCATGATACTGTGCAGCTATAAGATAATAGAAGCATCCGGCACAATGAACAGCAAAAAGTGTAACCTGCAAAAGAACCATCCAGAGCCTCATGAATGCTGCATTAATAGAAATAAAATTCAGGGTTAATTGTCTCGTATCTTTTTTGTTGTACTCACACAAACAAGTTTAGCACATCGAACCCAAAAGTAGTTGTAGTTCTTGTCCTTCTCCAATCTATTGAAAAAGCAGCAATAAGACATGCCACAATCAAACAAGTGGAGAACAATAAACAGAACTCTCACAATTATTGAAGTTAGAGAGTTAGGTGATACCTGGAAAACAAGGCACTAACTCTACGGAGACGCCAAAGGCGAAGCATATTAAATAAGCCATAAGAGTGCAGTCGCCTAGGGAAGAACTTTTGAGCTAATTCAGATGGTATTGTGGATATAATATCAAAAGCCAACCAGGAACTAGCATATTTCCAAGCAATCTTCTTTGGATCATCAATGAGTAGATAGGTAGCTTTATCAAGGTATGCAACAAAGAAGGTAAGGACAATATCCAAGGCAAAGAATCCATTAACAACGTTATCAATAATGGAGAGTGGTGCTTCTGGTTTTCTAATGAATCCAAATTCAAAGGGTGATACCCAAGCTGTGTAGACTACCAGAATAATCAAAAAAGTCTCCCATACCCTGCAAGAGTCAATATAATTATATAAATTCCAGTCATCATTTAATCCTTTTTATGGACTTTGAATTTGCTTATTACCTTTCAAACCAAAGAAACAAATTAACATAACAAAGTAGTATCAGTAATAAGTTCAATCATTTAACCACAGCACCATTAGAGATTCTGATGTCAGACTAGTCCTTTTTCATATATACCCCCCAACAACAAGTATAATAAAACCATAATAGTACTAATAACAACAACAAAATAAAATAAAATAAACGATATCAAGGATAAGAATAAGGAAGAAAACAGATGGCAAACAAGAAAACAAAAGGCAAAAAAGTCAAGGACCGAAAGAAAATTAAAATAGAGAAAAATGAAAGAAAAATAAATAAAAACCCGAAAAGGAACAAACTTTTGTAAGCCGAGATTCCAAAGAATGGCGTTAATGTAAAAATCAGCCTCATAGTCGCATGGAATATTGTGAACAGAATACTCTCTTTGCTTTTCTCGCAAAGAACAAGTGTAAGCAAGACGTAAATAACATTGAACAACTCAGCAAATAAGATGGATTTGTTTTACTTTGTATTTTCCAAAACAAGTTTTACGAGATTCAATGCCGTGATTTTCCCGAAAACAAAAAAGGAATTTATTATACGCATGATGATCGTAATCCCCCCATAACAGACCCCTTAAGTCAACATTAAGGGAATTTTTTTTTTAAAAAAAAAGAAGAACCCAGAGTTCTAAAACTTTTAGAGAAGGTGATTAGCTCATCAATCAAAAAAAGAAAAAAAAAACCCAGAATTACAAACAACAGAAGAAAAAAACGAAGGTTTTGTTATATGGACCTGTAACGGCGATCATAAGGAGAAATGATGGAACTCCTGAGCTTGACCCTACGGTTACTTCGGGCACCAAGCGAAGGAAGTATGCCGGTGGATAGACTGTATTGGCTACTCTCTCTAGAGAGATGTTCAACCTCTTCTTGTCCACACACTGACACCCGAAATACGCCTTTGTTCCTAATCAGACTATCCATAGTTGAAGTCTTCTCTCTCTCTCACCCCCACCTTCTTCTCCTTCAAAGACGCACTCACTTGTGGCCCTTTCCTATAATGTTTTAAATCTCTAGATTATTTATAAGCCTTGTTTTCTGACTCAGTTTGGTATTATTATCAAATCATATCTACTTACTATTTATAATGAATAATCAATTCAAAGGATTCAGTTTCACGATTCAACAGTATTGAATTAATAAAACTAGACTACAGCAGTGTGTGACTCTTTTAAATCCTAATGATTCTTGAAAAACCTGTCAGTGGAATAATAATTTAAAAACTTATGCGAGAAACTTTTTTTTATCACTGTTGTTTCCATATATGGCAAGTGTTAGGTTCCCTATTTATTTAACTATTCCCTTTTTTAGACAAATTTTTAGAATTTAGAATATATTCACTTGGCATTTCTTGAAATTATTAATAATATTAAGGTCAAGCGTGGCTATATGACTCATGCCCTCTCAAGCTGTCCAAGTTTCTAAGTCGAAAGGCCAAAAAAGAGTTGACTATTTCCTTCCTGAAAAGGAATTTCACAAAATATTACAAGTAACATGTAGATGTGAATTAGTGGACTAATTAATTATTCATTCATTTCTACTTTACGAATACAAAGAAGGCCCCTTTTTTTCCCTATATTAAGAAGGTCGGCTGGTGTGATCATTACAATATTGAAGTCCAAACGGCTGTGGTAATTTTTTTTATCATTCTATATATATAATAATTTTAAAATATTATTTTTTAAGTATTTGATTGAATTTATATAACTCGGCAATAAAAACTATTCTTTTTATGAATTATGAATATTTTATATATATATATAAAATCTAAAAAAATGCAGCTATTGGATTTCAATTTCTAGATCGTTTTAATGCCAACCGGATTTCAATTTGAAGTTTTAACCAAGCTCTCCCAACGAAACAGTTCATTGCTCAGCGTGGTTTAGATATCCCAATTTTGTGCCCTCCTTGCGAATGTGCCCTGGAGAGTATTCAACGTCTCCTCCAAGACTGCCAACGCTCAAAGCAATTATGAGATTCTGTTTTTGCTCACTTTAATTTCACCCTTCTTTGTTTTGATACTTGGGATGACTGGATTCGAGCTAATATCTCCTCCAATAACTAGGTTTGGAGCCCCCAAGTCCCTTGGCCCATTGTATTAACCTTTTCCTCATGGAAAATTTGGCTATGTCGAAATGCTCTAGTTTTTGGTCAATCTAGACTCTTTAAAGGATTTGTTCAGAGAGTTGTTGCGAGTGTTGGTGAATTCATTGCACTATCTTCTCCAATCAAAATCCAAGGCCCTTGATGTAGGAAATCAACTATAAATCTGACTAAGGCAAGTGCATCTACCAATTAATAGTATAGCTATGGTGAGCACAGATATTACTCCCATAAAGACTAAAATTACTAGTAATTATCGTCTTTCTATTATATAACCGACAAATTATACTGTTTGATTAAAACTAAAATTAACTAAATTAATTAACTAAAGAACACGACAAATAACAAATCAAGAAAATAATCGATTAACAACCAAAAAGCGAGACAATACCTAGGAAAGAATCCACCTAGACTTCATCTGTCATTATCAATCTATATTACGCAATTTCTTATCTTAATATCTTGATCCGTAGAAATCCCTAAATTATGCTAATATCTCTCTTTAAGACTAAGAGCAACGGACTCTAATTTGATTAATTGAAATTTCTTTATAATTAAAACCCCTATTTTCGCATTAACTCAATCTATGGATCCCCCTAATAGATTTGAATCTAATCCGGTAGATTTATATCATCATATTTCTAAGATTGCATGCAACTCCACTCAATTACGCTAGATCTACTCTTAAACAGGGTTTATCCTCCTCTGATTTAAGCACATCAAACATGGATTAATAGCCTAGAAATATTAAACCAAGAATTAAGCACACATAATTGGGGACAAGACCCAAGTATTTATTGCGTAAAAATAAAAATCAAATAACAGAATTCATCATAGGATTCATCTCCCCTAGATATTTAGAAAATTAGTTCATGCTAGCAAATAAAAACATCCAAAACACAGTATAACCACAAGAAATAAAAAAACTTATGATAATCTCCAAAGAAATCAAAAGAGAATCTTCAATTTTGATGGAAATCTGCTTTAGAATCTGCTTCAATGGTGTTTTTCGATTTGTTTTCTTGAATATTCTATGACGGCTCCCTCATATTTTATTATTTTTTTCATAAATAGGTCTTAAAATACTCGAAAAACCTAAAAAATGCACTTTCCTGCAAGTTTGGAGTGCGATTCACGATTTTCACGTGGTCTGGCACATGGTCGTGTGACAACCCGTGTATCCAGTACGTGTGGCTCCTGTAACTCACTCCAATTTTTCGATTTTCACTCGTTTTTTGCTCCTTTTGCTCTCAAATGCTCTCTTAAGTATAAAAACATGAATCTAAAGGATTTGGAGCATAAAATTCACAATTTACATCGAATAATCACCCAAAAACGTATTAAGAACGAGATTAAAACATATTACTTTTAGCACTTATCATCCCTCCTAAGCTTTTCCCTGTTTCTTGGAAACCTTTAGTAGACGACTAGTTTAAATTGAACACGAATGGCTCATCCCTTGGTACTCCAAGGAGGGCCGGAGTAGGGACCCTCATTCATGACCATCTTAGGAATTGGATTTTCGGATCCTATCTTTTTATCTCGAGAGCAACCAGTGTTGAAGTGAAATTATGGACCCTTCGAGATGGTCTTTAATTACTGATAGAAGTGGATGCTACCACAGATATACACTTTATGAAAAGTAGCTTTGTTACTAATATTTTGTTTTCTCCTCTGATAACTCGTTGCAGGATGTCCTCCATTCTATGAGTTCTAACTCATTAATGCATGTCTTTTGTGAAGGGAACAAATGTGCAGATGCACTTGCTTGTTTGTGGAGTAAATTTCAACCTTCCTCTCCCTCGGATATTCTTGTTGTGAATGACTATTTTTGTTTGTGTTCTACCTCACTCGTTTGTTTAGCCCATTTACTTATAGATGATGCTCAAGGGTACCTATGTATCAAACTCTTATTTAGTTTAATTTAATTATCGTTCCCTTTCTTAAAAAATTATAAATTCGAACATATTTAAATACATAATGTCTTTTAATTTTAAAAGTTTAAAAGATTATATGTCTTTCGATTTTAAAAGTTGAGTCTTTTAACTTGAATGAAATGGTGATTAAATATCTCTTGTCAGACATTTGTTTGATACGTATTCAAACTGTATTATCCCATTTTTAGCCCTAACATTATATAAAAGAAAAAGTGGAAAAGGATTAGAGTAAATTAAATTTATATAAAAGAAAACAAAGACGAAAGGAAGGAGTTTGGTCCAAACTGATTTCATGAACCAACATATTGGAAACGTTTGGAAAACATGTGTTTTCCTTGATAGATTCTTCTCCACCAATCCAATATTAAGACAGGGAAGCCAAATCGTGCGAAATTGCCTGCTCCACAATTGCATGAATTTGTCTGATTCAGTGAATGTTAAAATTGGCTTAGCAATTTCTGTTTTTTAAGTTTTTATCCACTGTTACATGACGTCTTGTCTCAAAGTTTAAAGTCGCTTAAATTTTATTAAATGTACGATGAATATAACACTTCCCACTCGATTTAAACCCTAAATTTAAATGTGAAACCTCATATTTTATTATTACCATTAAAAATTAAATTCACAAGTGTAATATAATTCATACATTTCGGGATATAAACCAAAAGTCAAATATGCCCATACGTAATGACTTGTGGTCAAATTAGAAATAAATACAAAGTCTGAATAATTATTAAAATTAAAGTGTCTTTTTTTTTTAATTGAGACAATATGTTTCGAGCTTGACCTCATAAAATTCATTAAATGTGAGTTTATTCATTAATACACAATGTTTTAAGTCACCTAATTTAATTAATGTTTTTCCACATGCCCTACCTTGCCTTTGTATCTGTAACAATAATGAACTGTCAATTTCTTGATTTTATGTGTAGAGTTTAAAAGCATTGATAATAAACTAAATATTTTCTCATTTATTATTTTATTACATTAAAAAAAAGGTATAAATAACCTATTTAATGTTATTTGTAGTATTTTAAATTTCATCCCCAATGTAACCGAGACACTGAATTTGGGTTAAGATGTGAATTATTGGCTTATCACATGGGTTTAGAGGCATGTATATTTTGTGGAAGGAAATAATGTGTTTGTAGTTATTTTAAGTGTTACGGATTAATTTGAGATATGGATTTATTAAATTATTTTTTTACATATTAAGTTATATTTTATGATTTTTTATATAATAAATTAATAAAATTTGAACTCGAAACACCATGAACGATAAATAATGGCGTAATAACAATTTTAGCCCTCATTGTTTGCATTTTTTTTAGTCTGGTCCTTATTCTTTTTTTGAGATAAATTTGATCATTAATCTTTTAAAAAATGTTAAATCACATTTTTTAAAGAAATGCTGACAAAAATATTAATTTTTTTAACAATGTTGATATGGCATGTGCACTTCATGTTGGCATGACACTATTTGTTTTATATGTCACATCAACAAATAATTTAAAAAATATAAAAACTTAAAATTCAAAAAAATCATAATGTGTTCATAATTTTTTAAAAATAATAATAATAACATGAAGTACATGTGGATTGCCATGCAGGCTGCCATGTTTAAAAATTTAATGCTTTAGTCAGTATTTCCGTTAAAAAATAACAATTCAACCTTTTGTGAAAGGTAAATGGTTTAATTCGACTCTCTTTAGACAGTGGAGGGCTAAATTTAGCTCAAAATAAGAAGGGCTCAATTGACAATATGTAAACTTTGAGAGTTAAATTTGACATTATGCCATAAATAATTAACGTTATTGTTGTAGCTAAAGCATGAATTGATTTTTATGTGAGTTTTAAAAAATATATATTTGTTAAAAAAATTCACTCATACCGTGAATATACTATTAATCTAGTTTCTATATTACACATTAAAAGGGTGATTGATATGGTGTCATCTATCAAATGGGTCCTAACTCAATCAGTAAATTACT
Source organism: Gossypium hirsutum (assembly GCF_007990345.1). Lineage (NCBI taxonomy): Eukaryota > Viridiplantae > Streptophyta > Magnoliopsida > Malvales > Malvaceae > Gossypium > Gossypium hirsutum. The sequence goes on along the minus strand of NC_053442.1, from coordinate 9,369,974 downwards.
AAAAGCCTATTTCTTTTACAAAGCAAAAAATATTATTTTGAGGGAATCCATCTTTTTATATTTTGATAAACTTAAAAAAATTAAAGTATTTGAACCCAAAACATCATATTCTTCGTTAATTTAACTTTACCATTTAAATAAAAACCACCTATAATTTTTTATAATTTTATTATATAAATATTTTCATCTAGTCGTAATTTATCATAATTTAATATATAAATAATAGGTGTCGGGCCTAAGCCCAGAAATCGCCATAATCATTTGGGCCAAAACATGATTTCAGCACATTGCCATCAGAACTTATGTAAAGATCCCTTGGCAGGGTGGTAATAGATGCTATACTCCTAAGCCTACCTATTAGAGGATCTTCGTAATTCAACAGGTAGCTTCCCATCAGTCCAACAGTGTTGTACCCTCCAACCGTGTCCTATCTCAACACACTTCCCATTATATTACCCACATATTCTCCCTACGTGCACTCTGTCACCTGCCAAACTCCATAATGTTCTAGATAACATGGCAATCGCAGTGGGTATCCTAATATATAATTTATTTTTAATCAAAATAGAAACTAGAATTTAGATGTATATATAATTTATCAAGAAATTAAAATTTATATTATAAATATGTATATGCGAAAAATATTTAAAGATATCAATAAATCTAAAACGGTATACCAAAACATGCAGATACAGGTACGTACCAGTACCAAAACAAAAACAATATACTCACCAGTACGGTACTTACTACCTTGCTTAACAAAAACAAAAACAATGGCATATTAGTTTTTTTCTTTATTTCTTGGCTATTCTTTGGGTATGGTGAGGAATGTTTATTATGGGAGAAATTGTAAAAAAAAATATAAATGATAATTCCTTAGAATGAATGATTTGGTGAACCAAACGAAGGAATCACTATTTATCACTGAATTGATCAGTAATGGAATGACTATTACAGCCAACCAAACATGATGTTAGTTCCTAAGCTTCAATCAAGCCGTTCACCTCTCAGTTCCTTACCCGAGACTTCTTGTACTTGTCAAATCAGAAGCCCATCACAATCTCTAGGAGAACTGCAGTTTCGTTCATCCCTCATCGCAATCCCCACTCGACGAATCAAGCGATTGGATTTTTAAATTATTTTTATACAATATTTATTAAAGGTGAGATGGGGTAACACAATTTAAACCCGTGTCAAAAGAATGTACGATAAAATTTTTAATTAAATTTTAAAATTTATTTGGTCTCTCCTTGGCCTAATTATCTAATGCTTCCTTCTCACTCATAAATTCGCAAAGGTAAAGCAAACAATGTAAAGGAAAATGAAGTAATCTAGTGTATATTCTAAACTTAAGATATCTCACAAGACATGTTTGATGTTGAATAGAATAGGCTAAACCATAACCCATAAACAGCGGATGAGCGGTGCAAGCTGGTCAAAAGTGGTCCAAAGTCACTATTGAAGTCTTCTATTTTCTTAGAAAAAAAATCTTATGCAAACTAATTAAATAAAGAAAAGAAAAAAAAATGCTAAATAAATAAATGGTAATCCTATTCCTATATCAAAAAATGGGAAACAAAGAGGGTAAAATAGTCAACGCGATCATATAACATCCGAGGACCTCCGCCATCTTTTTTGTATATAACATCTTCATTCTCATGTTTCACTTTTCACTCTCTTCCAATTTCTCGCTATTCCCATTAGCCCCCGCTTGTTGATGGCTACCCATCTTTTCACTTTCCGTCCCGCCAGAATCCACGCCTCTGCTATTCCTGCTCACCTTAAGCCGGACTCCGACCGCCGGAGGACTACTACGTTATCTACCCCGACCAACTGGTGGGCACCGCTGTTTGGATTACCGTCCGACCCCGACTACATTGATTCCGATAACAAAACTGAGCTGAAGCAAAGACGCCAAGGCGAATCGCTAACGGACGTGGGACAAAAATGGGCCAGAACAAAGTTTTCCCCGGCTCGCTTCACGGAAGATAAGGCCAGGCAGCTCCGTATGATGACTACCACCACCTCCTCATTTCACGACATTATGTACCATTCAGCCATCGCTTCTCGACTCGCTTCCGATTTCAAGGATCGCTAGGCTCTATGACACTCTTCCGCCATTCACCGCTAAAATTTGTACCTATTATTTATTTTCTTCCTTACGGTTGTATGTCCATTTTTCATTATTCTTATCAAAGGACTGAAATTTTTTTGTTAGATAATGAATATTCCAGGATGATGATGCGTAATTACTGAATATCTGATATGAATATTTTGTAAATTGTGAATTTGATTCATATATGTCACGACCTAACCTGCAGATTTCAATTGCTCTTAAACAGCGAAGAAATGAAGGATTCAAAATGGTGTTAAGATGTTGCATTGCTTTATTGTTGTTCGGGATCCCAGACCCACGGTAGTTGTCGATAAGCCGTCAAAGATTCTCCAAATATGCTAACTAAGGCCCATTCAAGTATCAAAAATAGGTATATGCTTCGTACCCAAAAAGATAATAGTAATATGCTAAGTTCTCTTTCAATTGTTCCCATTATATTTGGCTGCCTCGTAGGGATAGGATAAAAACAAGAGGAGAGCGGAAAAATATCATCTCAAAATCCAACATGTCAAATAATATTTGATTCATCATGTAATTATAAAGTTGCTTTCTTTTTTCACGTTAAATTCAACGGCAAATAATGCATCTCTTTCTTTGTCCATTCGAAGTTTTTATGGTTAAACTTTGCCTTCTTTTTCAAACCATCCTCGCATACGCAAATAAGCACCAGAGGTAAAAAAAAAAAAACAAAAAGGGTTGTCAAAGAACACCCCTTTGGCATCGTCAAGGGTTTCTCTTTAAAAGATCCACGTACTACTTGCAAATTTCCCAAGCATGAAAATTGCGTGACAATGAAAGCAAGAATCACGCCGCCACTTTTAACACTGCACCACCACACAACTACCCACCACTTGTTTTCCCTTTCCTCTTCAAACCCAACCTACACACCCAAAAGTTAGAAGCAAAGCAATTCATGTATACGATACCACATAACTACTTGCTTGATAATGATGCATATCAGCAATGAATAATGTATGGATGGTAGTTTGGTTTTTTTTTTCCTCTTTAAAAACGTTAAAACCTAACGATTTCACCTTGTAATACCAGGCAGAGTTCACAGCATTGTAGTTCTGGCTTCTAATGCATAGACGTGACCTGCACATCTATCACATTCGATAAAGAAATTACAGTTTAACAAAAAAGCAGCTCACTCAATCTTATTTCTCTTTAAAATTGAAACTAATTCCGTAATATGAAGCTTTAAATCTTACGCCTAACTTGATTACAACTGTGAGATACAAATTATCATCCCACAACGAAAGGAATGAGAAGAATACAATTCAAACTTGTTCTAAGGCATAATAGAAGAATAATTATTAGAGGGGTAATCAGTTCCTCAAGCCAGACTCTGCAATGTTCACTTGCTCTCAGCATCATATAGATCCGAACTGCAAATTTATTAAGGAAAAGAAACCAGAAGAGGAAAAGCAGAGAACAAGGAGCATAACTAAATGACAAAGTTAACTAATGCAGATGTATTTAATGGAACAATACAGAACTCAATTATAAACTGACTCCAGATTTCCTAGCTTGTTGTAAAACCATGAATTATTATATGAGTGTCATGTTTTTAAAAGGCATATCACAGATTTCCCGATTGCCTCCTCCCACCACCCAATCCCCAACAGAAGGAAAAAAAGAAAGATGACTGGTAAATTTTCCATCTCATGTAGCATGTAAGTATGCAATTTTATTAGGAGCCAGAGTGAACAAGTTCTATATGAGAAAATGTTCAGCATACAATTAATATTAAGCAAAACAAGGCTGTAAGCTAAATGTCAAATAAATTGAACAATTAAGAGAGTCAATATTGTAATTCTCAATGCATGTCTCTCTCTTGCACAGTTCTCACACATCTATATTGAAATGCATTTTACGTTTCTTGTTTGTTGTTCAAGTGAAAAGGAAGAGAAACATTCCCTTGAAACACATTTTAATAAGTAAGACGAGGATAACACAGTACAATTAAACCTTTTCCTTCTCTTGGAGAGATGCCTCACCACAAAATAATCGGGAACACAAAGGCATTGCTTTTACAAATGTGATTATTATAAGTTTGCACCTTAAAGTGACGTGAGATAGGTTGTAGCATGACTTTTAAAAATAGAATGCACTGCTTCCCAAGGACAGAACATCAATGAAGGCATATTAGATTCATAAGATAGAAATCAATCATCGTCTGCTTGGTTATAGAGCATTAATTTAGCTGGCAGCATAAGCATAAGGTATAAATTTTAACATTTAGATTACTTGTGGCTATTTTCATTACTACTGGTGAGAAAATATGATCTTCTAATATTTCTTGGCTCTTGCACCACACATCTACCCCCTTATAAAAAATTCTTTAAAAAAATCCCTATATATCCAAAAGCAATGGCACTCTTAACAATCAATGAAACGAATTGGAGTTCACGGGAATCAATTTTCAGTTTAAAACATTTGAGAAACCGATATACTGATGATTTAATGCTTTTCCTTATTTTTCCTCACCAAACAAATTCTTCAAAGGCATAAAGAATCCAAATAGAAAGCCCAATCTTGCTTATATGCATCCCCATTCTTTACAATCCAATGAATTAATCTCTCAAAGGCAACACCTGCATGATGCATTGTAGAGACACATGTATTGTTGAAAACAAATGACCTCCTATTGATAATAAGTCACATGTAGACATCATTGCAAGATATGTGGAAAGCCAACTTTTTAAAGCTGGAATATACATGCACCTATCATTCAGCCAAATACCCAGGTCCGTAATTTATCAATACATTAACGTTGAACCAATTTTATTAGACAACACACATGCCATTGAACCAATTTTATTAGACAACACACATGCCATCATTGAACTCAATACTTGTAAACAGTCAAAACTGGGAATACTGATGTAAGTGTAGAGCATACAGCGTTCAGATCATAGAAAATGGAACAAGATTCTCCAATTTACATAAAGACTAGGAGCACATAAAAGAATATGCAGTAGCAGCCACTCAACAATTTAAGCACGAATGATTAAGAGGAAGGGGGAGAAACAGAGAACCAACAATCAGGTACAGTAATTAAAGCAAAATAAGGCAACAAATAATAAGGATACACCAAATAAGAACCATGAATAAAAGCCCCAGCCAACACAATAGTAAACAGTCGGTCCCTTAAAACTGGGTTCTTCCTCAAAGAAAGTCGAACTGACAAAGGCAAAAAGAATTAAGAACCCATAAAAGATTAATATCTGAAAAACAAAACCGAGGTATCAAAATCACCCAAAAAGGGGAGAACAAGAGAGATTGTAGACTTACTTAAAGGGAGAACAGGGGCATAGACTAAAGGGACTAGGAACTTGAAAGGGGGTCCTTTGTTCTGCCTCCTATAAACAACTTCCCTATGAATAGATATTGAAAAAGTAATATTAAAACGTAGTGGCGAGAATCAGAAAAGAAGAAAACGAAAGATGGTTAACAAACATATGGGGGGAAATTTAAGAAAAATGGAGAATTTTCGAAAAGACTTACGAATTAGAGTGATCGGAAGGGGAGGCCATGGAGGGGTTTGAATAAAAGTAAAATTTAAGAGGTTTGGGAGGAGATTTAGTTCTGCGGGAACTGAAGATGGCGGGTTTGGCGATGATCTGATCTGGATGAAAGAAATTAGAGTAGCGTATCGTAAGCCTTGCTTATGACTTTTTCTTGTTTGGAGTCGCCCACCGTTTTAGGAGGCTGTTTTAGGTTTTTTTACTTTTGTGTGGATTAAGAGAAGGGCCTGTACGATATTGAAATTCCATGTCATTTTTATTTATTTTTAATAGGAAAATAATAAATTAAATTTTTTCTCTTAATTTTTAAAAATAAGAAGAAAAATCTGATTTGTTATTCTCTTATTAGAAAGGAATATGGATAGAAATAACGTAGAATCACAATTTGATACAATCTTTTCTTGTAGATTAATATATACAGAGTTAACATATACTTTGTAACTATTTTTTCTTTCTAACCTAAATTAAATCTAACCTTACTTAGAAATTCGTAACTCATTTGGTTATTTTTTTGTTGATAAAATATTTATATAGTGCTGAAATAGTATTATTACTTAAAAAATATATAAATTAACTTGTAATTTTCAAGTTTAGATATTAATCAGATAAAAAAGGTTTAATTACTAAATAGATACAAGTTCAGATATCTCTATATGTACTAACCCTTTGTCTAATCATTTATGTTATATAGATAGAGACAATTGCATAAATGATTAAAATCCATGTATTTTAGGCTAAAAAGTAAAAGAAAAAAACAATAAAAAAAATTCATTTCATCTCTTACGAAGAAAATGTATACATTTGAACTTTCAATGATTAAAGCAAATTATTTTGCCCTTTCCATTAACCATCATTTGATAGATTTAATCGTTAATGGCGCTAACCTGACTCAAAAAAGCCACAGATAAACTACCCCAGACTTTTCCTTCTCTAGAACCAACAACAATGACTGAAACAACTACGCCATCAGTTTGAAATTAACTCATCATCATGCCAAGCTTTGTGTCCATTACTCCAATGCCTACTTTCATGCTCATCAAGACTATGGGAAAATAACCTCTTTTTGGTGGTTTTCAAGGAAAAAGAAATTTGAATTTTTTGGGGTTTTGAAAGAAAAGAAGATTTGAGGGAGAAATGAGGATACTTCACTACACTAAAACAGACTTTTAGAAGCGCCGCAAAAAACGCCGCTATAGATTAGGACCTTTAGCGGCGTAACCACACAAAACGCCGCTATAGATTAGGACCTTTAGCGACGCTTCTTCACAAAACGCCGCTATAGATCAGGACTTTTAGCGGCGCTTGTTCCACAAACACTGCTATAGATAAAGACCTTTAGCGGCGCTTTTTCCCACAAACGCCGCTATAGAACAGACCTTTAGCGGCGCTTTTCACACAAACGCCGTTAAAAACATATCTTTTAAAAAATAATTTTTTAAATAATATTTATTTCTATGATAAATATTATATTATGTTTTAAGGATAAATAAAAAATATTATTTAAATTAAATTTTTTACGAAAATTTTAACTTTAAAACTAAATATAAAAATTAATGAATTTAAATTTAGAATTTAAAATAATAAATTAATAACACAATTAAAATCCAAAAGTTAGAACTCTTAAGTAAAAATAAAAATTTAGAATCAAAACTAAAATAAATAATACATATGCAAGGTAATAAAACATACAATGCATTTTCTTAATCAAATAAATAATACATTTACTTAATCAAGGAAATCTTGTACATCATTGAAGTCACACCATCAAATCTGTACCCATCAAACTTATACTCCTCCAGCCACCATCTTGCATTTGAAAGAAGATACCTCAGTACCTAAAGCAACAATTAAGAAATAATATTTACAACTGGAAGGGAGGAAGCCAAAATCTTTAAACAAGCTATTCATTAAGAAATGTTTAGGTAGAAGTACATACTTACCAGCTTCCATAATTAAAAAGGCGAGAATCCCACACCGAGTGGTGACCCCTTGACCCCGTGTGGAAGTAATGACCATCAGTTCCATCAAACATGTTCAGCCCATCTAACACATTATTGGAAGCATGGCTGTTTTCATAAAACATCATTCAGATACAGGTAGATAAGAAAATAAAATTATGTTTATTAACTCTTACAAATTAAATCTTGTAATTGGATAAAGATTGGGACTGATACCCACTCCACTACAACAAATATGAAAATTATATGGAAAGAACATAGGAAAATATGTAGAAATAGAACAACGATGAAACTGTGAAGATAAATAGAAAGAAATAAAACAACAAATCACAGTTAATTGGTCTCTTATATTAGCAAAATAGAAGCTAAAATATTTAATCCAGCACAGCTCCAGTTTAAGCAACTCAGTAAATGCATTTGACCTAAACGTGTTACTTGAGCATAAAACATACAGGCATAGTAAACTGAAATCCTCCTCTTCTACATGCCTCTATTAGGAAAAAGATAATTTAGATTTATACCTGCCTATAATTTAGATTTATATCGTAGGGAATAGGGAGGGTTTTTTATAAAAATATTATAAAAAAATAAAAATTTATCAAAATATTATAACTTTTTTATTTACCAAAATACATATAATTTTTTTATTTACCAAAATATATAAAAAAACAAAAAAAACCTGCAAAAAAAATCTGGCCGATGTGACGGCACATTGGTCACGCCAATGGCATTGGCGGCACCAAAGGTGCCAAAACCATTGGCGGCACCAATGGTGCCAATGCCATTGGCGGCACCAATGGTGTCATATTGATTGGCGGCACTATTCGTATTATAAATTCGAGATCTGTCAGCTGAAGGGAGAAAAATCAAAAAAAAAAGAAGAAGAAGAGTTGCTGCGGAAAAGAAGAGAAAAGGAAGGTATTTTTTTAAAATTTTTTTGATTATATTGTTGTTATTATTTTGTATATTTTGTAATATTTTTTGTTTTAGTTTAGTTATTAAGATTAATAAAACTCAAAATAATAGTATTAGTTATTATTATTATTATTGTTGTTGTTGTTGTTGTTGTTGTTGTTGTTGTTGTTAGTATTAAGATGTTATTAATGTATTAAGATGTAACTTAGTAATATTATTGTTAGCAAAAAACTAGTATTATTATTATGGTTACTTATTATTTTTATTTACCAAATTAATAATTTTAGCGTGTATTATTTTTCGTATAAAATTATTAATATTATTAGTGTATTAGTTATAAGGATTAGTGGTTAAACATTAAATTTTTTTTAAGTAATTTAGTTACCGTTCGAGAATTTTTATGAGATTTTTTTTTTACAGATTAAATATTGAAGATGGATGCTAAGTTTCTTGTATGCGTTTATTTCGATGGAGTCATCTTGACAACAAGTGTTGGATGTGGATTTGAATGTCAGCAACAATAGCAATGAGATTTAATAGAAATGTATTGTTCGATGAAATGAAGGCAATGATTAATGCAAAAATTCATAGACGTTGTGGGAGAAGGGTATCAAAAATTTTCTACAAGTTTCCAGTTTCGACAAATCCGGTCAAATTCGTTGAAATGGAACTTGTAGACGACGAAGACGTGGAGACAATGGTCAATCTCTACTGTGGGAATGGGAGTGAGAAGAATGCACCGATTCACTTATTTGCTGAGTTAGTTGGTATGGAGCAAAATGAAGATGTTAATGCATCTGATGAAGAAGACTGGGCTGAAGAACCGCGGATGGTGGCTCCAATATCATACATTGATAGTGAATCAACTATGGGTGGGATGGGTATCGACCTGAATATTACACCCGATGTTGACATGGTTGGTGGTGAAGAAGAAGGTGCCAGCGAAGAAGAAGGTGGTGACGATCATTGGGATAAAGAGGTCGATAGTGATGCTGATCCCGATGTGGACGATGTACCTGATGATATTGACGATGAAGATGTCAACAACGATGAAGGCATTAACACTTCTTCGGTCGGGGAGCAGATACAGCGTATTGTGATACATAATAATCCTGGGCCACACATGTCGCTCATAGACCCCGACGTAGCGTATGTAGCTGAGTTTCCGGAGTATCCTGAAATAGTTCATTCTCACGGGCTGGCCGTAACATCTGATGATGATGAGTTATTCATAGGCCAGAGATTCAGCTGTAAAGAAGAGTGCGTATATGCCATTAAACGGTACAGCATGAAGATATCGGTGGATTATAAAGTCTCCGTGTCTACTCTGACAATATATGTTGGGGAGTGTTGGACGGCAGCGGAAGGCTGCAATTGGCGGGTACGAGCTGCATTCATTAGAAGTTCTCAGATGTGGGAGATACGAAAATTTGTTGGTTCTCATACATGCACATCAACACGTATGACAGAAGATCATAGAAAACTTAATTCGAAAACTATTTGTATGTGTATCATGCCAATGGTGAAGGACATGCCGACCATTAAAGTTTCGGTACTCATTGCGAAAATGCAAGCACGATTCCAGTATCGAGTCTCATATCGGAAGGCATGGATAGCTAAACAAATGGCGCTGGAGCAACTGTATGGGGATTACAATTCGTCGTATAACGAGCTTCAAGGTTGGATAGCTGCTATGCGGGAGTACGTACCGGGGACTGTGATTGAGTTGCAGAAAAGTCTATATTACGGCCCGGATGACCAATTACAGGCGGCAAAAAGGATTTTCCATCGGATGTTCTGGACGTTCGATCCATGTGTGCGGGAATTTCCCCGCTGCAAGCCACTTGTGCAGGTGGATGGGACCTGGCTGTATGGAACATATACACAGATACTGTGTAACAGCCCGATTCTAGGCCTAGTCGGAATAGTGGTTTCGGGACCACAAATCTGACGAGGGAAAATATGGTTATTATTATATTTTTATGGTCTACAATTTCACGGAAAATTTTCGTAAAAATTTCGTTCGAAAATTTCGACGTTTGGGCACTCAATTTAGTCAAAAGGACTAAATTGTAAATAGTGCAAAAGTTGAGTTCTACATCTTAGAGGTGTCTAATTGTTATGAAATTTTAAATTGGAGGTCTTTGTGTGGTAATTAGACCATTAGTTAGTTGATGGACAAAAATAGACATAAGAAATGGGTGAAATAGATTTTTTTTAAATGGGGGCATTTTAGTCATTTGGTTATTAAATAGAATTAAATGGGAAAAAGATGGCAAAATATGCTCATCTTCTTCATGGTGACCAAAATCAGCAAGGGGGAAGCCATATTTAGGGTTTTTAAGCTTTCAAGCTCCATAGTAAGTGATTCCAAGCCCCGTTTTTAATGTTCTTTATGTTTTTGGAATCCCGGTAACTTGGTTTAGCTTATTCTACCATTAATTCGTGTTAGGGTTCATATTTGGAAAAATACCCATAGGTGAAATGTGTTTATTTTGTTGTTTTATGGTGGAATATGAAGCTAGAGATTATGTTAAACAACTTTTGCTATGCAATTTTAAGCGAAAACGAGTAAATAGACATAATCGTAAAAATAGTTAATGTTCAAAAGTATGTGTTAGAGTGGGAATTTGATGTTGCCATAGGAGAGAAAAATGTTCAGCATGTCATAAAACCTAAGAATAAGTGATGAAGTTTAATTTCCGAGCTTGGGGACAAAAGTGTAATTATGCAAAAGTTTGGGGGTAAAATTGTAAATTTTCAAATAGTTGGGTGGTGGATTATTTTAATGAATGTGAACATTAAATGAGTCAAATTTGCTATTACAGATCAAGAAAGACGTGAAGATTATCTCAAACGAGGAAAAGAAAAGATAGTGGAGTGAAGTGCAAAATTACGATATTTTGCACCGAGGTAAGTAAACACGTGACTTAATGTACTATTTTGATATTATATGACAAGTGTTGAGATTTATTAGAAATTAAAATAAATGTTTGGCAATATTCCAAAAATGTTGTTAAATCGGGAAAGGTGGTAAGGGGTTGCAAAACGCGGTTTTTGGGTTGAACACTTGGAATAGGCCGGAGTATATTACATATAAAGGGGTTGCTGTGTGCTGATTCCCCGATTCATTGGTGGTTGCTAAGTGCTGATTCCACCGTATTTTTAAATGTGAAAGGGGGTTGCTAAGTGCTGATTCCCCCGAGGGGTTGCTAAGTGCTGATTCCCCTACTTATTGGTGGTTGCTATGTGCTGAGTCCACCGTATTTTTAAATGTGAAAGGGGGTTGCTAAGTGCTGATTCCCCCGAGGGGTTGCTAAGTGTTGATTCCCCTACCCACTGGTGGTTGCTAAGTGCTGATTCCACCATATCTTTGAAATGAAAAAGGGGGTTGCTAAGTGCTGATTCCCTCAAGGGGTTGCTGTGTGCTGATTCCCCAATTCAGTGGTGGTGCTAAGTGCGGGATCCACTGATAACGGTTAACATTCCGAGTGTTCAACGAGAAAATTGGAAGGTGAATATTACTATGTGGTGGATGAGTTTATGGGGTAAATATTGAGTTAGATACTAAATCAACCCATGTATGAGATGGGAGAAAATATTAAAAACGCAAAAGGAACGATTTAAATACAAAACTGTGTTGAACAACAGCAGTTGGGTAACTTTGAAAAATCACCATAAATGGTGGGAATTGAATGGGTGGTTTAATAATATATGAAATTGAAGTTGAATGAGTCTATTTTCATATGAAAGAAATAGAGTAAGCAAAAGAGTTGTATTTTTGGAGATATTTGAATTTTACTGAGACAGGGCTGGATTAATTTCGAAATCCCATGTTCCAACTTTGTAAGATCACTAAAAATTTTACAAAAATAATTATGGCCTAAAATTTATATCCCTGGATTCCTGATTGAATCTATTTTTAATAGAAACAAACAAAACCATTTTTCAAATTTTTTACAGTGAGTTAAGTGAATTTTAGTAAGGAAGGGTCAGAACTGTGGGGCAGTGAAACAGGGAAGGTTTAAGGAATAAACTGTACTAATTTGCTGGGTCAAAAATTCTGAAATTTTTATGGTGAAAAGGTATATGAGTCTAGTTTCAGGGAAAATTTACAGAAATTAATTTGGATCCTTATAGCTCCAGATAAAATTAAATTAGTGACTATGATGCAGAAAAACAGCTTGCTGGAAATTACCCAAACAATGAAATTATGTGTGAATAAATTTATATTATGGTGTAGTGATGTGAGAAATTACTTAATTATCATGTGTTTACTTACTAAGCTATATGCTTATTTGATTTATTTTTCCCTTGATTATAGTGACTTCCATCAACTTGGAATCTGGAACGGAGTCAGACAATCATCTACACTACCCTCCACATTTGGGTATTTTGCTGCTAGCATTCCGGAAAAATTATGGCATGTATAGACAACTTATGTAATGTGGAATCATCATGTAAATATATGTTATGGTTTGATTTAAAATGTAGTGGTTATTAACGGTTAAATTGTGTGTGTTTATACAACTGAACTTGGTTGGTATATTGAAATGTGTTGTAAATTTGCAGGAGGTTTTAAGCAAAATTGAGCAGAAATGCTGTCGAAATTTTTAAAAAAAACTTAGTAATACCTCATACTCTGTTCCGAGCCGGAATACGAGTAAGGGGTGTTACATTTTAGTGGTATCAGAGCTATGGTTTAGTCGGTTCTCGGGCCAATAAAATATGTGTGAAAGTCAGTCTATACATGCCATAAATATATTGTGATAGTGTGATGATTTCTGACAATGTAAAATTTTGTTTTATATAGTAAATGGATCCTGAGCGAAGTGTGACAGATGATGTTGAAAGTAACGCGCCGGCTCCCGGACAAGGGACCGCGCATGAAAATAGTAGACATGAGACACATGGACAGGATGAGGCTCGGGAAGCCTTCCTCCGGATGATGAGTGATTGGTATACAGAATATGTCCGTGTAAATCTGAATGTTCCACCTCCTCCACCCCCTCCTATTCCTCAACCGGTTCCCGTAGCTCCGCAAAGTGCTGAATTGGTGAGATCAAGTAAACCACCCGTGGTAGAATTCGAAAGCATGGGGCTGAAGATTTCAGGGCCAATGTTGATGATGATCCGGAAAAAGCCGAGTTTTGGCTTGAAAATACTATTCGGGTATTTGATGAATTATCTTATACTCCCGAGGAATGTTTGAAATGTGCTGTGTCTTTTTTGAAGGATTCGGCATACCGTTGGTGGAAAACATTAATAACGGTGGTTCCAAAAGAAAGAGTTACTTGGGACTTCTTTCAGGAAGAATTCAGAAAGAAATATGTAAGCCAACGGTTTATTGATCAGAAGCGCAAAGAGTTTCTCGGATTGAAATAGGGCCGAATGTCAGTAGCAGAATATGAACGGGAGTTTGTCCGGCTTAGTAAATATGCCCAGGAATGTGTGCCTACGGAGGCTATTATGTGTAAAAGATTTGAAGAGGGGCTAAATGAAGACATCAGATTACATGTTAGAATTTTAGAGTTAAAAGAATTTGTGGTATTAGTTGATCGTGCCTGCAAAGCTGAAGAGCTGAGTAGAGAAAAGAGAAGGGCAGAGATGGAAGCTCGAGATGTAAGGAAGAGGTCAATGGGCAGAACATTTCAATCTCACCCGAAGAAGTTTAAAGGGATGGATCCACGACCAACTGGTTCAGTTGGGTATTCACGCAGAGACCGAGGGAGGTCATATTCTGGAACTACAACTCGAGCTACCTCAGTGGCAAGTGTGGGTAATGTAGGAAACACCAGACCTGAATGTCAACAGTGTGGCAGGCGACATACTGATGAGTGTTGGGGATTTAAATGAGCTTGTTTCAGATGTGGTTCCCAAGAGCATTATGTAAAAGACTGCCCTGAGAGGATAGAAGAAGAAAAATTACAAAGAGCTGGATCGGGTGATGTTGTCAGTAGAGGCAGACCACCGAGAAATGTGGGAAGCAAAGCCAGTGGTAAGAGTGTGATAAAAGATGCAGCTGGAGGATCAGAAACTAGAGCGCCTGCCAGGACTTATGCCATACGCGCTCGAGAGGATGCCTCATCTCCCGATGTGATTACTGGTACATTTTCTCTTCATGATATTGATGTTATTGCTTTGATTGATCCCGGCTCTACTCATTCGTATGTATGTATGAATTTGGTATCTAGTAAGAAATTGCCTATTGAAAACACTGAATTTGTAGTTAAAGTATCAAATCCTTTAGGCAAATATGTCTTAGTCGATAAGGTTTGCAAGAATTGTCCCCTGATGATTCAAGGTCACTGTTTCTTGGCTAATTTGATGTTGTTACCATTTGATGAGTTCGATGTTATTTTGGGGAGGGACTGGTTGATACTGCATGATGCCAAGGTGAATTGTAGACAGAAAATTCTTGAATTAAAGTGTGAAAATGGTGAAATTCTTCGGATTCAAACAGAGGAGCCGAATAAGTTGCCTATGGTGATTTCGCACATGTCTGCTCAGAAATACTTGAGAAAGGGATGTGAAGCTTATCTTGCTTATGTGTTGAATACTGATATAACTGGGTTGAAGCTTGAATCAGTGCCGGTAGTCTGTGAATTTCCAGACGTATTTCCAGAGGAATTGCCTGGGTTACCTCCGATTAGAGAAGTTGAATTTTCTATTGATTTGTTACCTGGTACTACACCGATTTCTATTGCACCGTATCAGATAGCTCCAACTGAATTGAAAGAATTAAAGGCTCAGTTACAAGAGTTGACAGATAAAGGATTTGTGAGACCGAGTTTTTCTCCCTGGGGTGCTCCTGTGCTATTCGTGAAAAAGAAAGACGGTTCTATGAGACTTTGTATTGACTATCATCAGCTCAATAAAGTGACTATAAAGAACAAGTATCCTTTCCCGAGAATTGATGATTTGTTTGATCAATTAAAAGGGCCAACAGTGTTCTCCAAGATCAATCTGAGGTCTGGTTACTATCAGTTGAGAGTTAAAGAGTCTGATGTGCCGAAAACCGCCTTTAGAACGAGGTATGGACACTATGAATTTCTGGTAATGCCTTTTGGGTTAACAAATGCTCCAGCTATTTTTATGGACTTGATGAACCGAATTTTCCGGCTGTACTTAGACAAGTTCGTGGTAGTGTTCATAGATGATATTTTAATCTATTCTCGGGATGAATCGGAACATGCAGAACATTTGAGAACTGTGTTGCAGATTCTGAGAGAAAAGAAATTGTATGCTAAATTCAGCAAAAGTGAGTTTTGGCTTCGTGAGGTTGGATTCTTGGGACATATAGTTTCAAGTGAAGGTATTCGGGTTGATCTAAGCAAAATTTCAGCAATTGTTGATTGGGAGCCACCAAAGAATGTGACTGAAGTTAGAAGCTTTCTGGGCTTAGCTGGGTATTACAGACGGTTTGTCAAGGGATTCTCGATGATTGCTTCTCCTATGACTAAGTTACTACAGAAGAATGTCAAGTTTGAATGGACCGATAAATGTCAACAGAGTTTTGAAAAGTTGAAGGCATTATTGACTGAGGCGCCAGTGTTGGTACAACCTGAGTCCAGGAAGGAGTTTGTAATTTACAGTGATGCATCGTTGAATGGCCTTGGGTGTGTGTTAATGCAAGAGGGCAAAGTAATAGCTTATGTTTCGAGACAGTTGAAACCGCATGAGAAGAATTATCCAACGCATGATTTAGAATTGGCTGCCATTGTTTTTGCTTTAAAAATTTGGCGTCATTATTTGTATGGTGAAAAGTGCCGAATCTTCACTGATCATAAGAGTTTGAAGTATTTGATGAGCCAAAAAGACTTGAATTTGCGGCAACAAAGATGGCTCGAGCTAATTAAAGACTATGAGTTAGTGATTGATTATCACCCCGGGAAAGCTAATGTGGTTGCTGATGCTTTGAGCAGAAAATCTTTATTTGCTTTGAGAGCTATGAGTACGAGATTAACTTTATCTAATGATGGTTCAATTTTAACTGAATTGAGAGTTAGACCGCTATTTCTTCAGCAAATTCGGGAAGCTCAAAAGAATGACAGTAAATTGCAAGCCAGGAGAGCTCAGTGCGAAGCAGGTGTTGACTCAGATTTTCGAATTAGCTCAGATGATTGTCTGATGTTTCGGGACAGGGTATGTGTATCGAGAAATGATGAGTTAATTCGGACCATTTTATGTGAAGCACACAGTGGTGAATTATCAGTCCATCCAGGTAGTGTGAAAATGTATAATGATTTGAAGAAGTTGTATTGGTGGCCGGGCATGAAAAAGGATATCTCGGAATTTGTATCGAAGTGTTTAATTTGTCAACAAGTAAAAGCTGAACATCAAGTACCATCGGGTTTACTTCAGCCGATAACGATTCCAGAGTGGAAGTGGGACAGTATTACGATGGATTTTATGACAGGATTGCCTTTAACTCCAAAGAAGAAAGATGCTATTTGGGTAATTGTTGATAGATTGACAAAGTCAGCTCATTTTATTCCGGTACGCATTGATTACTCACTAGACAAGTTGGCGGAATTATATGTTGCTGAAATAGTAAGATTACATGGGGTGCCTAAATCTATTATATCGGATAGAGATCCGAGATTTACTTCGAGGTTTTGGATAAAGTTGCAGGAAGCCTTGGGTACGAAATTGAATTTCAGTACTGTGTTTCATCCGCAAACTGACGGGCAATCAGAAAGAGTGATTCAAGTTCTTGAAGACATGCTCCAGTGTTGTATTTTGGAATTGGAAGGCAGTTGGGAGAAATATCTACCATTGGTTGAATTTGCTTATAACAATAGCTATCAGTCAAGTATACGAATGGCACCGTATGAAGCATTATATGGGCGTAAGTGTAGAACTCCTTTATATTGGACTGAGCTCGGTGAGAACCGGATTCATGGAGTTGACTTGGTGAAAGAAACTGAAGAAAATGTGAAAATAATTCGTGACTGCTTAAAGGCTGCTTCAGATCGGCAAAAGTCGTATGCAGATTTAAAGAGGAAAGAAATTGAGTTTCAAGTGGGTGATAAAGTATTCTTGAAAGTATCTCCATGGAAAAAGATTCTGAGATTTGGTCGTAAAGGCAAATTGAGTCCACGTTTTATTGGACCATATGAAGTTATTGAAAGAGTTGGCCCTGTAGCTTATCGGTTAGCTTTACCGCCGGAGTTGAAAAAGATACATAATGTATTTCATGTGTCGATGTTGCGACGTTATCGTTCGGATCCTTCACATATAGTTTCTCCTACAGAGATTGAGGTTCGACCAAATATGACTTATGAGGAGGAACCGATAAAAAACTCTAGCTCGGGAGGTCAAACAGTTAAGGAATAAAAGTGTAGCCTTAGTGAAAGTGTTGTGGCAGAAACATGGAATGGAAGAGGCTACGTGGGAACCGGAGGAAATTATGAGGAAACAATACCCAAACCTCTTTTCCGGTAAGATATTCGGGGACGAAAATCCCTAAGGGGGGAGAGTTGTAACAGCCCGATTATAGGCCTAATCGGAATAGTGGTTTCGGGACCACAAATCCGACGAGGGAAAATATGGTTATTATTATATTTTTATGGTCTACAATTTCACGGAAAATTTTCGTAAAAATTTCATTCGAAAATTTCGACGTTTGGGCACTCAATTTAGTCAAAATGACTAAATTGTAAATAGTGCAAAAGTTGAGTTCTACATCTTAGAGGTGTCTAATTGTTATGAAATTTTAAATTGGAGGTCTTTATGTGGTAATTAGACCATTAGTTAGTTGATGGACAAAAATAGACATAAGAAATGGGTGAAATAGATTTTTTTTAAATGGGGGCATTTTAGTCATTTGGTTATTAAATAGAATTAAATGGGAAAAAGATGGCAAAATATGCTCATCTTCTTCATGGTGAATGAAATCAGCAAGGGGGAAGCCATATTTAGGGTTTTTAAGCTTTCAAGCTCCATAGTAAGTGATTCCAAGCCCCGTTTTTAATGTTCTTTATGTTTTTAGAATCCCAGTAACTTGGTTTAGCTTATTCTACCATTAATTCGTGTTAGGGTTCATATTTGGAAAAATACCCATAGGTGAAATGTGTTTATTTTGTTGTTTTATGGTGGAATATGAAGCTAGAGATTATGTTAAACAACTTTTGCTATGCAATTTTAAGCGAAAACGGGTAAATAGACATAATCGGTAAAAATAGTTAATGTTCAAAAGTATGTGTTAGAGTGGGAATTTGATGTTACCATAGGAGAGAAAAATGTTCAGCATGTCATAAAACCTAAGAATAAGTGATGAAGTTTAATTTCCAAGCTTGGGGACAAAAGTGTAATTATGCAAAAGTTTGGGGGCAAAATTGTAATTTTTCAAATAGTTGGGTGGTGGATTATTTTAATGAATGTGAACATTAAATGAGTCAAATTTGCTATTATAGATCAAGAAAGACGTGAAGATTATCTCAAACGAGGAAAAGAAAAGATAGTGGAGTGAAGTGCAAAATTACGATATTTTGCACCGAGGTAAGTAAACACGTGACTTAATGTACTATTTTGATATTATATGACAAGTGTTGAGATTTATTAGAAATTAAAATAAATGTTTGGCAATATTCCAAAAATGTTGTTAAATCGGGAAAGGTGGTAAGGGGTTGCAAAACGCGGTTTTTGGGTTGAACACTTGGAATAGGCCGGAGTATATTACATATAAAGGGGTTGCTGTGTGCTGATTCCCCGATTCATTGGTGGTTGCTAAGTGCTGATTCCACCGTATTTTTAAATGTGAAAGGGGGTTGCTAAGTGCTGATTCCCCCGAGGGGTTTCTAAGTGCTGATTCCCCTACTTATTGGTGGTTGCTATGTGCTGAGTCCACCGTATTTTTAAATGTGAAAGGGGGTTGCTAAGTGCTGATTCCCCGAGGGGTTGCTAAATGCTGATTCCCCTACCCACTGGTGGTTGCTAAGTGCTGATTCCACCATATCTTTGAAATGAAAAAGGGGGTTGCTAAGTGCTGATTCCCCAAGGGGTTGCTGTGTGCTGATTCCCCAATTCAGTGGTGGTGCTAAGTGCGGGATCCACCGATAACGGTTAACATCCCGAGTGTTCAACGAGAAAATTGGAAGGTGAATATTACTATGTGGTGGATGAGTTTATGGGGTAAATATTGAGTTGGATACTAAATCAACCCATGTATGAGATGGGAGAAAATATTAAAAACGCAAAAGGAACGATTTAAATACAAAACTGTGTTGAACAACAGTAGTTGAGTAACTTTGAAAAATCACCATAAATGGTGGGAATTGAATGAGTGGTTGAATAATATATGAATTTGAATTTGAATGAGTCTATTTCATATGAAAGAAATAGAGTAAGCAAAAGAGTTGTATTTTTGGAGATATTTGAATTTTACTGAGACAGGGCTGGATTAATTTTGAAATCCACTGTTCCAACTTTGGAAGATCACTAAAAATTTTACAAAAATAATTATGGCCTGAAATTTATATCCCTGGATTCCTGATTGAATCTATTTTTAATAGAAACAAACGAAACCATTTTTCAAATTTTTTACAGTGAGTTAAGTGAATTTTAGTAAGGGTGGGTCAGAACTGTGGGGCAGTGAAACAGGGGAAGGTTTAAGGAATAAACTGTACTAATTGGCTGGGTCAAAAATTCTGAAATTTTTATGGTGAAAAGGTATATGAGTCTTGTTTCAGGGAAAATTTACGGAACTCAATTTGGATCCCTGTATCTCCGGATAAAATTAAATTAGTGACTATGACGCA
Source organism: Gossypium hirsutum (assembly GCF_007990345.1). Classification (NCBI taxonomy): domain Eukaryota; kingdom Viridiplantae; phylum Streptophyta; class Magnoliopsida; order Malvales; family Malvaceae; genus Gossypium; species Gossypium hirsutum. Next base: position 9,349,693 of record NC_053442.1, on the reverse strand, counting down.
GAAAAACAGCTTGCTGGAAATTACCCAAACAATGAAATTATGTGTGAATAAATTTATATTATGGTGTAGTGATGTGAAAAATTACTTAATTATCATGTGTTTACTTACTAAGCTATATGCTTATTTGATTTTATTTTTCCCTTGATTATAGTGACTTTCATCAACTTGGAATTTGGAACGGAGTCAGACAATCATCTACACTACCCTCCACATTTGGGTATTTTGCTACTAGCATTCCGGAAAAATTATGGCATGTATAGACAACTTATGTAATATGGAATCATCATGTAAATATATGTTATGGTTTGATTTAAAATGTAGTGTTTATTAACGGTTAAATTGTGTGTGTTTATACAACTGAACTTGGTTGGTATATTGAAATGTGTTGTAAATTTGCAGGAGGTTTTAAGCAAAATTGAGCAGAAATGCTGTCGAAATTTAAAAAAAAAACTTAGTAATACCTCATACTCTGTTCCGAGCCGGAATACGAGTAAGGGGTGTTACATATTGCTTCTTGCAGTTGCTCAAGACGGTAACAGAAACGTGCTCCCGATAGCATTTGCTATCGTAGATAAAAAGAACATGGAGTCTTGGGAATTCTTCCTCACAAATCTGTGGAGGTATGTTATTAGGAACGATACAATTGCATCATCTCTAATAGAGGGAAGGGTTTAATTGCAACTATTAGGCGTTCCGGTGTGCCGTGGAGATCCGTTTACTGCATTCGTCACATTGCGTCTAACTTCCATAAAGATTATAAGAATGCAGACTAGAAGAGACAAGTCGTGGCAATGGGTAAATGATAACCTTATCTTTTCAATATAAGTTGTAATGTTTGATGTTATCGACTTACTAGAACTTATTTTTCGTATGCAGCGTACGAGTTAGAGCCACATATTTTCCGGCAAAGAATGATCCGACTTGAGAGTGACATGTAGAGGTAGACAAACACATCTTTCTGACAATGGTTGCGCACATTGGAGCCATGACAGTAGGCTCAAAGTTTTGACGAGGGCTTTCGTTACGGCCACATGACCACAAACTTAGTCGAGGGGATCAACGCTATCTTGTTGAAAACACGTCATCTTCAGATTGCATCGGTATTTTCTGCTACTTTCTATAGGCTGGTTACTTTGATGCCAAGAATGGGTCAGTAGCAAGTCGACCAGATTCAGGCGGAACATGTGTTTGTCAAACATGTCCAGGATGCAATGGTCGTAACCCGTCAATTGGCGAGGTCAATGAACGTGGAAATATATTCACGACGACTGGAAACGTTTCGAGTTACTGAGAACATCGGTCGTCGACCTAGGTCCTACGGAGTTGATCTCCAGAACAGACAGTGCGAGTGCAGGAAGTTCGGAACACTTTATTATCCCTGTACGCATGTCGTGGCAGCGTGTGCTAAAGTCAACCTTGATGCTGAACAATATGTCGATGATGTGTACACGCTGGAGTGCACATTGCGTGTCTGGGAGAACGAGTTCCCCGTCCTGCCGGACCTATCTACGTGGGAGGTGCCGCCGATCACTTTCGAGCTTGTCCCAGACAGAGGGCTACGGAGGAATCTAAGGGGTTGTCCGCAGTCAAATAGAATTCGTAATGAAATAGACATTAGGGAGAAATCTGACGAAAAGCTTTGTGGAATATGCAGGTTAAGTTTTGTAATAGCCGGAATAAATGCCCTAACCGAAACTTTCATGTTGGGTAGTCGTCGGGATCGGGTCGAAATTGAGCTAATGCTGTAAAATTTATATATATTATTATAAAAGGTAATTTTATTAATAATAAATTTTTTTATTCGGCTAATGCTTACGCTTAAATTGTATCCAAATTGTTTGCAGATTAAGTTATAAAATATCATGTGCACATTTGGAATTATTAAGATTATATCGAAAATAGAGGCATTCATAATTCGATTAAGCTTTAATATAATGAAAAAATAGAATAATGAATATTTATACATAAAATTCAGAAGTAAGCAATATATAAAATACAAATATTAAATTTATACAAAAAGTACCCTAAACCCCTAAAATTGATGGTTCGATGGTGTTGTCCGGGGGGTATACCTACACGGAGGTCGACGCTCATGGCCTGGGCGACGACTAACATCCTCATCGTCCGCAGTTGGGGGCGTGGAAAACATAGAGGAAAGGTCCTGTTGCTCGTTCGCCGCTGACGAACTTGAACCATCATGAGTCCCATAATGCTGCAGATACGTGTCGGACGGGCCGGGCATGCCGTACTGCGGCCAGGGGGATCTAAACAGTTCAAACTCGTAGGCGTATTCGCCCTCCGCGAAGCTCAGATAATATTCACCGCCCACCAAATCCGGACGATAGCCATGTGAATCCACATTTGACTGTGATTGTCCAGTATCTGGCTGGGGGTCCTGCTCGGGCTCTGCCTGTTGCGGAGAATAATATGCTGTCAAATCCGGATCCAGCGCGCTCGCTGCGTCTGATCCCCAAACTTGCTACACGTATGGGGGATTACAGTCGATTGCCCTCCAAGTAAATATGGATTCCCGCAGCTATGGTACCATTGTGTATACTCCAATGATGGTTGTAGGTCGGTAGCCATAACCATCTGAGGAATTCAACGCAATCGATCGTTCCATATTGCGACGTATTTCCGGTGCTTAATTCCCCAGTCCAATTGAACTTTTCCTCTCTTTGTCAAGCCGTGATCATCCCCCAACTGGCATGGCGGATCCGGGATAGGTTAGATGCAGCCAAACTGCCGAAGCACCCGATCGCCGTGATACCACTCGACGACGTTGAAATTTATAATTGGTGTGTTAGTACACCATATGTGGGAATCAACGAGTGCAGACGAGGGTACAACATTTGTAATTTCTGGCCTCCGGTATGACATCCATATAAACTGCATGAGTAATAACATTGTAACAAGTTCGACTGATAACATGTGAGTAAGATATAGAAATAGAATAGATGTCACAAATATTAGAATAGCAACTTACCTCTTCCCGGGCATGCTTTTCAATCCTGAGGCGGTATATCGGGACATCACTCGACTTCCCGATGGCTGGACGAGTCGTCCACCTACAAAAAATAGTATAGGGTTTAGGGTTGGTAACATTACCATATATATTATGACTACAAATAATGACAATTTATATTTTATCACGTGAGTGGCAGTGGATACAGATAGGGTTGGTGACTAACGCATGCCAAAAACGGCATCCGATAAAGGGCCCATGACTCACTTGCGGCTCTACCGCCCGACAAAGCTCCCGGTACAGCGTTGCTAGAACGGCGGAACCCCAGCTATACGACTTAGCAGTGGAGAAATCAGCTAGCAGGGGCAAGTACGACAAATGCACACTGTCGCCGTTTGCATCAGGCATAAGTACTGCCCTTATCATATGTATGATGTACGCTCGAGCAGCACACATCAACTCACCTTTAGTGGCGGTCGCTGATAAGCCACATATTTTGGCTTTTAGCCATGTAAATTTTATGCTGGAAAAATATTATCACCATCTTCTGGTGACTCTCCTAGGAGTTGATAGCAAACTGCAGCTGGATCGGTGAATGAAGATACTCATGTTACGGGACTCCCGTCAATTGGGAGCCCAAGCTTCACTGCAACATCCTCCAAGGTCACCGTTCACTCCCCGCACGAAAAATGGAAAGTATGAGTCTCCGGATGCCACCGCTCCACTAGCGCAAATAATAAATCAAACCGCAAGTCGGAGGACCGGATCAATGCTACTGACCCAAATCCAGCTAGCTCTAGGTACGACATAAATCGTGCGTCCGGAGCTATCTTTAAAACACTCACACGGCCCCTTAATACTCGGAACGAGTCCTGATAGTGTAAAACTACAGAAAATTATTATGATAACATAATTTTTTTTTGTATATACTGCGTATATCGTTTTTAAATAAATAGAACTCCTGATTAACAAATAATAAATCATACCGCGTTATTAGCCGCATCAGATATGTGTCTAATATCGTTTCGTATCAATCGAGCCATTGCGATGCCTACAAGTTGAAAAAAAAGTTAGTAAAAAAACTTACTTCGGCCATTTATTCGTATTTTTTTCTCCGCATTTTATTACTTTAAAAAATATCATAATTTCTAATTTTATAATTTTACATTATTCCAGTGCATAATGTTTGAAATTTATTACTCTAGTGTGTTATTTAAATTAATTTGGTATAAAAAAATAACCCTTACCCCTGCCATTTGCTCTATTATTTTCTCGATTTTTATTACTTTAAATAAAAATATATTATTCTCGTATTTTATTGTTTTATATTATTTCAGTGTATTTTCTTTGAAATATTTTGTATTAATTATTTCTGAATTTTATAAAAGTTAGTAATACACTCTTACTTCTGCCATTTATTCATATTTTTTTCTCCGCATTTTATTACTTTAAAAAATATCATAATTTCTAATTTTATAATTTTACATTATTTCAATGCATAATGTTTGAAATTTATTACTCTAGTGTGTTATTTAAATTAATTTGGTGTAAAAAAATAACCCTTACCCCTGTCCTTTACTCGTATTATTTTCTCGATTTTTATTACTTTAAATAAAAATATATTATTCTCGTATTTTATTGTTTTATATTATTTCAGTACATTTTCTTTGAAATATTTTGTATTAATTATTTTTGAATTTTATAAAAGTTAGTAATACACTTTTACTTCTGCCATTTGTTCATATTTTTTTCTCCGCATTTTATTACTTTAAAAAATATCATAAACTTAGTCTTTTATATTTTTACATTATTTCAGTGCATCATGTTTGAAATTTATTAATTTAGTGTGTTAAGGGAGAATAAAAGAAAATAATAAATAATGAGGGATTAAAATGTAATTAGCCACATATTTGTGTCGCCTTTTTTTTCCCTACATCACCCTTTTTTTTCCTCTATTATTTCTTTCCTCTATTATTTCGGTAAATAAAGAAAAAGTTTATAATATTTTGGTATTTTTTGTAATATTTTGATAAAAAAACCCGCAATAAACCCTTTCCCTGCCCTTTAGTCGTATTATTATTTTCCTAATTTTTATTACTTTCAATAAAACTATATTATTTTCGTATTTTATTATTTTATATTATTTCAGTACATTTTGTTTTAATTATTTGTATAAATTATTTCTAAATTTAAAAAAAAAATTTACTAATACACTCTTACTTCGGCCATTTGTTCATATTTTTTTATCCGTATTTTATTTTTTTTAAATATCGTAATTTTTTATTTTATAATTTTACATTATTAATAATTTATTATGTTTGAAATCTATTACATGTGCATTTTTCGCATTTTTTCCGCATTTTATTATTTTCGATAAATATACAATTCCCGTTTTTTCTTTTCGTATTTTATGTTTTCTTAAATATACTTCTTTGTCATTTTACTTTTAATGCTATTTTCCTAAAATTTTAATTTCAAATTCCTACGTAAATTTCATAAAAAAATCCCTAATAAACATACAATGTACATACCATTATTTTTTCATTCTAAATATATTTCATAAAATATATATGCTAAATAAAATAATAAAATAACTATAATGTACATAACATAAATTTTAAATACACAAATATTACAAAAAAATTAAATTTATAAATAAAATTACCTTTTTTTTTCCTTCCTTCCCTCTTCTTCTTCTTTTTTTTTTCTCTTCTCCTTTCCTTTCCTTTTCTTTCCTTCTTTCTTTCTTTTTTCTTCTCTTTTCCTTTTTTTCTTCTTCTTTCTTTTTTTCTCTTCTCCTTTCCTCTCCTTTCTTTCTTTTTCTTTCTTTCCTCTCCTTTCTTTCTTTCTTTCCTTCTCCTTCTGCTCCCACCACCACCGACCCCCCTATTATTAACTGGTGCCGCCAATGGTATTGGCACCATTGATGCCGCCAATGGTTTTGGCACCTTTGGTGCCGCCAATACCATTGGCGTGACCAAGGTCCCGCCACATCGATCTAATTTTTTTTGCAGGTTTTTTTTTTTGTTTTTTTTGTTTTTTTATATATTTTGGTAAATAAAAAATTATATATATTTTGGTAAATAAAAAAAGTTATAACATTTTGGTAAATTTTTATTTTTATTTATAATATTTTTGTAAAAACCCGAATAGGGATTTAGATTTATACCTGCCTATAATTTGCTTCTTTTGAAGTAACATGTAGCAAACAATTAGTCTATATGAATAAAAGAAATAAGAGTATATAGTAATATCCCTCTGCTGAAATACGCATATTCAGTCATATTCCAGTTCATATAACTACTGCTAGGATTTAGATTCATGACTGTTGATAATTTCTTTGAATCAATCTATAGGAAACAATCATCATCACATAAAACCAAAATCAGAGAGCAAATAGCAATTTCACTCTGCTAGAATATAAGAAGATATTAAATCATACTATACCATCAATGCATGATCCATCATATTCCAGTTTATATAATTATTAGATATAATATGATTAACCCAAATGAAGACCAACCAACATATTTAAGCATAAGGGTATGGGCAAATAAATTACCTTGATTAGCTTTGGATTATTTTCAACGACACGCTTAAGACCTTCATCAGTAATCCTTTGGCAATCAACCAGGCTCAAGCATTGCAAGCTACCTTGGCCTCTACCAGTTATTTGTAAAAGAACATCATCCGTAATTTTCTCATTCAGTGGCAGATTTATGTGAATATCCCTTCATAAAAGAGGATCATTCTGAACTACAAATCGCAGAGATGTGCAAACATTCTCAATAAGAAAAAGATCCCGCACACCCAAATAGCCAAGCGCCAAAATAAGAGCTTCATTAGGGGTTCCTTCATGTCCCTCAGCACGAACCTCACAGTCCTGAAATTCTTCATTTTCCTGATCAACCGAAACCATATCTTCATCCCCAAAAGACAAAACAGCATCTACATTACAATGGAAAACCACTGTCAAACTACCCAATACAAATAAAAACTAACACCAGACTAAACTAAGTTACAGGGAATAAAACAATTGAAAATAAAGGCACGACCTTCATTTTCAATGCAGCCAGCTATGACATTATCTGACAACTCATGCTGAAGTAAAAAGCTAGCAATAAGAATATTTTCCATACACACTTCTTCTCTTTGCTTCAGTACTAAGCAAAAAACAGTTAGCAAAAGAGTTAGCAAAAGTAGCAACTAACTGCTACCTGATGAACTAATCTCAGCTTAACGAAGCTCAATAGTTTCAAATTCTTAGCTAATTAATCTTTGAAGCTAAAAACAACATGAAAAAAATGATAAAAGAAGGCAAATAAAGGAAGCTTAAATAATAATTCGATTGCTAACGTGATAAAATCTTTGTATTTGATCTTGCGCATCAGAAGGTATCTCTCTTCCAGGGACGAAGGGATTTTTCTGTTACAGCAGAAAATCAGATACTACTTAAAATACAAATAAAATGAAATAAGTAAATCCAAGAACAAGTATTAGCATAAAATGAAATAAGTAAATCAAAAGCAACTATAGAACTCCAGAGAATAAAATTTTAATCCTGTATGTAGCTAAGATCTTTAACCAATCAAATATTCCACAATGAACCAAGATAAGAACACAACCTCATCTTGAGATGGTAGCATGGAATTTTTGGACTCCTGTACAATTTGCTCTTTGGCATCCTCCATGCCTGACGTAGCTCCTTGTAAACTCCAGCCAATAGCACCTATGATAGCACATAAGTAATTTGAATAAAAACTTCACTAATGCTAGAAGTTCGACAAATTAGGCAGCACGAAAAAAAAAAAACTAGGTAGAAAACAAAATACAAAATCTTTGTAAACACAAGGCAAACATCATAAAAAAGGCTATGATGCAAAAAAAAAAAAATCTCAGAGAATATCCATATCTACTCAATATCAATTCGTAACATAACAAGCCCCAAATAATTACTAAAGGAGTTCACCAAAATTCAAGAAAAAATTGAACAAAAATTATAAGCAGTATTCAACCTATTAATGACTTTTCAGGCTTAAAATACAAGTATCCCATCCCTAAATATTTACTTGCTGAAACATATATGTTCTGCATCAAAACCAATTATATAATTGCAGTAACAATGATTTCTATTTGGTCTAATGATTTTTGGGCCCTCCAATTTTATAACAAAGTTATTTTAGCTCTCCATTTAAATTTTTTTGTTTTTTTAGCCCTTAAACTTACCAAATGAAATGCCATATGTCTTCAATATAAGCTCTAAAATCATCTCTAAAGCAATTAGACACACATAATATGCATCCAAAAATTGACCAACATTTCAAGATTTACAAATCAAACATGAAAGACAATAAAAAAGAAGAAAACACTATGTTTCATAACATTATGAGGAAAGGCAACTAAGGCTTATGTTAAATTGGTAAATGACTAAATTTTGGACAAACCAAAGCAGGAATTGAGTTGAAAACATAACATGGAACACAGATCAAAAGATGTTATGTAATTGCAGATCCAAATAGCAAATAAAAGATAGGAAACTACATTAAAGAAAACAGCTTTTTAAAGTGATCAAAAGAGCAAACAAAATGCAAAATTCCAAAATCAAAGTCAAGATCTAAACATCCATACATCAAGAGGTAAATTTTTTAAGAAATATAATCAAGGCATAAAAGATTTTGCAACAAAAGTTGTACATAAAAAAGCTTCACTACACTAACATATCATTTACCATAAACTTTCCACAATCATCTGTAAATTAATATTCAAATACATTACCTAAAGTTGAAGAACAGGAAACCACCAATAACAACAAATGAGCAGAATGCTACAAGGAGAACCACAAGAAACCTACAAACATTAGAAACAAGAGAATAACTCAATTCTTAACACACAAATTCTGAACTATAAAGTCCATACAGACTCAAGAAGGGAACGGAAGTTATATATATCGAAGAAAACAGAGGCAACATAAACAACTTTTAACTTGCGACATTTTTATTCAGCAAAAGTAAGTTGATTGCGATCATACATAATTTACATCTTTTGGGATCTACCAAGAATTTAAACTAATTAGCAATATATTAAACAAGTGTCATATACAAGGTCTCCTGTGAAGCTCTACACGAGACTTAAAACCAAAAGTAAAACAGTATTAAAAAAGTTAGATCAAACCCAGATCTTTAAAATGAAGACTGTTTCGGAGAAACCCACCAAAACCCAAATTCAAAAACAAAAAATAGAAGAGGGAAGAGACGAGGGTTGAGCTTACAAAGCAGTCATCATCAATGGTATAGATGTATTTCTTCTTGGAAACCATGTACCAAAAGCACCTACAAGCAGAATCCTTGAAAGAGATAGAAGAATCCTTAGGACCCAAAATCCTGTTGATGTCGTTCCTATTGTAAAGCTCATAATCGAAGCCTTCAGGGACCTTGATAGTCTTGGTTACAAATTAAAAAGACATAACGTGCGTGGATATACTGGCATTGGGTATAAACAAAAAGGTGTTTTTTGTTAAACGTTTGCGGCGGGGATAGCCATTGGAGAGCAGAAGAAGAAGGGGAGTAGAGAAAACGGTGAAGAAGGAGTTCGAGACATCGTCGTCTGGTAGCGAGATGGAAAGCTGGGTTCCTTTGATAGGGTTAGGTGAAGAGGAAAGAGAGAAAGGGAGAGGGGAAAGGGTAATAGGAAAAAGGACTTGGTGAATAGAAAGGGAACGTGTATGGCCATGGGAAGATTAGGGATTTCACCGGGGGGGGGATTTGGGGTAAAATGGCGCCCTTTTAAAATGATTTTTGAAACGCCGCTATTGTTTTTTTATCTATTAAAAATTATTTTATTTTAAACAAAACGAGTTACTTTGCTCTACTAAAAATCTTTTATTTTATCTGTTAAAAATTATTAGTTAAGTCATTTTATAAAATATTTTTTATTTTTTTAAATTAAATTTTTATAAAAAAAACTAAGTACTATCAAAATAAATATCTTAATTTTTAATAAGAAAAAAATATTAAATGGCTGTAATTAATTATTAAGTTAGAATGATCCAATGTAAGCAATTAATCCTCACATATCAAATTTCTATTAAAGATTAAGACGTTAATAATGATTTTATATTATTAATTTTCGATCTAATCTCCATTTTATTAGAGATATTTCTTTCTAACTAAAATATAACTATTTTGCTAGATGTTCGATGTGGAATGATTTTAGTTTTTGTATTTCATTTTTATTTGTTATAATTTGGTCCTATCAAAAATAGATAGTTACCTATCCATAACCCCTAACCCCTAATCCTTAACCTCTAACCCCTAACCCCTCTTTTACAATTATATAAGAACTTAATTAATATAAAAGTTAAAAAATACTAATTAATCTAAACCTTAAACCCTAACCCGACCCCGAGTCTTTAAACCCCAAATCACAACTCTTAACCACTAACCCCTAACCCCTAACTACTAACCCCTAAACCTTATTTAATATATAAATTTAAAAACACTAATTTATCTAAACCCTAAACCCTAAACCCTAAACCGAATCCCTAACCCCTAACCCCTAAATCTTATTTAATATAAATTAAAACACACTAATTGATTTAAACCCTAAAATCTAACCTGACACTGAATCCATAAACCTTAAATCTCTAACTCTTAATCTCTAACCCCTAACCCTTAAATCACAACCCTTAAACCAGAATCCCTAATCCATAATCCCTAATTCCATAATCTATAAACGTTAAAATTGTAGCTTCTAAACCGGCCTTAAATTCTAAATTAACCATATACCTTAAACCATATATATTAAACCCTAAACTATAATGATAATTAATTAAATATTTTAAAATTAATACTATCGTATCTTTTACAATTATATATGAAATTATTTAATATATAAATTAAAAATCAATCAATCATGTGCCTAAAATTTTTTAAAATTATTTTAAATAATAGTATTTTAAAAAAAAATTTAACAAATATTTTTCTAAGTTTTTTATTTCAAATTATTTCTATGTGTCATTATTTCAAATTTATCCATTTTTAACAAATATTCAATTAAAAATAAATTGAATTTTAATTAATTTATAAACAAATTAAATAGTAAATAATCAGATAAAATGTTTTAACGGCGCTTCTCCAAAAACGACTCTAAAGTTCTGAGCATTAGCGGCGCTTTTCCAAAAACACCGCTAAATCTCTGAGCATTAGCGGCGCTTCTCCAAAAACGCTGCTAAAGACCAGGACATTAGTGACGCTTTTTAAAAAAGCCGCTAAAGCCTCGAAAGGTCCCGTTGGGCTTAGATTTTTTGCGGCGTTTTTTGGAAATCACAGTTAATGCTCGATTTTTAGCAGCGTTTTTTGTACAAACGCCACTAAAAACGCCGCTAAAGCCTGTTTTGGTGTAGTGCTTCTTGCAACAATGGCCTAAGGAAGTGATAAAGAAGCAATTGCAACAATCCTTCGCTTATATGGAAGAGTATTCTTGCTGCCAAGAATTTGCTTGTGAAAGGAATCGGATGGAGATTGGAGAACGGTACTGATATCCAAGTATATAACGATCCATGGTTGCCTGATGATGCTAAATTTTTCATGGAACCGGCTCCTTTAATGGGTATGGAATTTATTATAGTTAGTGAGCTCTTTTCAAGACGATGGCCCGACTTAGGATAAATCTTTAATTGAAGGAATAATGGCGTTGTGTGATGATCAACGAATATTTAAAATTCTGGTATGACATTTCAGTAAAAAAGGGTTACTCTAGCTTTGCAAACGACTACTAATACTTTGAAACATATTATCGAATGTCCTTGGTAGCAAATCTAGAATTTAAAGCTACCTCCGGAAGTAAAAGATTTTGTGTGGCGATGTTTACGCCAATTTGTGTTGTTCCAATAGGGTCGGAAGCGTGTAAATTATTGTACTAAAAAATCACACAAAGTTCAATTCCCAGGGAAGAGAGGTGGATCACATGGATCTCTTAAATACCAAGTCTTTCCTTAGACAGAATGTCCCTTCTATAGTAATTTAATAGCACAATTAAATACTACTATTATACCCTCAAATATTGAAAGAAAAATAGGACAAGAAAGAACACAAGAGATTTAACGAGGTTCGGTAAATTATACCTACGTCATCGGGCACTAACACCAGATGATAACTTTACTATCTCCAAAGTATTACAAACAAATAGAATTCCTTAAGAATTCTCAAATGGGAGAAGAGAGAAAACTAAGAGAGAAAGATTGGTTGGGATGAATTGAAATGAGAAATGAGAAGGCCTATTTATAGTTGAGGTTTAAGGACCAAACAATAAATAGCCCATTATCTCAAGGACCAAAAAAAAATTATCCCATGCCACTTTTTCAAAGTCAACTTTAGGGTGCTAAACTTGCACCACTTTGTATTGTTTGCCATTAATGTTGTCTCCCATTAATGTTAACAATCTCCACCTTGAAGATTTGATTAGGATAATCACATCTTCACACACTTCCTTCAACTCCCCAAATTCGATAAAGCTATCTTTTGTAGTGCCTACAAATGCACTCTCGAGCGCCATACACCTGAAGGTGCTCAAATTCTCAGGATGTTAATCAAGTTCAAACAATGATTAAACTTGATTGTTGTTACCACCTTGGTCATCATATCTGCGGGATTATCTGCTGTCGGAATCTTCTGAAGTAGAATTTTTCCTTTTTCAAAGACTTCCCGCACAAAGTGATATCTTACGTCAATATGCTTGGTTCTTGAATGATAGACTTGATTTTTCGCTAAATGAATAGCGCTCTGACTGTCACAATATAAACTTATGTGACTTTGAACAACTCCTAAGTCTTTCAACAATCCATTAAGCCAAATAGCCTCCTTAACAGCTTCTGTAACTGCCATATATTCTGCCTCTGTAGTAGACACAGCTACTGTAGACTGTAAGGTAGACTTCCAACTCACTGGGGCTTTCGCAAGAGTAAACAGATACCCCGTAGTTGAACGACGTTTATCTAAATCACCATCAAAGTCGGAATTAACATATCCAACTACAAACTGACCAAGTGCTTCATCCTGTTCAAAAATTAAACCAACATCTACGGTTTTTCGAAGATACCGTAGAATCCATTTCACAGCTTGCCAATGTCCTTTTCCAGGATCATGCATATACCTGCTCACAACTCCAACAGCTTGTGAAATGTCAGGCCTCGTACACACCATCGCATACATCAAACTCCCAACTGCATTAGCATATGGGACTTTCGCCATATATTCTCTTTCATCTTCAGTCTTCGGAGATAATTGAGCACTAAGTTTCAAATGAGAAGCAAGTGGGGTACTTACATGTTTTGTGTTTTCATTTACACCAAAACATTGTAATACCTTTTTCAGATATTGCTTCTGATTTAAACAGAGCTTGCCTCTCGGTCTATCTCTACTTATCTCCATGCCGAGAATCTTCTTGGCCTCACCTAGATCTTTCATCTCGAACTCTTGATTCAACTGAGCCTTCAGCTTATCTATCTCATTTTGGCTCTTCGAAGCGATTAACATATCATCAACATACAAGAGTAGATAAATGAAAGATCCGTCATGCAGCTTCTGCAAATATACACAATTGTCATATTTGCTTCTTGGGTACTTCTGCCTTCTCATAAAGCTATCAAATCGCTTGTACCACTGCCTCGGGGATTGCTTCAATCCATATAGTGATTTGTTAAGCTTACAAACCCAATTTCTACCACCAGCATCTGTGTATCCTTCTGGCTGAGTCATATAGATCTCCTCTTCTAACTCACTATGCAAGAAAGCCGTCTTAACATCAAGTTGAGCTAGCTCCAAATTCAACTGTGCTACCAAGGCCAACAAAATTCTAATGGAGGAATGCTTCACAACAGGGGAAAATACATCATTGTAGTCAATTCCCTCCTTCTGAGCGTAGCCTTTAGCTACCAATCTTGCCTTGTAGCGAATATCCTTCTTGCTAGGAGATCCATCTTTCTTTGCGAATACCCACTTGCATCCGATTGCCCTTTTACCTTTCGGTAATTGCGCCAACTCCCAAGTATTGTTCTTCCGGAGAGACTGCATTTCTTCATCCATGGCGCTTTTCCATTTATCACTTTCTAAGCTTTGCATTGCTTCTTGATAAGTGATAGGAATATCATCAACAACGGGAAGGGCGTAGGCCACCATATCAGTAAATCGAGCAGGTTTATGAATTTCTCTTCGTGGCCTTGCAACTGCAACTGGTTCTGGTGTACTTAGTGGTTCTTGGGTCAGAACCTTTTCAACCTCTAATTCCTCCATTGTGGCTGGAGAATTAGACTTATTAACTGGGCAAATCCCCATCTGCTCAAACTCCACCTGTTTTGGAGTACACTCCACCTGCTGTGGAGTATTGCTCATCTGAATATCTTTATCTGCTACCTTTTTCAATGTGGCAGATTCATTAAAAGTAACATCTCTGCTACAGATCATTTTCTTTGTGCTTAAGCACCAAAGTCGAAATCCCTTCACTCCAGAAGTGATTCCCATAAAGAGAGCTTTCTTTGCCTTCGGATATAACTTTGACTCCTTCACATGGTAATATGCAGTGGTTCCAAACACATGTAAGGAATCATAATCTGTAGCCGGTTTTCCAGACCATCCCTCCATAGGAGTTTTTCTTTCTAATGCAGATGATGGCAAACGATTAACAAGATGGCCAGCGTATGTCACAGCCTCAGCCCAAAATTGCTTGCCCAACCCAGCATTGGACAACATACATCGAACTTTCTCCAGCAATGTTCGATTCATACGCTCTGCCAATCCATTCTGCTGTGGTGTATCCCTAACTGTGAAGTGTCGAACAATACCATACTCTTGACACACATCGAAGAACGGATCACTTTTATATTCCCCTCCATTGTCCGTCCTAAGCAGCTTGATTTTCTTGCCAGTCTGGTTTTCGATCATAGTTTTCCATTTAAGAAAAACTCTAAGCACTTCATCCTAAGTTCTCATGGTATACACCCAAACTCTTCTGGAAAAGTCATCAACAAAAGTAACAAAGTAGTGTTTTCCTCCCAATGAATGTGTCTTGGAAGGCCCCCACACATCTGAGTGAACATATTCCAAAATACCTTTTGTATTATGGATAGCAGTACCGAATTTCACTCTTTTTTGCTTTCCCAGAACACAATGCTCGCAAAATTTTAATTTGCAAGCCTTTGCACCTTTCAACAATCCTTGCTTTGCCAAAATTTGCAAGGATTTTTCGCTGGCATGTCCCAACTTCATATGCCACAACTGTATTGAGTCCAATTCTTTGTTGCCGGAAGCTGCAGCGACTGCTCCAATAACTGTACTACCTTGGTAGTAATACAAGTTATTTTTCCTGATGCCCTTCAATATCACAAGTGCGCCAGATGTCACTTTCAAAATCCCATCTCTCATAGTAACAACTGAACCATTGGATTCCAAGGCTCCCAATGAGATGAGATTTTTCTTCAAACTGGGTACGTACCGAACATTAGTCAGAACTCTGGTTGATCCATCTTTATTCTTTAATTGGATTGAACCTATCCCAACAGTTTTACAGGCATTGTCATTGCCCATATAAACAACTCCTCCATTTAGTTCTACTAAATCAGAGAACCACTCCCGGTTAGGGGACATATGATAGGTACAACCCGAATCCAATATCCACTCATCTGAATGGAACGACGATGATGATGCAACCAGTGATAGTTCAGAGTCACTGGTATCATGCTTTGCAACACAAGCATCTACAGCAGCTTTTCCCTTATTCTTCAGCTTTGGACAATTTTTCTTCCAGTGGCCTTTCTCATGACAAAAAGCACATTCATCTTTCCCGAGTCTGAACTTTGACTTTGATCTCCCCTTTTGAGTTTTCTTCCGAGTGTATGAACGACCTCGGACTACTAAAGCTTCTGTATCTCTGATTGAGTTTTTCTGTTTGTCCTTCTTTCTCTGTTCATAACTGTATAAGGCTGCACAGACTTCGCTCAGAGATATATCACTCCTGCCATGAAGTAGAGTAGTTTCTAGGAACTCAAGCTCCTCAGGAAGTGACCCCAACAGCATCAAAGCCAAATCTTCATCTTTGAATGTCTCATCCATATTCAGCAAATCAGTGACTAACTGATTAAATTTGGTGATGTGATCATTCATTGTGGTACTTGGGACGTATGTGAAGCGAAACAGTCTTTTCTTCAAGTGGAGCTTATTTTGACTGTTTTTCTTCAAAAATTTTTCTTCAAGTGCCACCCATAACTTATTTGCAGAAGTCTCCTTCGAAAAAGCATACCTCTGCTCTCGAGAAAGGCATGATCGAATTGTGCCACATGCCAACCGATTGATCGCCTTCCAATCTTTCTCCTGTACATCATCTGGTTTCTCTTCATCAATGGCAATGTCTAGACCCTGCTGAAAAAGGGCATCTAGAACCTCACTTTGCCACATACCAAAATGGCCCGTGCCATCAAAGATCTCCACGGCCAATCTTGCATTTGCAATTGTCGGTCTTGTCTACATGGACGATGTTGAAGCTCCTACACCGACCGTTTTCTCCATAATCTTTCAATATACCTAAGGAAATCTTTTCTGATGTGGAAGATCAGTTTAAACTGCAACCACAGAGCATACTACGATTAACCTTAGGCTCTGATACCACTTGTTGTTCCAATAGGGTCGGAAGCGTGTAAATTATTGTACTAAAAAATCACATAAAGTTCAATTCCCAGGGAAGAGAGGTGGATCACATGGATCTCTTAAATACCAAGTCTTTCCTTAGACAGAATGTCCCTTCTATAGTAATTTAATAGCACAATTAAATACTACTATTATACCCTCAAATATTGAAAGAAAAATAGGACAAGAAAGAACACAAGAGATTTAACGAGGTTCGGTAAATTATACCTACGTCCTCGGGCACTAACACCAGATGATAACTTTACTATCTCCAAAGTATTACAAACAAATAGAATTCCTTAAGAATTCTCAAATGGGAGAAGAGAGAAAACTAAGAGAGAAAGATTGGTTGGGATGAATTGAAATGAGAAATGAGAAGGCCTATTTATAGTTGAGGTTTAAGGACCAAACAATAAATAGCCCATTATCTCAAGGACCAAAAAAAAATTATCCCATGCCACTTTTTCAAAGTCAACTTTAGGGTGCTAAACTTGCACCACTTTGTATTGTTTGCCATTAATGTTGTCTCCCATTAATGTTAACAATTTGTTCCATGTAAAAGTTGATTAATGGACAAGGGTTGTAATATCGATCCTAGTTATACGAGATGTGGTGCAATAGAGAGTCTCGATCGTGTTATTCTCTAGTGTCCTAAAGCTGTCCAAGTGTGGAATATTGCTGGCATAAAATTTTCGTTTACATCTAGTGCAGACGCTAATTGCAGAGATTGAGTACTGGTTATTGCATAGAGCTTACGGTTCCATAGGAACCTCCTGTCCTGGAAATTCATACAAGTTTTATCTTCTAAAATAATATCGTTTGCTGAACAATTTCCGCAAGATTGGAAAGACACTCAGGGGAATTTTCAACGGGTGCAGTATTCGTGTACAATTTATATAGCAGCTCTTGTGGTCTGGGAGAAACTGTCTGCGGAGAGGGTAAAATGCAATGTCGATGGAGCAATCATTAGAGACAATATTGGTAGCTTTGTGAAAGGTTACACTAGGTTTCTATCATACTGTTCTGGAGCCCCATCTGATGGAAGTTATGGCTATGATCTTTGAATGTTGACTATGAGGTTATAAATGCATTGATTATGCTTAGGTGGAACACTTTCGAGTTTGATATTTTAATCCAAGATTGCTTGTGGTTGAAATCACAATTTTAATATTTGTCTTGTGGTTAATTATCTAGTTGGAGCCACTTTATCTCATGCAACTTGTTTTTAATGGGATTATCCCCCTTTTTATCTCTTCATGCAATTTTAAATTTTGATGTTTACTTCCGATGAATGTCCCCCAATCTCATTGGTAAGGCTTTTTGTTCTTTGGTTTTTCATCACGTTTTATTTTAAAAAAGATTTTAGATTGGGTTATGAGCGAGTTTTTAGAAAGGCTCTTGTTTAACTTGAATTTTATTTACAAAAATAATATTATAGTAACAATTAATAGATTTTTGTATGTATATCATGGGAATGAAGTTTATTTCAGATTTAACCGTAGAGGGACTGAAATTAAATTATAATTTTTATTATAGTAAAAATATAATTTCACTATTTTAATAGCCTATATCTTTATAATTTTTAAAAGATTAAATCAAAATTTTATCAATTTTAAAAGGTCAAAATATAATTTTACCTCTACTAATTTAAAATTTTAAAAACTTTAAAAGGGATTAAATGAAAAAAAATTATTTTAGTGAAACCGAGATATTAAAATCTTAGTTGGAATATTATTATTTGGAAAGATGTTTTAGATTTAGGTTTTAGTTTTTTAAAAATATTTATATTTTTTAGAAAATGAAAATAAAAATGGTGTGATTTATTATATTTTTTCACTAAAAATGTTTTTTTAAAACTAAAAGATTTGTCTTTTTTTTAATATATTTTTCATGTACATTTTATTGTTCATTTTTAAAAAATTGGTGATTGTTTTCTTCCAACAATTTAACTTTAAAATCGTAAATTTAAATATGGATTTGAAAATTTAATATATCTTGCCATTATCTAAAACATTTTGTTGATGAGAGTGTAATACTCTGAAATGGGAAATTTGAAAAAAGAAAAAGAAAAGAAGGTTTGAATTTGTTTTGAAATTAAGCTTGAGCTGGCATACATTTCTATCTACGATATAAAAAGGAAAAAGAAATTAAAAAAGAAAACCCTTGCTTTCTTTCCTATGGTATTTACCAAATTACCATCCACTCCCTCAAAAACCGGAAAAAGGCAGTAGCGCGGCATAATTGAAGTGGACCCCAAGCGAAACATGATTGGACGGTAGATACGAGATGAGGAAAGGTGGGGAAGTAATCCAATCCAACGGCAGAGAGAGTTGCGTCAATTTAAAGCCGGGGGGTCTAAGAGTAAAGAGCTTAGACTCTCAAAAGCCCTCGCTCTTATAAACCCTTTGGCTATCGCCGTCTCCCAAATCACTCTACTCCGATTTGCTCTGCTTTCGCCAAACAAACGCGAGATTTGTAGATTTATTTCCCTTGTCTATCTGCCTCCGAATCAATGGTGAGCCCCTTGCTCATTCTCTTCTTTTTTTTTTGTTGTTCTCGATTTCTTAACTATATTCTAGGGTTTTAGTATCGAGATGGATCTTTATTTTTTTCCTTGATTCGTGGTGCAGGCTTTGCCGAACCAGCAAACTGTTGATTATCCGAGCTTCAAGCTCGTTATCGTCGGTGATGGAGGAACTGGTAATTTCCATTTTCTTTACTCGTAGATTCGACTTGTAAGGTTTTAATTCAATACGTTTGATTTTGATTGTTTATGAAATTGTCGGAAATTCGAATTTTCGTTTTATTTTCTCTTCAAATCGTTATTATTTGACGCTGATAACTTCATATTTTGAATTTTATAAAAATAAAGTAAAAAAGAGTATTTAATACGCTTTCATTTCCGAGGTTTGTGATCTGAATATGTATGTGATCTCTTAGATGTATATTTTTTAACCTTCTGTTTTTGTTTTAGTTATAAAAAAATAGGTTATTTTGTTTCAAGTGAGCGCATTGTTTTGGACTTTGCTTGAACTTTCTGTTATGGTTGCAGGAAAAACTACCTTCGTGAAGAGGCATCTAACTGGAGAGTTTGAAAAGAAATACGAGCGTAAGTGTTTTAACAAGCACTGTTCTGGCGTTAGTCCTGTTTGAAGCAAGAGGTATTTGATTAAGTGGTTACGTAAGTGGTTTTATCTTTTTGAATGTACAGCAACCATTGGTGTGGAGGTTCATCCCTTGGACTTCTTCACTAACTGTGGCAAAATCCGTTTCTACTGCTGGGATACTGCTGGACAGGAGAAGTTTGGTGGTCTCAGAGATGGTTACTAGTAAGTGATGCTATTACTTGTACTTTTTTCTATAAATTGTTGAATTATCTATAGTCATTGATGAGTAATGCTGATGAATGTTTTTTTTTAAATTATCGTTATATTGACATGGTGAAGTAATTCTTTTTACTTGTGCTACAGCTTTTTCATGACCTTTTCTTTTATGAACCTAAGATGTTATACCTATTTATTATTGCTTATCGTTTTATATCTGTCAGGCATCCCAGAAACCAAGTTATTGCTTTGTTGAGTGTTTTTCTGACGTTTTTAATGTTTATGCGTTGCAGCATCCATGGGCAATGCGCCATAATTATGTTTGATGTTACTGCCCGGTTGACATACAAGAATGTTCCAACTTGGCATCGGGATCTTTGCAGGTGTGTTAGAAATGACAGTCTTTACCCATTGATGATTTTGTGTAACAGCTTTGTGTAACAATGTTGTTTTGGTAATGCAGAGTGTGTGAGAATATTCCTATTGTTCTATGTGGGAACAAGGTTGATGTAAAGAACAGGCAGGTTAAGGCAAAGCAAGTCACATTCCACAGGAAGAAGAATCTGCAATACTATGAAATTTCGGCCAAGAGCAACTACAATTTTGAGAAGCCTTTCTTGTACCTTGCCAGGAAGCTTGCGGGGTAATATAGAACATTGCTTTTGTTGTGCAATTGATGATTTGATGCCGATGCTTTGATCAATGTCTAAAATTGGTGATGTTTTGATGATTCTAGTGATCCTAATCTTCACTTCGTGGAGTCTCCTGCACTTGCTCCTCCAGAAGTACACATTGACTTGGCTGCACAGCAACAGTAAGATAACCCACTGCAAACTGATTTTGTATCCATCATTTATTCTCACCCGCGTTCTATTGAAAAACTGATTGGTTTGTTGTTAGGCATGAGGCTGAGCTTGCGGCAGCAGCCAGTCAGCCCCTTCCAGATGATGATGATGATGCATTTGAATAGAGAGGGGTTTGAGTTGCCAGAGAGCCATCAACAATTTCTGCTGCTTTTTCATTTTCACTCCCGTCTGAATGTGTGCTCTCATTTTCGTATTTAAATTGCAAGTAGGGAGGAGTGACGGAGGATGAATTTGTAGTGTAGGATTTTACGAATATAATTGTTGTTATGGTGGATCTTTGGTCGTGTTTTCGACTTTTGCTTTTTGTTGTTATGGATTTTGCTGCCTTTAGTGAAATCCTTATGTGATAGCTCTATATGTTTTTGAATATGAAATTCTTGAGAAGAATATTGGAATTCCCATTTGCTCTCATTTTCATTCGGTTCTTCATCTTCCCATTTCCGTTCCTATAATCTATTGTATCATTACTAATTGAAACAATATTTGATGTTGATTGGTAATAGGCAATCAATTAGATTGAGGCAGGTTCGATCTTCGACTTCTCTGTATTTCGACTAGAACATCTAGTTAAGCAATTCTCCATGGTTTCTCGAAAATTGTTGAAGTATCAGGCTTGAACTTCTTTACCATGAAATCACGTTTGGCGTTTTCGTCTTTATTTTTCTTTTCTGATTTCTTTCGTGCTACTTAAATGTCGATATTAAAATAATAAGTTATCATTTATACTATTTATTAAGTATTTTACAGTATTTTACTAATCCGGTGTGATGCTCAATGGACCACTTGTATTATTTAAGAGTATTTTAATTTATTTTTAAAATAAATTTAATTAAAATATGCATATGTTAATTGGATTAGTAACATTTTAAATTATTACCCATTTAAAATTTTATTTTAAAATGTTTTATATATTTTTTTAATTTTAATATGCACAAGGTATTATATATATTAGTTATTCGTTTTACTCACAATTTATTTTATTTTATTTTAAATATTATATATATTTCATGTGATATTATAATTAATTAGTTTCAAATCATACGTTTTATTATTTATTATATTTTTTTTAAATACACGTTTATATTCTAAATTTGTGGTTTCCATACGCTTACGCGTGTGATAACATTTCTAGTATTAATAATGTATTTGATTGAGTTGGTGTCACAAATTAATTCGACATCAACTCAAGATTGATGACAATACCATAATAAATAGTCTAATCTAATTCTTTTCATTTGACATAATAATTTTTTTGCCCTTTAACTTTACAAAAAAATCATTTTAGCCTTCTATTTACTTTTTTTTTGTCTTTTTTAACCATTAAACTTGCTTTTTTATTATCAATTCACCCTAAAATAAATGAAAAAATTAATATTTTTTTAACTTTACTGATATTGCATACACGTGGATGACACATCTGACATTTAATTAATTAAATTTTAAGAATTATTTTTAAAATTAAAAATCATTAAAATTATTATAAAATATTATATAAAAATATTTTTTTAATATTATAAAATATTATTGTCATCTACTTGGCAATTTGTGGGTATGACACATCAACAAAGTTAACATTCGTAATTTATTGTATGTTATTTTTAAATACACATTCGTATTTTAAATTTGTGGTTTCTACACGGATATGTGTATAATAGGATCTCTTTTAAATATTGAATTTTAATATTGAATTTTTTTCACTAACTTGATAACTTTTTGATGTACTATAGAAAAAAGACAATATCATGATAAACAATTAGAGTACATTTAATATTATTAATATGATGTATTTACCTACTCCAATTTTCTTTTACTGACAAGTTAAATTATTTTTTATTTTTGATTTCATAAATCATGTGATAAGATTTCTAGTAGTATATTAATTTTTTTAATTGAAAATTTAGCAAAATAAAATTAACTTAATTTAAACTACTTTGGTATATGTATTTTTTTAGTCTATTTTGAACTTAAAAATTAGGTTCATTTTAATCACTGAATTTGAAAAAAATTAAAAGTTTGATGATGTGACATTTTGAGATTGCGCTACATCGTCACTTGAAAAATAAAATAAAGAACTTTTAGATGATGTGGTACAATATCAAAATGTCATATTTAGTGTTTTAATAACTTAACCAATGGTTGAATATATTAGATAACCAATTCTCTATTCAACCATCGAATCAATAATAATTAAATAAATAATTAAATATTCATAAAAATCTAAAAAGCCAAGTAAAATCGGTTTTATCTTTCTATTTACTTTTTTTTAGATTTTTAAGAAATTTTAATTATTGTTGGTTTGATGGTCAAACCGATCGAACTAGTTGAATTGAAAATTGATGTCTAACCTATTCAACCATGGGTTCGATTGTTAAAACACCGAATATGTCACTCTAATATTGTACAACATCATTATTCAAAAAAAAATTATTTTTCAAACTTAGAGTGTCACATCATCAAACTTTTAAAATTTTCAAGTTAAGGGATCAAAATGTATCCAAAAAAGGTACAAGTACTAAAGTGAACCTAATTGCCAATTTTAGAGGCAAAAGTTACATTATCCTTTTTTTTTTTCATGGACATTAACAGAATGGGCTCAAATGATTAATGGTTTTCAAATTCAATGATCAAAGTGGATAAAAATAAGCTAAAGGGTCAATGTCAACTTGCTTGCCAAGTTCAAGGGCTAAAAATTACATTGTCCATTCTTTTCATCTTCTACCTTCCACCACTGGAATTGAGAAACACTAAAAGAAAAATATTTGAACTCTTACCCATCGCCATTGTAAGTTTTCTCCTTTGATTTTTGTTTAAACTATGCTATAAGGATGTTGAATTTAGCTAGCCCAAGTGTAAAAATTGTTGATTAAGAAGCTTTGATTTAGTTTCCATTGTTGGAAGCTTGAAAAACTTAAAGATTTAGATATTATAAGAACTTTGAAGAGCTTCAAAATATAGTAACTTATTTGAAGAAAGATTTTAAGATGAAAGATCTTGGAAAAACAAAGTTTTGTCTCATCCTATAAATCAAACATATTAAAGATTAAATTCATGTCCATCAGTCAACTTATATGGAAAAGATTTTAAAGAAAATTTACATTGATAAAACACATCCATTGAGTAACTCGATTGTTGTACGACCATCAAATGTGAATAATCCTCTTCGCGAGAATGATGAAGAGTTTCTTAGTCCTGAAGTACCATATCTAATTGCCATAGGGGCATTGATATATCTTACAAACTACACAAGACCTAATATAGCTTTCGTTGTAAACTTGCTAGCAAGATTTAGTTCTTCTCTAACATGTAGACATTGTAATGAAATTAAACATGTATTTAGTTATTTTAGACGGATCATTGATATGAGGTTATTTTATTCAAATGATTCAAAAGATTCAAAATCTCTATTAGTCGGCTATACTGATGTTGATATTTATCGGATCCACATAAAGGTCGACCTCAAATGAGATATTTATTTACATGTGAAAGTATTGTCATATCATGACGTTCAACAAAGTAGACATTAGCTGCCACTTCTTCAAATCATGCAAAAATAACTGCAATGCATGAGGCAAGTCGAGAGTGTGCTTGGCTAAGGTTATTAACCCAACATATCCAAAAGATATGTAATTTGCCTTTGTAGAAAAATATGTCAACTATTTTATACGAAGATAATGCAACATGTATAGCTCAATTAAAGGGTGGTAATATCAAAGGTGACAGAACGAAACATATTTCACCAAAATTACTCTTCACTCATGATCTTGAGAAGAAAGATGATATAGAAGTTCAACAAATTCGTTCTAGTGATAATTTAGCATATCCTTTTATCAAAGCATTGCTAACTTCAATATTTGAAAGACTACTACACAAGATTGAAATGCATCAACTCAAAGATGTAATGTGATATTACCAGTAGGAGGAGTCAAAAAACACGTTACACTCTTTTCCTTTAATTAAAGTTTTGTCCCATTGAATTTTCTTGGTAAAGATTTTTAACGAGATAACTTGTAATAATAGATTATGTACTATTTTTCCTTCATTAGGTTTTTATCCTATAGAGTTTTTCCTAATAAGGTTTTTAACGAGATAACTTTTAATAATAGATTATGGACATCTAAGGGGGAGTATTATAAATCCATTGATAAATGGATGTCCATACCCCCCCCCCAATTTATCATATTATAGCTCCTAAAGAATGAATATTCATAACTCCTAAATTCATTATCTTGTAACCCTTAAATCATTTATAGGATATCTTAATGTTGGTCCTTAATGCTTTGTAACTTATGGTACTTGAAGCCCTATAAATAGAATGTCCATACCCTCAAATTTATCATATTGTAACTACTAAAGAATGAGTATTCATAACCTCTAAATTCATTATTTTGTAACCTCTAAATAATTTATATGATACCTTAATGTGGTCCACTCGAAGTACATGTACAAACTTACTATGTCCAAAAGAAGAAGGTGAAAATTGAACATTCTTTCTTTATTTTTTTTATTCTTCTCTTGTTCAATTTATAATTCTCTTAGTTCATAACAAATTGTTTACTTTTTACAATAAGGTGTGCAGATTTGAAAAAAAAAAAACTACCGCTATGCTCGCAATGGTTGCGATAGTCTGCAGTGTGTCCGTAATCGCCATAAACGTGATTTGACTGAAAATGCGACGGTAATCATAATTTAAATCCCTATTGTCAACACAATCAAAGATCAGTTATGTGGGAAAGACCAGCGGTGAGACGGTGCAAGGTGAATACTGGTGGAGCAGTCCGAATTGAGGATAACATGCAGCGGCTGGAGGGGTAATTCGTGACTGTCTTGGCCGATGGGTGATAGGCTTCTCGAGCAGTACCGGGATGTGTTGGGTTGTGGAGGCAGAACTATGGCGTGTGTATGATGGCTTAGCGCTTGCATTGGAGTTCGGTGCTACACGGGTGATCTTGGAGCGTCATAATGTTACTGTAGGCATTTGTTGAATGGCCATGGTAAAGCATTGCATCATAATTCTGTTCATCCATT
This sequence comes from Gossypium hirsutum, assembly GCF_007990345.1. Taxonomy (NCBI): domain Eukaryota; kingdom Viridiplantae; phylum Streptophyta; class Magnoliopsida; order Malvales; family Malvaceae; genus Gossypium; species Gossypium hirsutum. Next base: position 9,323,841 of record NC_053442.1, on the reverse strand, counting down.
GCTGGCGACTTTAAACGAGGCCGGGAGGTGAAGATTCAACATATATATAGTATAGAGAAGGTAACTGTGTCGCTGATGATGGTATGGAAGCAATGTTTAAAGGACGTGAGATTGGGTTACAAGTATTTCCCTCGCCGGCTACTGCACGGAGGAGAAGCTGGGTGTCCTTTAGAGGGCACTGCTACGTAATTTGTTTTTGTTTTCTTCTCAACCAAAAAAAAGAAAACTACATGATATTTACCAAATTACCATCCACTCCCTCAAAAACCGGAAAAGGGATTAACGCGGCATACTAGAAGTGGACCCCAAGGGAAACATGATCCGACGGTCGATACGAGATGAGGAAAGATGGGTAAGTAATCGAATCCAACGGCAGAGGGAGTTGCGTCATTTTAAAGCCGAGCTTAGACTCCCAAAAGCCCTCGCTCTTATAAACCCTTTGGCTATCACCGTCTCCCAAATCACGCTTCTCCGATTCGCTCTACTTTCGCCAAACAAACGCAAGATTTGTAGATTCATTTCTATTGTATCTCCGTCTCCGAATCAATGGTGAGCCCCTCGCTCTTTCTCTTCTTTTTTTTACTTTTTTGGTTGTTTTCTATATCTTAACTATAATCTAGGGTTTTAGTGTCAAGATAGATCTTTATTTTTTCCCCTTGATTCGTGGTGCAGGCTTTGCCGAACCAGCAAACAGTTGATTATCCGAGCTTCAAGCTCGTTATCGTCGGCGATGGTGGAACTGGTAATTTCCATTTTCTTTTCTCGTAGATTCGATTTGTAAGATTTTAATTCAATACGTTTGATTTTGATTGTTTATGACATTGTCGGAAGTTCGAACTTTATGTTCTCTTCAAATCGTTATTATTTGACGCTGGTAATTTCATAATTTGAATTTTATAAAAATAAAGTAAAAAAGGAGTATTTAATACGTTTTCATTTCTGAGGTTTGTGATCTCTTAGATGTATATGTTTTAGCCTTTTGCTTTTGTTTTAGTTATAAAAAAAATTATTTTGTTTGAGTGAGCACATTGTTTTGTACTTTGTTTGAACTTTCTGTGACGGTTGCAGGCAAAACTACCTTCGTGAAGAGGCATCTAACTGGAGAGTTTGAAAAGAAATACGAGCGTAAGTGTTTTAACAAGCACTGTTTTCTGGCGCTAGTCCTGTTTGATGCATGAGGTGCTTGATTGAGTGGTTACTTTAAGTGTTTTTATCTTTGTACAGCAACCATTGGTGTGGAGGTTCATCCCTTGGACTTCTTCACTAACTGTGGCAAAATCCGTTTCTACTGCTGGGATACTGCTGGACAGGAGAAGTTCGGTGGTCTCAGAGATGGTTACTAGTGAGTGATTCTTTTACTTGCACCTTTTTCTATAAACATGGTGAAGTAATTCATTTTAGCTAAGGCTTTGGGTTGCATTTTCGATTCTTTGTACCCAATGGCTTATACCTCAACTTTTTCATGTCCTTTTCTTTTATGAACCTAAGATGTTGTAGCTGTGTATTCTTGTTTGTGTTAGTATTTGGTGCACTTGCAGTGTATTTTTTTTATTCCACAAGCATTCTTAAAAAATTGCTATGTGTCTTTTTTAATATTTTACTATATTCTTGTAAGACGCTTATGAACCCTTTGATCTTGCTTCTGTAGTTTAAAAAATCTACTGCAGTGTACCAAATATTATTCATATTTTTCCTTCTTGTTTATTGTTTTATTTTTGACAGATATCGCGCAAACAACATATTAAGTTTTTGCTTTACTTATTGTTTTTCTGACTTTTTAATATTTATGTGTTGCAGTATCCATGGGCAATGTGCCATAATCATGTTTGATGTTACTGCCCGGTTGACATACAAGAATGTTCCTACATGGCATCGGGATCTTTGCAGGTGTGTTAAAAATGACAGTCTTTACCTATTATTGATGTTTTTGTGTAACAGCTTTGTGTAACAATGTTGTTTTGGTAATGCAGAGTGTGTGAGAATATTCCTATTGTTTTATGTGGAAACAAGGTTGATGTAAAGAACAGGCAGGTTAAGGCAAAGCAAGTCACATTCCACAGGAAGAAGAATCTGCAATACTATGAAATTTCGGCCAAGAGCAACTACAATTTTGAGAAGCCTTTCTTGTACCTTGCCAGGAAGCTTGCGGGGTAATATAGAACATTGCTTTTGTTGTGCAATTGATGATTTAATGCCGATGCTTTGATCAATGTCTAAAATTGGTGATGTTTTGATGATTCTAGTGATCCTAATCTTCACTTCGTGGAGTCTCCTGCACTTGCTCCTCCGGAAGTACACATTGACTTGGCTGCACAGCAACAGTAAGATAACCCTCACAGCAAACTGATTTTGCATTTATCTTATAATTGCACCCTCATTCTATTGAAAAACTGATTGGTTTGTTGTTAGGCATGAGGCTGAGCTTGCAGCGGCAGCCAGTCAGCCCCTTCCAGATGATGACGATGATGCATTTGAATAGAGGGGTTTCCCTTGCCAGAGAGCTATCAACAATTTCTGCTGCTGCTTCATTTTCACTCCCATTTGGATCTGTGCTATCATCTTTAAAAAAATTTTCGTATTTAAATAGCAAGTAGGGAGGAGTGACAGAGGATGAGTTTGTAGTGTAGGAATTTTCGAATATAATTGTTGTTATGGTGGATCTTTGGTGGTGTTTTCGACTTTTGCTTATTGATGTCTATGGATTTTGCTGCCTTTAGTAAAATCCTTGTGTGATAGTTAATTCTATATGTTTTTGAATATGAAATTCTTGACAAGAATATTGGATTTCCCCTTTGCTCTCATTTTCGTTCGGTTCTCATATTGAAGGCTCCCTTATTTAAAATTCGTAGGTAAGTTACTTAGAAATGCTGTGAGAGACCTAAGATGGGGTTTTCTATTATTTGATTCATGACTTTACAAGTACAGGGGTTGAACACCTTATACATGTGCAGTATTCTTTAAAACTTCACTAGCAATGTTTTTTTTGTAATATTTGCATTTTTCAGGATTTACGAACTTTATTTGTAGGGTTCGAATTTGTTTTATGTAAAAAATGTTTAACGGTAGAATATATTAATATATTTAAATAAGTATGAGAAAAATATATTAGTTTCCTAATTTTTTAATTGTAATTTTAGCAGTATACCATGAATTTACTGTAAAACCTGAACTTAATTTAAATCTATGTTTGGATAAATATAATTAAAGAAAAAGAAAAGAAAGTAGGGAAGGGTAAAAAGGAAGGACGGATATATTTCTTGTTTGGAGAGAATCTAATCTCTCTTGTTTAATTAAATTATGTGGAAAGAAAATGAAATTAATTATTTTGCATGTATTTTCTAATTTTAATCTTTACATAAATAAATTATAATAAAAATAAGATTAAATTAAAAGTTATACAAAAAATACCAATATCCTACATAAAATCATAATTAAAGTCTTAACCAATAATATATCATATCTTTGTTTAAAACAAGCTTATTTCACCAAGTTAAAAAAAATGTTCTTATACTCCTAGTAATGTAACAAAATAAAAAATAAAAAAAGGTTACTACAAATTTAAAAAATAAACAAATAACAATCTAATAATATAGTAATATCTAATACTTCAAAAAATATATCAAACAAATTTAAAATTAAATACTCCTAGTAATCTAAAAAATAGAAATTAAAAATAAGATTATTAGAAATCAAAAAGAAATAAAGTGATAAAAATCTAAAATATAATGATATAGCAAAAAAATAAAGATTGATAATATTTTTTATTTTCCAAATTTAAATAATTAACAACTTAAAGCAATAAAGAGTTAATATTTTTATTGAAAATAATTTTTTAAAAAAATAAAGAGTTAAATTGTAAACTACTTGAATGACAAAAATGGTATTTTAAATATTTTGTGGTGTGTGCAAATCCTTTTGGCTCAAGCAGCGGTGTAGGTATGACGACTAAAAAAGTTTGTACAAGATCGGATTTTTCGCCAGATACGTATGATCCAACAACGGACAAGAATAGACAGAAAGTTCAAAATTCGGATAATACTAAGGTATTGTATAAATCAATGTTAACAGGGGCCTTATTGACTCCGTCAAAGAATTTTTTCATGGAGGAGGAATTTGCACTATTGGACGGGGATGTGGTTACGGAGGTAGTTGATGGTGTTTCGTCGATAACGTTCTCAAATAGGGTTCAAGAGTATATTGTTTATAAAATGGTCAGGAAAATCATTGTGAAGCTATTGGGCAGAAGAATAGGGTTTAACGCATTATTGAATAAGATTTCTCTACTGTGGAATCCTAAATATCCGATCCAAATGATGGATCTGGAAAATGACTTCTTTCTGATCAAATTCTAAGATGAGGAAGATTTTAATAGGGTTTTAGTTGGGGGGTCGTGGGTAATTTATGGACATTACCTAGTTGTTCGTCCATGGTCATCGAATTTCTCAACAGCTCAAAATGAAACTGATTATCAAGTCGTTTGGAATTAGGCTTTCGGGTTTGCCTAAAGGGTATTATTCAGATTGTCATCTTTGAGCAATTGGGTAGTCGATTAGAATAGTGGTCAAATTGGATGCCCACATTGTCAGTGCTCGTCGGGGACGGTTCGCGTGGCTAGCAGTGAGTGTAGATCTGAGGAAGCCTATGGTGTCAAAAGTGCGAATCAATGGAAGGTTACAACATGTGGAATATGAATCTCTATAGAACATTTGCTTCAAGTGTGGCCGTTTCGAACATAGTTTGAATGCTTGTACGGGGACTGAAGCACTGATGACAGAAAAAGAAGTAGACCATCCTAAACCAGTATAAAAAAATTAGGGCTTTATCGGAAGATTGAAGACGAACCGTTCGAGCTATAGATGCTTGTGGAGAGGAGGCAAAAAGGGAAAGGACAATTTTCGGGGACGGGAAAGAACGACGTTTCAGGCGAAAATGGTGGGGATTCTAGATTTTCAAAATTAGTGGAGATTGAGAGAAAGGATTCAGCCAAAATTGGTGGAAACAATGGAGGAGAATATGGAGTTTAGATAAATGGTAACGTTAAGTTGATAAGGGCTGCTGGTATGTTAGATTCTAAAAGGCCATTAGGGTTAATTAATATGGGAAAGGCTAATCAACGGGCCAAGGGTAAAAAAGTGATTGTGGAAAGTGGGCTGAAAAAAAGGTTTAAGCCTTTAAGACCATCAAACAATGACAAAGGTTTTAGGCCCATGTCTAGTAATGGAATCTCTGATGATGGGGACAATATGACAATTTGGAGAATTTTGTTATTCAATCCATAAATGTCTCGGTTAAAATGGACAAGAGGAAACACAAGATGGTTAGAATAGTTGAAAATCAAAGTTCAGACTCACTTAACAGGGAAGAGAATGGAATTTTTAATTTTGAGGAATCAAGCAAGGCTAATTCGAATATGTTTCTGGAGGTTAATAATGTAGGGGGTAGGTCACGAGATAAACCACCGGATGATGGATTTGGTGGCTTTTTTCAGGATGTGGTGGAACTGTCAACGGCAATGGAGGACTTAGTTCGTAATTTAGAACAAAGAGCCAACAGAGGATGACAAACTGTCAGGAGAGGAGGTTATAGAAGACGAGAGCGACTGTTATGACAAGGTCAACAGTTGAGTTAGTTGCTTGTTTGTAGGGTTTGTTCTATTACATTTTTTATTGATTTTATGGATACAAAGATTTTTTGTTGGAACTATTAAGAAGTCGAACATCCTCGTTTCCATAGTGTAGTGAATAAATATAGAAAGGACTTTTCTCCTGATATAGTTTGCTTGTTTGAAACCCGCATTAGTAGAGCTAGAGCGGATGGTATTATTTCTAAAATTGGGTATCGTAATTCGTTTCAGGTTGAAGCTAATGGGTTTGCTGGTGGTATTTGGATTTGTTGGAATGATAATTTTCTTGTCGACATGTTGGATATTCACTCACAAGTTATACATCTGAAGGTCAATAGTAAACAAGGTTCAGATAATATCTTTTGTTCAGCTGTGTATGCTAGTCTACAACCAACAAAGCGACGAAAACTTTGGCAACTTTTAGTCTTTGGAATTTTTGTTGGTTAGTCCTTGGATTTTAGCTAGGGATTTTAATTCGATCATTGATAGTTCCGAAAGAACAAGTGGTGCTACTCTATTAAGGTTGGATGTAAGGTTTCATGAATTTTTGTTTGATAATGGGTTGCAAAATTTAGGTGCCATAGGATATCAATTTACTTGGTGTTGAGGAAATTTATCTTAGAGGTTGGATAGAGCTATTTGTAATGAAGAGTGATTTTCCTTTGCACCTGATTATTTTGTTTGAAACCTCCATAGACAAAAATTTGATCACAGGCCAATTCTAGTCTCCTTATGACTGTCATTCAACAAAAGTCATAGACCATTTCGTTGTCTTGCCAGTTGGTTGTTACATGCTAATTTTAGACATCTGGTAAGGGATAGTTGGAGTAATGAGGGGATATTAGTACAAATTTGGAGCATTTTCAGAACGTAGTTCAGGAGTGGAATAAACAAGTATATGGAAATATTTTTGTGCATAAGCGAAAGCTGATTTTTGAGTTAAGTCGGGTACAAAGAATTTTGGATTGGAGACTCCGTTGTCGAGAATTGGCACTTCGTTAAAAAATAGAGGAAGTTATAAAGCACAATGAGTTATTGTGGTTTCAGAAATCTCGGTCGATCTGGCTTATGAATGGTGACAAAAATACGAGCTATTTTCATAGTCAAACATTGACTAGGCGGAGAAAAAATAGAATCGAGGGTCTTATGATTGAAAATGATTGGTGTTTCGATTACGAGGTGTTGAAGAATCATGTTGTTGATTTTTTTAAAGATCTTTACACTATAGACTCTTCGGTTATTGGTGTCTTTCCATGTCGTGGTAAATTTCCCCAAATCTCTTCTATTGAGTTGGATAATTTATTATTGACGGTTTCTGATGATGAAGTAAGAAGGGCGGTTTTTGGTATGGCTCTGTTAAAATCCCTTGAGGTGGATGATTTTCAGGCAAAATGTTTTTAGTCCCAATGAGATGTTGTTGGGCCCTCAGTTTGTTATCTTGTTAAGTAGGTGTTGGCATGGCAAGATATGGATCCTAAACTTAACATGACTTTGCTAATTTTGTTACCCAAGTCTCAAAGTCCTGAAAGGATTTCTCAGTTTAGACCAATAAGCTTATGCACGATGATGTATAAAATTATTACGAAGACTTTAGTTAACAGGTTGAGGTCTCTAATGGTGAAACTGTCTAGTCAGAATCAAGCAAGCTTTATTCTGGGCAGATATATAACTGATAATATAGTGGTTGCGCAAGAAGCGGTGCACTCAATGAAAGGCTTTCGAGGTACTAAGTATGGGATGATGCTGAAAATTGATCTTGAGAAGGCATATGATAGAATCAGGTGGGACTTTTTCCCTATTGGAGGTCGATTTTCCTTCATTACTAGTCACTGTGATTTTGAATAATGTGTTTACATCGATATTTCATGTTCTTTGGAATGGTGCTATTATAGATTCTTTTCAGCCTTCTCGTGGATTAAGACAAAGCGATTTGTTATCTCCTTATCTTTTCGTTATTTGCATGGAAAGACATGGGCATATAATTGGAGAGTCAGTTGAACAGGGTGTTTGGAAACTACTTTTTCTATCAAGGAGAGGCTCGACATTATCTCACTTATTTTTTGCAAAATGATCTTATTTTGTTCTGTGAGGCTAGTAGAGTTCAGGTGGGTGTTGTTAATAGTATTTTGGACACCTTTTGTTACTTCTCGAGTCAAAAGGTGAACAAAAGTAAATCACAAGTTTTTTTTCCTCTTCTAATATGCTTAGAGATCTTGCTGAGGCTATTTGTAATTATGTGGGGTTTTTCTGTGTAGATGATCTAGGTATCTATCTTGGAATGCCATTGTTCCATAATAGAGTTACGACAAGGACTTTTGTTTTTGTACTAGATAAAGTGAGAAAAAAGTTGTCAGGATGGGAGGCGAAGAGGCTTTCATTGGCAAGCTGTTTAACATTGGTAAGAGCAGATCTTTTGGCTATTTCTAACTACTTAATGTATACGGTTTGTATTCCTGTTTCTGTATGCAGGGAGATCGAGCAGATTGCCAGAAAATTCCTTTAGGGATTTGGTTCTGATTCCAGAAAACCTACTTTAGCATCTTGGGATAATTGTTATCATCCTATTGATGTTGGAGGATTTGGATTAAGGAGTTTAGCTGACTAGAAATAAAATTTTCCTTTTGAAGTTTGGTTTTCAGCTCGTATCTAAAACTGATGCTTTGTGGGTTAAAGTGTTGAGAAACAAATATAGTGTACAAAAGCAACTGTTTGTTCATTTGGATATCGTTGATGAAGGTTTGGCCTGAAGTTATAGCTAATGTTTACTGGTCTATTAGGAATGGTTGTTTTACGAACTTTTGAAATGATGTGTGGATTCGACAAGTAGGCCACTTCGAATGTTTTATAAAAGTTCTGAACAACCGGATGATACCTTACGAGTATGTGAATTGGTTACGGAGAATGGAAGTTGGGATTGGTGTCGTCTGAGATGTCTTGTACCGAATCATATTATCACACAAATTGCATCTATCTTGCCTCATTCTTCTAATGCAAGTTAGGGTTGTTTGACATGGAAATGGATGAGGAAAGATGTATTTTCCACAGCTGAAACTTATAGGAATATGTTTCACTTCGACAATAGGGGTGGTTCTGATGTGTGGAAGATGATTTGGAAAGCGAAGACACCTAAGAGGATTTAGTTTCTTTTATGGCTTTTGTGGCATGATAAACTATTAACTAATGGGGAACGAGTGAGGAGACTGAGGAGACACATGACAAACGAAGGCAGTTGTCCTAGATGTAGTTGTGTTATGGAAACAAGTTTACTTGTGATTTGGGATTGCACATTCTCTAAACCAATATGGTTATCATCGGTAGTTACAAGGCGAGTGTAGGGTATTTTTTTCAATAATTCTTTCAAGGAGTGGTTCTTATGGAACATGAAAAATTTAGGAAACTATGGCAACAACGACACAGTTTGGCAAACTCTATTCTTAATAATTTGCTGGTTGATTTGGAAGGACCGTAATCTCTTTGTTTTTTCTAAAAGCCATAGTTGTGTTCAAGCCATTAAGGATACAAGTTATTCTTGGGCGAGGAGTTATGCTAAGCCAGCATTGAAATTGGTTCAACCCAGTCCCATGCGTATGGTTTCAACCACTAGTTCTATTGCATCTATTAGAGGTGTACTTAGAGACTCGAATGCTAATTGGCTGTGTGGATTTTCAATGATGTTTGATAAGGAGTTTATTTTTAAAGTAGAGGAAAAAGTGGTTCTGGAAGGCCTTCTTATCGCTTGCGGAAAAGGATTTAGACATGTCGAGGTTGAACGTGATATTGCTTACTAGTGGATTCACTTCTATTTGGTGGGGGGAGATAGTAGCGGTTTGGTCGAATTACATTTTATGCATCAACTCCTAAGAAGAAAGCTGAAAGTAAGAATCCACCATATATCGAGGACTCGTAATAGAGTTGTTGATCAAATGGCTAAATACGTTGTAAGAGGAAGTTCAAGTTTGCAGATACTTGAAGATCCCCCGACTGCGGTTCAAAGCTTATTAATAGTTTATCGTGTTGTGTCGGTGTTGGGCTATGCTTTAATTGATTATTGTTTTCGCTTTATGTTGTACTTTTCTATCGAAAAAAAAATAGAGTAAAACTAAGGAAAGTGAGGGAGTACTTTTCATTTCTTAATAAAAATAACTTATCCAAACAAAGGGAATCCAGTTTCTCTCACTTTACTTAGCTTTCCCTAAATTTTTTTCTAGTCCAAACATGTTTGTCTAGGGATAATATGAAATATAGTTTAAAAAAAAACATTTCATGTGTATAATGAATCTGGACAAATGAATATTTAGATTTATATGAATATTGACGTCTGTTTGTCTAAGTTCATTCTAGTTGTGAATTTTAGTAATTTTGTATTTTTATAATTTCGTATAGATAGATAGATACATACATACATACACAGATAATAACTTGATATTTTTCTTTCAGAAAAGATTTCATGTTCAAATTGAACTTAGGCAAATAGATGTGTAAATTTAGATGAATGTAGATATCCATTTGACTAAAACGTGCATTTTTTTAATAATTTCATTATTTTTAAAATTTCAAAAAAATAATAATATAGAAAAACTAATATATTTTATTGCTTGTGCATAATGAATCTGGACAAATGGATGTCCAAATTTAGATTAATGTAGACATTTGTTTGTTTAATTTCAATTTGGACATGCATTTTTAGTAATTTTATATTTTATAATATCAAAAAGTAATAATATAAGAAACTTAATTTCACTTGCAAAACAAATCTAGACAAAGAGATGTCCAAACTCAAATGAATATGAATGTCAATTTATCTAAATTCATTCTGGATATATAGTTTTTAATAATTTTGAAAATAATAATATAAAACATGATATTTTTAGAAAAGCTTTCAAAATTTTTAAACATTTTTAGAATTTCACGCCTTAACCTCCAAGAGTATGATACATTTATTGTTAAATAATAGATAAACAAATGATAACTATTGTGTTGTCCCCAACAACATGCCAGATTGATATCTAAAGAGGACCAATGATGAGTGTTGAGTGACAGCATGAGCTTGCTTGTAAAGTGCAACATCACCGCTTATTCTCTTTAGAATTTTATGATTTCTTTTAAATTAGTATAATTTTAATTTCAAAAAATATTTTATATTTTAGAAAATAAATTATGAATTTTAAGATTTTTTTGATATTTAAATTATTGTTAAGAAAAACTATTCACCATGTTTGGTTGGCTGCTTTGCCCTAATACGGGCCTATTACGTTTCGGACGGATTCGACTTTTCTCTACTTCAGCGCCGATTTGCTATTAGGTTCCAAAATCAAAGATTGCCTAATCGGTCTCCCTTTTACCCTCTCAAGCCGAAATCGATTCTCCACCCCACCCTCTCCCTCCCAACATCAACAGAAGCTGCCAGCGAACCAAACCTCCAGTTCTCTTCTCGCCGAAGATCTCCTATCCTCCAACGACAATGGTTGCCGCCAAGAAGACTGTAAAGACCCTTTTACTCGTTTTCTCTTCTTCTTTGTTTTTTTTTTGAATATTTAACCTAAATTTTTTGAAAACATGCTAATTCATTTTTATGTTGTTGATGATGGTATTTTGATGCAGAAGAGACCCATGAGAGCATTAACAACAGATTGGCTCTCGTTATGAAAAGTGGGAAATACACTTTGGGTTACAAAACTGTTCTCAAATCTCTCAGAAGCTCCAAAGGTATTCCATTGTTTCTTTAAAATTGAACTTATTCCTCTCCCATATTGAAATGTCGAGCAATCTGGTTGTTGTTTTGAACATCTCTGTCACTTGTAGTTTGTTTTGTTATATGAAAAATGATGGGTTTGATTTCTTGTTTTGAATAGTAAACTAAAAGTGAATGAATTCCTTTTTGGGAGATAGTGTTTAAACAGATTCTGTTTGAAAATCGATTTTTCCCTTTGTGTTGCTAATATAATGTTGATTGAGCATTGGAAGACATGTATACTTATTTTGTTGTATGTTGTAGGTAAGTTGATTATTATTGCCAACAACTGCCCTCCTCTTAGGAAGTCGGAGATCGAGTATTATGCCATGTTGTGCATAGTTGGAGTTCACCACTACAATGGAAGTACGTTCCTTAACCTATCATTATAATTATTTAGAACCAATGTTTACTTTTCATGTCACATTAAATCGAAATCCATTTTACAATCCCTTCCCTTGCCCTTTCAATTCTTTAGTTTTAGTTATTTGTGAAAAGCTAGATAGAATTGCTTTTTCTAGTGCTGCTGATGGAAATGGTAGAAGGAACGTCTAATCTGTATGTCACTCAGAAGCCATTTGATGAATTTATTGATATGGACGATATTTTTTTTAATTGGTAATACTGTATCTTGATGGAAGCTAACTGTTATTCTAGTTTTCACATGTAAATTGTGATGGTGGTTTGCTCAACTTAGAAGTATTGCTGAACTTCAAGTAATATAGTTTGTTCAATAATGTTGTTCGTTTTAAATTAGTTGTTGGAATTTTCTGTTTTCATTTTCATTTTACCCCTGTTGTCTAGGCTGAAAATGATGCTGTAGGCCAAGAACTTCAGAAACAACTGGAGGCTGCTGGTACCTTTCCCCCATCCTTTTTACATTCTTTTTTATGTAGACTTGGCTTAGGTGTGATTTGCTTTTCCAAGTCCTTGAAAAGTTATATTCCCCGAATCCAGATATGCATTGAGTAGTAGTGTTGTAGCAAACATAAGCATCTTCCATCTTCTTATAGATAAATAAGAGAGTGGGTTAGGCTGCTCAATTTCAACATATGTTTGAGCAGTGGCTAATTTTGCTTTGATTCTGGCATTTGTGTTGTATGCAAGACATAGGATGTTTGCTTCATCTCTCATTCTTTTAAACTTTCAGTTCATTTTGATCTACTAGTATATGTGTTGTTTGACCAAATTCAGCTATTAGACTTTGTACTTTGCTTAAGTTGTGGATTTAGTACATGTACTTTTTCGAATTCTGAAATTGTAGTCTTAACAGCAATTAAATCTGTTTGGTTAAATTCTACTATTAGCCTTTTATTATGCTTAAAAGTTGTAGATTTAGTCCATGTTATTCGACAGGAACATTTTTAGTCATTTCATTTTTCAAGTTTCAAAATTTCAATCTTAAAGCAAATGACAGTCATTAAATCTATTATGCAATTAGTTTTGAATTTGCTTAACTGTTTAGTTTTAATGTTTGAGCTGCTTCTTACTTCAGCTTTGTTAAGCAGTTGTTGTTGCATTTGTACAAAATATTATCCAGTCCAAGAAAGGGATTCCCCCCTTAACTTCTTAAAATCCAAACATTAAATCTAGAAAGATTTGATATTGAATTGCATAAGCAATTGCTGTTATTGTTCTTGGATTTGTTCATACATTTTTGTCTCACAATTTATGCAACAAGTATATACAACAAGTCTATTTAACAAGTCCTTCCAAACACATTTTGTAATGATGGGATCTTGTGCACATCTTGTAATGGTCAACTCTTCATGGACTCAGTCTCACATCGAGAAGCTTTGGGGTAGTCCTAAATGCATTAAGCGAGGTTATCCACCTTGTGATACTTCAGGACTTCAGGTTCTGTTTCTCGTTATTCATCACCAATCATAGTGCATTTTATATTTTTTAGTGCCATTCATCTGTGATTTCTTACCAGTTTACATCTGAAACAGGCACTTCCTTTGGAAAGGTCGGTGGAAACTCCAAAAATCATATCTGTTGCACAATTTCGTCCCGAGAAGGTGCACATACTTACATAGACCTTCAAGCTAAATTTTTAATGGTTCCGGTGTTTCAGTTTTGGAACCTTGATTAGTTCTAGAAACTCTTTACAGTTTGATTTTTTTTGACTCAGGCACATAGTCTTCAACTTGAGGCATTTTCTGTTGCTATAAAAAAACTAGATAAACACTCTCGAAGACCTAAGTTGCAGTTTGTAGGTAGTTTCCGAAATAAATCAGACGAGGAAAGACTCCAGAATTTGAAAGACAAAGCAGTGCAATTGAACATTCAAGACAATGTGGAATTCCATAAAAACGTGATGTATAGGTAAGAACAATTACGTATAAGTTTAGTTGGATCCTCTCGCTAAATGAAAATCATCCAAAAATTGATGATCAACAGATAATCAAGTTTGTCTGCATTTGCGTTACTGCAATATATATGTTTTAACTCTTTGTTTGATCGGTTTCATACACTATGCAGGGACTTGGTAAGTCTTTTGGGCGGGTTGTTGCTGGAATCCACTCAATGATAGACGAGCACTTTGGCATTAGTGTTGTAGAGTACATGGCTGCAGGAGCCATACCTATAGGTGAGCTAGCATGGCAACTGATATTATAATTTCTGATTCGAGCTACTTTTGTTTTCCGTTTTAAAAATGTTTTTAAAATGATATTCATTTTGCTTGACCCCCCTCAGCTCATAATTCTGCTGGCCCGAAAATGGACATTGTTTTAGATGAAGATGGACAACAAACAGGATTTCTTGCTCAAAATGTAGAAGAATATGCATATGCAGTCCTGAAAATCGTGAAGATGCCCGAGTCTGAAAGACTCAAGATAGCTACAGCAGCAAGGAGAAGAGCTAGCAGATTTTCGGAGCAAAGATTTTACGATGATCTCAAAGCCGCAATCCGACCAATTATATGCGGTTCTTCCTAGTTATAGGATCGCATTAGAAGATCACACTGACATAGAAAACAATAGTGATACTTGTTCTTGTTTATTGGGGTTCTTCACCCTTTCGATCCAGTCATTAGAAAAAGCTTAGTTTAGATTTGTCAACAAAATAGATATACTCTTAATTTTGATTTGAAAACATACTTGAAGGAATTGAGGATCATGTTTGGTTCATTGGATTGCTCATTCAAATATTCAATTACTGCCCTATTTAATATTAATTATTTTAAATTATACAAATTCATATAAGAAAATTTATTATCAAGAATTTTATGAAATCATATATTATTATTAAATTATATTTAATAATAATTATTTTAAATTGTACAAATTCATATAAGAAAATTTATTAGTAATAATTATTTTAAATTTTATTAAATCATATATTTTAATTAAAATATATTTAATAATAATTATTTTAAATTATATTTTATAGTATCATATACTATGATTTTAGTAAATTCATATAAGAATATTGATTATTAATAATTTTATTAAATCATATATTTTAATTAAAATATATTTAATAATTATTATTTCAAATTATATTTTATAGTATCATATATTATGATTTTAGTAAATTCATATAAGAATATTGATTATTAAGAATTTTATTAATTTATATATTTTAATTAAAATATATTTAATAATAATTATGTTAAATTATATTTTATAGTATCATATATTATGATTTTAGTAAATTCATATAAGAATATTGATTATTAAGAATTTTATTAAATTATATATTTTAATTAAAATATATTTAATAATAATTATGTTAAAATATGATTAAATTATTTATTATTGATATTAATAATCTTATTAAAATTTAATAACAATAACAATAATCATTTACCTAAACAAATTTCTGCTAAGGGTATTCTAATCATTTTAGTTTTTTCTCTTATGCTATTACACATCCATTCCATTCAACCAAACACAAGAATACTATTACGCCTATATTCCATTACATTCAACTAAACTATTGAATTGCTATTACGCCTCTATTCCATTACGTCTCTATTCCATTACGCCTCTATTCCAATACAACGAACCAAACGTGAAGTGTCAAAATGATATTTTCGTTATAGTTCAGGGGTCAAATTAGTTATTAACCCATTGACGTAACATGTCATGTCATCATTTCATTAAGGAGGTAACGAAAGTTAATGGACAAGTGAACAAAATGTAACAACCTGATAATGTTAATGCCTATTAGTCAGTTTTTTGAAGTTGGATGATCAAAACGTAATTTTAATCGATGGTTAGTGACTAATTATGTAATTTACACTTCTACAAAAAGCACCATAATATATACTATATGTTATCGCATACCCACAATGTGGGTGAAAAAATTATGTAACAAATTTATTTAAAAATTGATAAAAATCAAATGTGGTTTTGGTTGGAATGGTAAAATTGAGATCCTCAAAATTTGTTTATATTTCCCGTGCAATGTATGGGTTGGTTGTGTATATTAAATTTATAATATTTTTATAATATTAGTTTTTGTTTAAAATTTTTAATGAATTTCTTCAAAATGTCGTCAATAAATTGAAAAAAAAATGTAATTACAAAATATTTTTAAAGATATTGAACTAATTTAGAATAAGTTATTATGTTATTTAATTTTAAAAATATTTAATATTTAAATAATACCCAAATTCATCATATTTTGAATATTAATATTAATTATTTCTTATAGGCTATTTGTTTTATATATTTTATTAAATTAATTTATTTTAATGTTAAAATTGTTAAAATTTAATTATTTTATTTTATATTTATTTTTGTTCTACTTTAATAAATGAATGTAATTAACTCATATTTTAAAAAATAGTATAAATTTAATTTGGTAAATTTTATTAATATGTGTCTTTTTTTAAACTATATTTTAAACTTAACAAATTAATATTAATTAATTTTAATATTATAACATTAAAAGTCAATTCAATTAAGTAAAATCTTGAAACAAAGAGATAATTTATTTAAAATCAAATTTGTATTTAACATATAAAAAATTATAAAGAAACATTTTACACAAAAGGCATGGAATAACTTTTAAAAAAAATAAAAGATAAGGAGTGCATGAGTAATTTACCCAAATTGTAAATAAGTGCTTCATGTGTCAAAATTTGTAATGTGAACATGACTATTTTTTTTGTAGCCTCGTATATATATATATTATGTGTTGAGTTGAAATGTTATGATTTTCATTATATGCATGTATTTTTCTAGACTTATCAAAATATAAAAAAGATATAAATACCTTCAAAATAATATTTATTATTTTATAAAATGGAGTATTTTGTGATTTCCTAATTGAGTTGACATCAACTTAATTAACTCTTTAATATACAAAATAGATATAGATATATAAAAATAGTAAATTAATAGGGTTCTTTAAATAAAAATAAATAAACAATAAAATGATAAAATATAAATTTAGATTACGAAAAATCTCGAAACCTAAATTTCATCATTTCAACCAAAATTTCATGAACATTTTATATATAAATATAATTCTTATATAAAATTCCTTTCACCCATGTGAGTTTAGTTTAGTTATTCATTTTCAATTTAATATAGACTTTATCATAATGTCAATTTGGTGATTATCTTGCATAATTTTTTTTATTTAATAATTGTTAAACTAGAATCTACTAATATGACCAGCTCGATTTAATTCTTGCAACTTTATTTTCAGAGAATTAAATTAATTAAAATATGATTTCAATATTTTGTATGTTAAATTTTTTTTTTTAGAATCTTTGATATGCCCGAATCCTAAAATTGTAGCATTGAAGATTGTAATCGAAGTGTATCTCCTAAAAACATTATCTTTCTATCTTTATATGGGAATGTTTCAAATAAATCAACTTAATTAATGATGAATATAAATCACAAATTCCTTAGGAAATAAATAGCGTTGTCATACCCCCACAGCATGAACTAAAGTTAAAAACTCTTTAAGCTTTTCACTAAAGTAAGTGATGTGCGTTGCACCAATTCCAACAGCTGAAGCATCGCACTCAAGTCAAAAAATGTTACAAAATCTAGCCATTTCAATATAGGTGCTTAGCATAGTAGGCTTGGAAAGCCCTTTCTTGCGCCACACCCCACTTAAATCCAAAATTGACTTTGAACAAACAATCCGAAAATTCAAGGTCTAAATATATGGAGAACACTCCTCACAACAAAATCAAGTTGGCAAGAAACTTAGCGAGAAATCAAAATTCTGACTTAAAGAAAGAATCATTCAAAGAAACAAAATTAAAATCAGTATGTTGACACCATTTTTTGGATGAAAACGGGGTCGACTTGGATTTTGAAAAAAGAATGAAAACGGGAGTCGCCACCAATCCTTTTTTTGATGAGGTGTGATCGGGTCACCTCAAAAAGTGGTTGTTTTTAATAAATGATTTAATTTTATGAAAACAACGATTTTGGTCTACGAAATTCAGAAAAAAAAGGTTCGGGAGTCGGTTACGCACGAGGAAGGATTAGCACCCTCGACACGCCCAAAATTGGTACCTTAGTTGATTATTTAATGTCTTTATGTCGAAAATTAAAAACTCGAAAAGAATTTAAAAATAAGGTCCTTCTTTATATTGCGTTATTTTTTTTTTTTAAAAATTACTTGGATAAGTCAAAATGAAAAATGCCTTCTTATCTCGAATTAACAAGATGTCACATCCATTAAGTTAGGACACGACACCTTGTATTTTTTGAGAGTAAGCTTTCCTTTTATTTTTTATTTAAACCTCATTTATTTTAATTTTAAAAGGATATTCGATTACTTAAAATCAACGAGAAAAATCGAATCTCAGTAAGTTAGGGCACGATTTTCTCGAATTTTCTAAATACGGAATATTGCCTTTACTTTCGAAAAATCCTCATATCGAGAAAACCACGTGTCATATCCAATGCGTTAGGACACAACATATTGAAATCCCGATAATGAGTTTTTATTTATGTTTTTTTATTAAAGAGCATTCTCGAGCATTTAGATTCAACAGAAAATTAGAACCCAGCACGTTAGGGCCCAATTCTCTCGAAGATCCCAAGTATCGAGTATTGCTTTTGTTTCCAAAATTTTCCTTTTTTACGAATTCGGGTAAAAATTGATGTGACGGAATATCAATTACGATAATGCGAGTAAAAATAATACGAGCGAAGATAACAAAAATAAATATATAAAAAATCAATTATATACAATAACAAGTAAATAAACAAAATAAAAAAAAACTAAAACATTTTTAAAAAAAAATAATAATGGACACATAAATAAATAGATAAACATAAAGTAAAACAATAATAATAATAAAGAAATGAATAAAATTATAAAAGTTTTAAAAATGCATGTATGAATTTTAAAAGATTTAAAATACAAAAAAAAAACTATGTAGGTATATATATATAATGAAAATATGTATGTCTATACATATATATATATGTGTATGTACAAGAATTATAAAATATGAAAACATAATTACATATATATAAATAACATGCGCATGTATGTATATATATTACATAAAGACAAAAAAATATAAATATGTATATTATAAAAATAAAATAACGTAAGTATGTACATACATTTATAAGTATATGAATTAAAATATGTAAATATATAAGTATATATATGCCTGTAGAAAATATGAAATATAAAAAATATATACTTAAAATAAATAAAGAATATGTACATGTATATATATAAATTATAATAAAATATTAGAATAAAAATGAAATAAAAATATTAAATATGAAAATATATATATATATGTATACACGTACATAATAAAAATATATACTAATACATAATAATAATAATAGTAATACTAATAATACTAATAATATAAAAATAACAAGGATATTTAATAAAGATATAAAAATAAACGAAAAAGGACTAAAATTGAATTAAAAACAAAGTTCTGGGGCAAATGTGAAAGGAAATGAAGAGAAATGGGCTTATTTGAGCGCGCACCAAACATAGGGGGACCGAAACAACAATTATTCCATTCCATTAAAACGCAGCACATTAGCGGGGACTAAATCGAAAAGCGCGAGAAATTATGGGGCCAAATTGGAAACAAGAAAAATGACTTAATTGCAAAATCCTGAAAAAGTGGAAGGACTGCGTGCATAAATATCCCATTCAAACGAAAACACGCGGATCCTCTAGCGGGTCGGGTCGGATGGGTCGGGCAATGGTCAAAACGACGTCGTTTTGAGGCTTAAGTGTAGCCCCCAAAACGACGTCGTTTTGGAGGGCTATATAAAGGCCTAAAATAGCCAAAAAAATCATTTGGGGAGAGGGAAAGAAAAAAAGAAGAGAGAGAGGGAAGAGAGAAGGGAGAGAGAAGGGAGGGGGAAAGGGGAATCCGGCCAGGGGGGCCGGTCACCGGACGGCCACCAGAGGCTCGCCGGCGCCGGCGCCGGCCACCGCACGCGGTGGCCGGAAAAGGTAAAAAATATTTTTTTTCTTTTTTCTTTTTTTTTGCTTAATAATGCATATATTTTTATGTTTTAATATTTTTTAGTATTTTTATGTAGAAAATAAACCCAAAACAGTAAAGAAAAAAAAAGAAAGAGTCACCTTAGGTTTTAGATTTGATTCTCCAATTTGGTGTTAGAGCCCCTGATAGTATATATATTTTCGAATGGTTCTTGTATTGAATCTGTTAATATTGAAAGAAAATCTTTTGTTTTCATAGCAAAAAATAAAAAATCCTCCTTTTTTTGATGAGATTTTCGGTTTTTATAACCGATTACAAATGTTTATTTTCTATTTGTTTATTTCTACTTGGCTTCTTGCAGGTGGCCATGGCCGACAGTGGCATGGTGGTGTTCGGCGCAAGTGGGCAAGTGGGCAAGTGGGGGGTAGGTGGCTAGGGTTAGTGGGATTAGGGTTTCTGAATGCTGAGCTTAGGTTAATGGGCTGGGGTAGTTGGGCTTCGGGTTTATTGTTTGGGTTATTTTGTTGGTATGGGCCCGGCAAATTTGGGCTTCTACAGCTGCCCCTCTTTGCTCGTTTTTGTGTAACAAGAACAGAGCAAAGACTAAAAAAGACCAAATTTGCCTGGTCTCACCGAGGCTTGACTTCTTTGGGTGCTGTAGAAGCCCAAATTTGCCGGGCCCATACCAACAAAATAACCCAAACAATAAACCCGAAGCCCAACTACCCCAGCCCATTAACCTAAGCTCAGCATTCAGAAACCCTAATCCCACTAACCCTAGCCACCTACCCCCCACTTACCCACTTGCCCACTTGCGCCGAACACCACCATGCCACTGTCGGCCATGGCCACCTGCAAGAAGCCAAGTAGAAATAAACAAATAGAAAATAAACATTTGTAATCGGTTATAAAAACCGAAAATCTCATCAAAAATGGAGGGGGATTTTTATTTTTTGCTATGAAAACAAAAGATTTTCTTTCAATATTAACAGATTCAATACAAGAACCATTCGAAAATATATATACTATCAGGGGCTCTAACACCAAATCGGAGAATCAAATCTAAAACCTAAGGTGACTCTTTCTTTTTTTTTCTTTACTGTTTTGAGTTTATTTTCTACATAAAAATACTAAAAAATATTAAAACATAAAAATATATGCATTATTAAGCAAAAAAAAGAAAAAAAATATTTTTTACCTTTTCCGGCCACCGCGTGCGGTGGCCGGCGCCGGCGCCGGCGAGCCTCCGGTGGCCGTCCGGTGACCGGCCCCCCTGGCCGGATTCCCCTTTCCCCCTCCCTTCTCTCTCCCTTCTCTCTTCCCTCTCTCTCTTCTTTTTTTCTTTCCCTCTCCCCAAATGATTTTTTTGGCTATTTTAGGCCTTTATATAGCCCTCCAAAACGACGTCGTTTTGGGGGCTACACTTAAGCCTCAAAACGACGTCGTTTTGACCATTGCCCGACCCATCCGACCCGACCCGCTAGAGGATCCGCGTGTTTTCGTTTGAATGGGATATTTATGCGCGCAGTCCTTCCACTTTTTCAGGATTTTGCAATTAAGTCATTTTTCTTGTTTCCAATTTGGCCCCATAATTTCTCGCGCTTTTCGATTTAGTCCCCGCTAATGTGCTGCGTTTTAATGGAATGGAATAATTGTTGTTTCGGTCCCCCTATGTTTGGTGCGCGCTCAAATAAGCCCATTTCTCTTCATTTCCTTTCACATTTGCCCCAGAACTTTGTTTTTAATTCAATTTTAGTCCTTTTTCGTTTATTTTTATATCTTTATTAAATATCCTTGTTATTTTTATATTATTAGTATTATTAGTATTACTATTATTATTATTATGTATTAGTATATATTTTATTATGTACGTGTATACATATATATATATTTTCATATTTAATATTTTTATTTCATTTTTATTCTAATATTTTATTATAATTTATATATATACATGTACATATTCTTTATTTATTTTAAGTATATATTTTTTATATTTCATATTTTCTACAGGCATATATATACTTATATATTTACATATTTTAATTCATATACTTATAAATGTATGTACATACTTACGTTATTTTATTTTTATAATATACATATTTATATTTTTTTGTCTTTATGTAATATATATACATACATGCGCATGTTATTTATATATATGTAATTATGTTTTCATATTTTATAATTCTTGTACATACACATATATATATGTATAGACATACATATTTTCATTATATATATATACCTACATAGTTTTTTTTTGTATTTTAAATCTTTTAAAATTCATACATGCATTTTTAAAACTTTTATAATTTTATTCATTTCTTTATTATTATTATTGTTTTACTTTATGTTTATCTATTTATTTATGTGTCCATTATTATTTTTTTTTAAAAAAATGTTTTAGTTTTTTTTATTTTGTTTATTTACTTGTTATTGTATATAATTGATTTTTATATATTTATTTTTGTTATCTTCGCTCGTATTATTTTTACTCGCATTATCGTAATTGATATTCCGTCACATCAATTTTTACCCGAATTCGTAAAAAAGGAAAATTTTGGAAACAAAAGCAATACTCGATACTTGGGATCTTCGAGAGAATTGGGCCCTAACGTGCTGGGTTCTAATTTTCTGTTGAATCTAAATGCTCGAGAATGCTCTTTAATAAAAAAACATAAATAAAAACTCATTATCGGGATTTCAATATGTTGTGTCCTAACGCATTGGATATGACACGTGGTTTTCTCGATATGAGGATTTTTCGAAAGTAAAGGCAATATTCCGTATTTAGAAAATTCGAGAAAATCGTGCCCTAACTTACTGAGATTCGATTTTTCTCGTTGATTTTAAGTAATCGAATATCCTTTTAAAATTAAAATAAATGAGGTTTAAATAAAAAATAAAAGGAAAGCTTACTCTCAAAAAATACAAGGTGTCGTGTCCTAACTTACTGGATGTGACATCTTGTTAATTCGAGATAAGAAGGCATTTTTCATTTTGACTTATCCAAGTAATTTTTTTTTAAAAAAAATAACGCAATATAAAGAAGGATCTTATTTTTAAATTCTTTTCGAGTTTTTAATTTTCGACATAAAGACATTAAATAATCAACTAAGGTACCAATTTTGGGCGTGTCGAGGGTGCTAATCCTTCCTCGTGCGTAACCGACTCCCGAACCCTTTTTTTCTGAATTTCGTAGACCAAAATCGTTGTTTTCATAAAATTAAATCATTTATTAAAAACAACCACTTTTTGAGGTGACCCGATCACACCTCATCAAAAAAAGGATTGGTGGCGACTCCCGTTTTCATTCTTTTTTTAAAATCCAAGTCGACCCCGTTTTCATCCAAAATTATGGTGTCAACAGCTTGGCGACTCCACTGGGGACGATAAGAGGGTCAAGCCACGTGTTGATTATTTCTTGTCTTTTTGTTGAAAGTGGAAAATTTGATTTAAATTTACGATCCTTTCATTGCATCACTTTTGTTTTGAGTTATATTTTTATCGTGTTCTGTATTTTATTTTATACCTCTGCACATCGCATTGCATGACCGCTGGTCACACCTTTTTAAGTGGGAGTGAGAAACTACGCCTTCGTGAGGTTTTCACCTCCGCATGGGATAGTGAATCGCTTCCGGGATACATCCGTACCTATGTCTTCGTGAGATTTTCATCTCCGCATGGCCATAGGGAAATGTATTCCCCTGAACTGAACTCGGTCCATATGAGCCTATAATGGGTGAGGATCGAGGAATCTGCTAGTTCAGGTACCCTTACTCTAGAACCAAACCACATATAGAGAGACATAGGAGCCTACCCTACGTAGAGCAACTCCAAACCCGAATTGCTTTATTTGTTATTTATTCTGCACTAACGTGTTTTGTTTTTGTTTATAATTGCATTTTATTACATCATCCTAGGAAGGAGGTGTTGATTCATATTTGATTGCTAAATAGAACAGTTTGTCATAAGAAAACAAATTTTTTGATAAAGTGGATTATAGCACGGTTGTCTAAATATGGTCCAAGTGAATACATGAAAGAAGGCTGATAGTCCGTGAAGAAATACAAGACTTTGCTTCATTGCCTGAAGACAGAAACTAACAAAGATTATTCGAGAGCTGTCATGTCTTGACTTTCTTAAAGGAGCTGAAAAGTATCATAGAAATAAGTGAGCAACGAGTCGCAGCCTGGATCAAGCAAAAAAAGAAGTTAATATAGACATCTCTTGGAGAATTCGTCAGACTCGACCATAAGATCCAGATATGAAGAGGAAGAAAGGTGTCTTCACTTGGAATATGAGAGAAAGACCGTGTATGTAGTCCGTTTTATGTAAAGAAATTTGTTTTCTAGAAAAGTTGTTCCAATGAAATTAAATTCAGAATCAATGTCTTCCTTTCTTTTTGCATTCATGCATTTGCATTACATTACATCAAAGAAAAGAATGTGTTGATTCGAAATTCGATTCCTAAATAGAATAGTTTGTCATAAGGAAACGAATTTCTTGATAAAGTGGATTATAGTGCGGTCACCTGAATATAGTCTGAGTAAACACGATGAAAGAAGGCTGATAGTTCACGGAGGAATACATGATGTAATTTCTAGAGATTCAAGCCAACGAAGGCATGACGAGAGAAAGCCGGAAGTCCACGAAGGAATACATGACTTGATTTAATTGCCAATGAAGATTATCCAAGAGCCGGCACTTTTTGATGAATATCATGGAGATAATCGAGCAAGAGATCGAGGCTCAGATTAAGCAGTAAGGAGCTAGCAAAGGCATCTTTTGGAGAATTTATAGGGTTTAACCATGAAGAAAATATCAACGTTTACTTGGACTATGAAGGGCAATACCACATATGTAAACTATTTTCATGTAAAAAAATTTGTCTTCTAGAAAAATTATTCTAATAGAATTAAATTTAGAATCAACGCATTCTTTTTCTTTGCATTCTTTTCATGCATTGCATCACATCATATGCATTAATAACCATTTAAAAAAAACTTAATCGAATAAAATCATTTAAGTTAACCTGGAAAACCAACAAAGTTACGGCACCCGAGCTAAGACAAAAATTATGGACCAAAGGTTGGAGAAGCTAGAGCGACTTCAAAGAGAAATGCAAGACCAGTTGCAGGCGCAAATGAAAGGGCAAATAGAAAAGATTCAGCGTGACATGGTGCAAAAGATGGAGGAGTCCCAAAATGATCTGTTGGCTAAGATGACGCAATTATTGAAGGGAGTAGATAAGGGTAAAGGTCCTGTGATTGTTAGTGAAGAAGAAAACAATGGTGAACCACTTTATCCTCCAGGTTTCACGCCTCCGCATGCGCAAGTACAGACTGAGCTGCATCTGCGGAGACCCTCTGTGTCGGTTAGGCCCCAGCAGTTCCAAGGCGATGCTTCAATCCCAATGAATTTTCAACCCGGAGCGGGCTTTAATCCCAGTGATAGCCCGAATAATATTGCTGTCCCAGATCTTGATGAGATGGTTGAAAAGGACAAGGCGAAGGAGGAATTTCCAAAACAATTTGAGGAGAAATGGAAATGGATAGAAGAAAAGTTTAGGGCAATAGAAAGCATCGAAAGCTATGGAATAGATGCAAAGGATCTGAGCTTGGTTCCGGACTTGGTGCTCCCTTACAAATTTAAGATGCCGGAATTCGAGAAAGACAACGGGACTAGTTGCCCAAGATCCCATATTACTATGTTTTGTAGAAGAATGACGGGGCATATTAATAATGATCAATTATTAATACATTGCTTTCAGGAAAGTCTTACGGGAGCGGCGTCAAAGTGGTACAATCAGCTGAGCCGAGCTAAAATTGCTACTTGGAGGGATTTAGCACAGGCTTTCCTGAGACAATACAATCATGTCTCAGAAATGATGCCTGATAGGATAACTCTGCAAAATTTAGAGAAGAAATCAAACGAAAGCTTCAGACAATATGCGCAGAGGTGGCGAGAGGTGGCGGTTCAGGTGCAACCACCACTTTTGGAAAAAGAGATGACGACGCTTTTTATTAATACTTTGAAAGCCCCGTTCATCACTCACATGTTGGGAAGCGCTTCAAAAAACTTCTCGGATATAATCATGAATGGTGAAATGATTGAGCATGCTATTAAAAGTGGAAAAATAGATGGAGGAGAAAATAATAGGAGGGCACCCCCGAGGAAAAGAGAAAATGAAGTGAATAATGTGAATGCTTATGGTAGGTCAATTACCGTGAATCAACCAAAGAAAGTGGTTGCTAATCAACAGGGATCATCAAGACAAGAGTCGGGAGCTAGGCAAACTACTGAAAAGCCCCAATTCACGCCAATCCCGATGTCATACAAGGAGTTGTATCAGACTTTATTCGATGCACATGTTGTTGCTCCTCGTTACTTGAGTCCTCTACAACCCCCGTATCCAAAATGGTATGATATGAACGCGCAATGTGATTATCATGCGGGAATTTCTGGGCACTCGATAGAAAATTGTACTGCCTTCAAGAAGGTAGTAGAAGGACTTATCAATTTAGGTGTCGTCAAACTTGACGACTCACCTAACGCAAAGAATCCGTTACCTAATCACGCAGATAAGGGGGTGAATATGGTTAGCGAAGGTACGGGAGAAGAAGTCAAGACTGACATTGCTGAAGTAAAAACTCCATTGAAACGGGTCTGGAAAGAAATGGCGAAAAGAGGGTTGGTTATTTCAGATTCTGAGGAAGGGCATGAGATGGGAAATTATTGTGAATTTCACCATAAAACAGGGCATGAAATCCAAGAATGTGAAGGATTCAAGGCTTTGGTTCAAAGCATGATGGATAACAAGGAGATGAGGTTTTATGAAGATGCGAAAGAAATGAGAAGCATATGCGCGACAGAGTTGGGAACAAAGGCTCCAAAAATAAATCATCATGTGGTCATTATCTCACGCCCTAGGGGTAATGAGGTTAGGGCTCAGGTAACACCAAAAATTGTAATCCAGAAACCATCAAATTTCTCTTATAGGGATAACAAAATGGTGCCGTGGAATTACGGGTGTAATGTGACCATTTTGGGAAAAGAAGCAAATCAGGAAATAGGTTCTTACACGCGCAATGGAAAAGATATGACGCTCAAGCAGAGTCGTCCAGGGAAGAAATTGGAAGAAAGAACAGAGAAAGGAAAGCAGTAGAAGTTGAGCCATTGGTAAATGAACCAATAAAGAAGAGAGACAAAGGAGTTTTGAAGTTTGAAACACAGTGAATACAGTGTTGTGGAGCAACTGCATAAACACCAGCCCGTATTTCTGTATAGCTTTACTCTAAACTCAGAAGTACATCGGAATGCACATTAAAGGTAAACGAACATATGGCTGACGAATCGGAAAATGGATGGGATCAAAATAGTCTGCATTATTTTCTTCAATGATGATGAAATACCATCCGAGGAAGAGGTTCTACTAAAGCCCTGCATGTTACTGTCCGATGCAAAGGGTACACACTCCCGGGGCCTTGGTTGATAATGGATCTGCACTAAATGTATTGCCTTTGTCCACTCTTAGTCGATTACCAATAGACAGTTCGCACATGAAAGCATGCCAGAACATAGTAAGGGCATTTGATGGAACAAAAAAGAGGTTATGGGGAGAATGAGGTACCATTAAGGATTGGCCCAGTCACTTAGAGGTGGATTTCTTGGTAATGGATATTAAACCCTCCTACAACTGTCTATTGGGGAGACCGTGGATACACTCAGCAGGGGCAGTACCTTCATCATACATCAGAAGGTGAAGTTGGTATCGGAGGATCGGTTGGTAACAATAGATGCAGAGGAGGATATTATCGCAATGATGACTAGCGATCACCTTATGTGGACATCAACGATGAGGCACTAGAATGTTCTTTTCGTCGTTAGAATTTGTGAACGCAATGTTTATTGCGGAGGGAAAGAATTCCAGTACCGAAAAATATCCAGGACCACTGAGATGGATTGCGATTGATGGTAGAAGAGGAGCCTTACCGGGAAAAGGATTGGGAAAATATCTTCAGGGAAGGATGAGCACAATGCCGAAGGAAAAGTTTGATAGATTTGGTTTAGGGTACAAGCCAGACATGAAGCAGAAGAAGAATAAGAAGACGAGAGCGTAGCAGACAAGAGACAAGA